>NC_084961.1:6796890-7124451 GCF_949316205.1 Platichthys flesus
CTTATGTTTAGATTCAGAAATGCATCACTTTCCTCATCCTGTTCACTGCTGTAGCTTCTGTTTTTAGCCTCTGTGACACTAGCTCATCTCTGTTTAAAAGACCCCCATCCAGAAAAAAACAGCTGGACCACTCTGTTGTAGGTTTCGAGAAATGTTGCCATATGCTTCACCTGGCTTTTTTGAAAGGGGCTGTCCAGTCTAAGTGCTTGGCTCACATTATGCAAATGTGAGGCATTTTGCCTGTTACATCACAATGTCCTGGAAGTATCGACAACTGGAGAGGCATTAAAAGAGCTTCAGGAGAAGTAGTTTATCCCTTCGGTGGTTTTAATGGACTTTGGGCTTTTACCTTCGTAGGTAATTTACGTACACAATTCCTATAAAACACACTAAAGACGACAATAAAAAAAAAGCTGCATATGACTTTGTTAAAGCAAAGAAATCTGGGTTTGTCCAATGGCGTATTTGTCAATCACAGTAATCACCGCCAAATATAAACCCCAAATGAACCATGAATAGAGCAGATATTTTCACACCAGAAGCACAAATGAGAGGGAGAGTAAATTAATGTGATTTTATGAGCTGCTGCTGGGAGCGATGATCTCCACTCTGTAAAACCCTCTAATAACCATCACAGCCAGTTCAATTCAGTTCAATCTGCTCCCGGTGCAACAAGAAGAACAAGGGTCCCCATCATTACAACAACTGATACTTTGTGTAGGGTCAACACACATATCTCTGACTGTATGTGATCTAAGACTGCAATATATTCATGATTGCTCATGACGTTACCACTGCTGGAACTTTTCCAATCCTTTTTCTGAGTGCTACTGTTTCTCTGGAGTCCCGGGCAGTATCTGAACAGGCTGAACCTAGACAAGAGATAGTGTGAGCGAGGCACGTGAACACAACACGGACATGACTAACAACACAGCCATAACCCGTAGAGGTGGATATAAATTACAAGGCTGAGGACCTTATAGGATCTAGTTCACATACTGATGGAGGCCTATGGACGTTTATGTGCATTTGTGTGTGTCTGTGTCTCTGTGTGTGTGTAAGTAAAGGACGAAAAGAGTGAGACAGTATCTTAAAATAATGAGGATTTTGTTACTGAGACCCAATGACCTGATTTGGTGCTTTATTGGGTTAAATGTGGTGTTTGTCCCATTGATCACCGATGAAATCCAAGAAAACCCCTAAGATAGAGGACATGGATTCACTTCAGAGGCTGATAAGATGGGGGAAATAACATAATCTAATTTTTTAAGTGCTGCTGGGAGCGATAAGATGTTCCTCAGTGTGTGTGAAACCCTCTATTAATGATCAAGGCCAGTTCATTTCAGTTCAGTCATGTCCTGGTGTAACAAGAAGCTGCTTTTCCTTTGCTCATGATGAGTCTGCATCATTGCAACGCCTGGTACTGTGTGTGTAGAAGTATTTTTGGCCCGATGGCAACAGTGAAGCAAAAGACGGGCGGACAGCGTGTGTTTGTGTACGTGTGTGTGTCAAAGATGTGTCTTCCTGGGTCTTCATCTGTCTGACTGGAACCACAGAGACTCTTGTGTCTTTGGTCACACTCTCTCTCCCCTTTTTCACATTATGGACGAGCAGGAGACAGTATTAGGGCGTGTGCACCCACAGAGCAGAAACATGTTAACACACGGGCTGCTTTGCAAAGCTGCACTTTCACACAAACACTTTCACACAGTTGATAGTACTTCCATGAAAAATAAGCATATTCCCAGCTGCTGGGAAGCAGATGGCAAAGATAAGCAGAGAGAGAGGGGGGGTGTAGAGAGAGAGAGAGAGAGAGAGAGAGGTAAACAGGGACTGGATATGTGCATTATGGTGCAGTGCTGCTGCAGTGCAGAGAGTGCAGGGTGGGGGGTGCACATGTGAATCAACGTGCACTAGCATCATAGGCAAATCCCTTACTCATAACACAGGGCTTATATCAGTATATGGGCTGGTATGAGATGTGACGTAACACACCTGCTGTTCACATACGTGCACTCTCCCCAACACACTGGTCAACTTTCTCCCAGGAAATATTTGATTCTGTTTCATGCAGGTTTATATCATGTTTGATTTCCATGAGGACGTAGATATGTCAATATTATTCAAGAGTGATCCCAGTAATTCAAAATAAGACTGCTCCACCACATTAAACAAGCCAGCAAGCAGATTTACAAACTCTTGATGTTGTTAAGATCATATTCACGAGCAGCAGGCGGGTAAAAAGTTAATGTCAAATATTTGTCAGCTATGAAATCTCCAAGTTAACAAATAAAACAGCAATAAACCTATATTAGCAATTTTTCTCTATTCAGCTTATCTGGTTTCCTGTAACTGCTACAAAGATATAATGATAAAATAGCTATACGTTAACTTATATGCAATAGACAACATGGCTACAAGCTGAGCAGCGATGGTAACCTCTCTGGGAAAACACATGAACGCCTCATATTCAATAACAAACTTGTCTTCCAAACCATTTTTGTGCTTTCAAAAATTTGTGAAGGTCAAAATCGGGTTTAACAACGTCAACAGAAATACTAGCTTGTACGCCACACGTGTTCGGATGATGATGTGTGTGACCAAGATGGCCTGCAATGTGAGGAAATGATAAGGCAAGATATTCAAGGTTCCAAGTCTTTGTCACATGCACAGAGCAAAACATGCAGTGGAATGAAAGAGATGCTCAGTTACTGTGCAAGTGTATCACAGGGGGAAGATAAACTGGAGTCAAATAGACAAAAATAAAAAACTACTGGTGCAATATTAGATTGATGTGCGCAAATCTGACCACACATTTTAATCTTATCAAATCCACAAGCTAAAATGACCTGGTGTGCAGGTAAAAGTGACAGTGGCAGAAAGAAACATGTAGTATGTGCTCAGTGTTGCCGAAGTGGTAATGTATGTGTGGACGTTTGTTACATTAAGACGAGTATGTTGAGGACCTGAGGACACGGCTTTGGCCATGTGACTGCAGAGGTGTCTGCCTGACGTCAGAAGTCTAAACAGTCCATTGTCGGGGGGTGAAGTGTCTCCTCATTGGGTTTCTGGGCTCTCATGCTCCTGGTGTAGGGGTCTGGGTGCTTCATGCGTTTAGCTGAACGCACCAACGCCAGGCGGGGAGGCTGCCTGTTGGGAAACTCCACAGCCTTGAGAGAGGTTGAATCCCTGAACTTCTACAGCTGTTGGTAGTAGAACCTGTCATGATTTTTACCTCCACCAAGGATGTTATGTTTCCCGTATCTTGGTTGGTCAGCAGGGTTATGCAAAATCTACAAAATGTATTTCCATAAAACTTGGTGGAACGGGACATAGGCCAAACATTTTCGCAGATCGAGATAAAGTGGAGAATCAAAGAATTGGACGTTTTGCCCAATTTCCAAAGGGAATAATAAATGACTCTTGAAGAAGAGTCCAGGGGTGGTTCTCAGTGCTGGATAGGACAAGGTATTTGAAGTGGAGCCTCTCCACTGGTTGATCTTTGGTGGGTTGAACCAGTTGACATGTCCACCACCTTCCCCTCCTGCTGATGCTCAGAGCCAGGTTGTTGGTCTGGCAGCACTTTGTCTACCTGGTTCAAGTTAGATTATTCTTTGTGGTGAAGCTGTCAGTGGCTTTGCAGTATAAATATGAATCTTCTGAAATTCCTAATTCTTACTTAATTTTTCTTGTGTACTTACATTTAAGTACCAGTATTAAAGTAAGTATTTTACTGTACTGATTCATTTGCTTCAATTACAAGTTCAGTGTTTAGTTCAGCTCAAGAAATCTGGTAAATGTTGGGAGCCTTAATCCTGAACTAAACTCTGAACTTGTACTTCATCAAACCCTCAGGAGACTTTCTGACAAACTTAGACTAAAGTTGCTGGTGGTAAAAGGTCCTGAAGGTCAAGAGTCACAAACTGGGGCACGGGTCTATTTTGAGGGGTTTCAAAAACACAGGTTCAAGGAATGGGTCATAATAAAGTAACATGAGCCACTTTTTACATTTTACAGTAAAATATCAGTTAACTAGTCTTGAATTATAACAACAACATACATTGTATGCTATTAAAGTTCATCATATTATTATGGTTTTTGAACAATGACCCATCAAAACCTGACTCAAAATTAAGTAACATGTTCTCTTTTGCGCAATCCAGTTTTCAAAAAGCAGAGTTTGTGTGCAAGTCCTCAGCATTTTAAGGGAGTTATGCAAACTAGGAAACTAGGAAACTGGCTTGCCGGTTTTGCGTGTGCTGAAGTAGCACAACGTCAAAGACGACCACAGCTTTATAAAAACACTGATATCTACAGATTCTAACAGTTATTGGTTTTTAAACCACACAGACAGTGTTTTAATCCTTCAGGCCGGCCGATCTGTGCATGTCTAGACAGCTGATGTCAATGTGTGTCTCGTATCTCATAAACATGGTGTTGTGTTTATGTTATATACTCACCCCGAGGATATCTTTTTCATGAGTAGCCTGAAGACAAAATTATATCACAGACCCCTGAAGTAAAAATCAGTTTTAACTCCTCCAAGTCTGAAAGTTTGAAGCAGGATACTGTGATGTTTTGACAAGCTGCTGACAGCAGCCTTGGCCTAGTTCTACACCGGAGTCACGTTGCTAGCTGTGTGTAGCGCTCGCCACATAACCACACACACACACAGGCGTAAATTGACCCGAACCCTATCTGTGCCCCCTCTGACTAAAGTTACGCCCCCCCACCCAACATCACATTACAGCTCCCCCCAGTTGCATCCCTTCTTTCTGACCTCGAGGGGGGAGCCTGCCCTCTTTTGGAGGGACTGGTTGTGTATGTATTTGTATGCATGTGTGCAAGTGTTTATGTGTGTTTGTGGGTGTGTACCCTATCCTTTACAGTTCCCTGAGGCCTCTACCCAAAGGGCAGCTGCACACCAACCAGGAAAAAGAAAGAAAAACATGACCACAAAAAAAGAGCATAGGAGGCAATGGTATAGATCTGCTTTTTGTATCTCAGTATTTGTGCATGTGTGTGTGTGTGTGTGTGTGTGCAGCCAAGACAGACGCTACCGCTTCACCTATCTCATCAACACATAATGACAAACATGGACAGGCCTCTGAATCGGTTCTAACCTCACTGAGATCACAGTAACTTTGGGGCAATTATTGTAGCAAAACTATTACTATAAGTGAGTCTCGCAATCAGTCTGTGTTTAATGAGATTTGTGAATGTGCACAGATATCTTCAAAACTGTATTTAGAATATGTGCGTCTTATAGGATTTGAAAATGTGAAAAACATTTTCAAATATATATTCAGATTTGAAAGGGTATTTATTTATATCTGCAAATGTGTAGACAAAGCTGTTATTGCATACATGCTAAACACACATTTGCAGATCCCTGTACACATTCACAAATCTCATCAAACACACAGACGGATTGAGACTCTCATGTGTCAATAGATTTGCTACGATAATGGCCCCATAACTAACCACTCCCGTCCCTTCATACCGTGTTAGCACATTAATAACAAAACCCTGATGTGCCAGTATGAAACCTCATCACAGCGGCACGTTGCCACTGAGCCAAGATAATTAACACTGCCTGCACCGACCAGTTCAGGATTGCTAAGGACCTTAAAGATGGCAACCCTGATCATACATCTAATGGAATATTCCACTGCACCGCGACCACAGTGCACACACACACCTCCTACATGCTCTTGATACTGTTGCCAGAGCAAAACTTTTGATGAACTTTTTGCCGCAGCATTGCTCGGGCTGCTGTTGCTGCTTTAATCACAGACGACCTGCTTCTTCTCTATAATGTTAAAACCGAGATTAAAGTCAAGTTTTCCTCCTTTTTCTGTTCCTTCTCCTTCCTGTTGTTGTTCTGTCCGATCAGGGCGGGAACCAAAAAACTGGTTTTGGCTGAGGACAAACCAGACTGCGTCAAACTGTTTTACCAAATTTGTACACAAGTTCTGCAGGATGAAAACAAACAATCTATTTGAAAATGAGAGACATGACAGGAGATGTGTCTGAGGACTCCATGTCATCCATCTGTATCTGTATCTCTAGAACTGTTCATCTTATCCACTTCACACTTGGCCTGTGTAATGTTTAGGGCCCAAGGAGGTGCTGTGTTGAATTTGGTGGGATTTGGAAACACGATACGATAATAAATCAGTAAAATTTTAAGAAATAGGCGACTGGCGTTCGGTCGCAGTGAGACGCATCAACTAAAGTGACCAACAACAGCAACAACAACAATAAATCCACTCAGGGTTGTGTGTACAGAGTCGAGCTTCACTGGACCTTGAATCAACAGGTGAACAGTTCTTTGTGCAGACTTAGTTTTGAGTCCTGCATCTTTTGTGTCTTTGTTGTTTCAAAGTCTGTCTGTGATAACTTTGCTTTCATTTTGAATTCTGTTGAACCCTCTTTATTCTATGGCTGTTGAGAAATCTGCTCTAAAGTGTATATCTCTGTGTGTGTGTGTGTCCATTACCCTGAGTGCCGCACTACTAAAAGTGTTAACAACTTTACTGGCTCACAGCCAGATATCTTCTCTCCTCTTTCAACCTCGATACCTGACTACTTGTCTGTGTGTACGGCCTCTGAGCCTCTGTGACATCACATGTTCACATCCAGAACATTTATTATTAGTCAACAGAAGGTCATACTTAAATTAATGCCAAAGATCCATCAGTTCCAGCTCCTCAAATGTGGATATTTGATAGTTTTCTTAACATTAAAATCATCTAATGCAGAAATGAGAATGAGAACAGTGCTCTCTTCACAAAGAAGACTCGTTATGTTCCAGCTCAGGGGCCGCCATCTCCATGAGCACTGAGGAGAGCAAAGGCTGGGACGGTGTGGTCTACTGAGGATTTGCTATTTACATCACCAGCTTGTCCTGCTTCGACAGTTGCAGCGTGAGCTACCTTAAGCGGCTGCACTTGCTGCTGTTCAGCCACCCAGATAGCTAGCTCATTAGCTTTGTCAACGATGCTCAATCAATCCTGGGATAGGTCGGCCCGGGAAGGTTCCACCCGTTGGATCCTTCGTTGCTCAGGAATGGAAGGAGGAATTTGTCATCTGCATTTGAAGGAGCCTCTTCAGTTGCGCTGCTCTGACTCAATCAGTCATCAAAATGTTTTCACTTGTCACATTTGTATACTTTAATGCACGATACAACTAACTGCACTTTATAGAGGTCAGAGCTGGACGTGGTGCGTGCTTTTGCCAAGAAAGACGCAAAAGGCAGCCAAGTTCCACAAAGCGAAGTGGATCTGACTCGCTGCTCTCTGGCATCAGCTCTGTGGTGAGCTCATTGCAGAGCAGGACAGCACTTTGTCTGGGGCCTTCTTTTTCTGTTCGGGATGACTCAGTGAAGATGGGAACACAGATTGGAGGAAACCCAAAAGGATGCTTGAAGAGGGAAATGTCATTACCTGATTTCAAAGTGCAGGATGAAATGACTTTGGGAAAAACTTATAGGATAGAAACTTCAATGACGTGCTGCAGGTGGTCCTATGAACAATTTGGCTCAAAGTGGATTTGTTTCATAAGAACACAACTCGCTGATGGGAGTATTACAATTAACCACAGGCAGGGGCGGCCAAACAGCTCCGGAGTGTGGTTAAGCTAAATTTGTTCAAGATGTTCATGCCATCTAATTTGAGACTCATTCTGCCCTGACGGGAAATCTAACCTTCACCATAACATTCGGTGTATTTTGTCATTAACTGTAATCGGAAAGATTGGAGAAATATAGGTAAATGCTCAAAAGGCATTGAGATAATCTGAATTAGCATCTGGCTGAGATAAAGGAGGAGCAGGCTGCCGGTCCAAATCTCTACAACAATGGAGAAAGAAATGAGTTATTAGGCCTGACGACTCCTTTGATAAGTATCTGCATTGTGTTTTTCAGAGGACAAGATTTAGCTCATGCTGGTGCTGCCTGTGTCACTTTAGAGGACGAGAACATTCTTCACACTTCAACTGATTTATATGCAGGATTTCACACCAGCACAAGCTTCTGAGAAAGACCAGCTCAGTGTTCTGCACTGACTGCAGCAGCAGCAGGTACAAGAGGTTAGGAACATCTGATTTAGGACAGTTGTTGTCTGTATAAAGAACACTGACCACAGGGGACCTTTAACAGTACATTTAGCCGTGGAGGAATGGGAGGAATGAAAAGATGCCAGTGGAAACAAGGAAGTGGATTCAGTTGGGGTTTTTTTTTTGACAAAAGAGATATTGTCAAATAGTTTTCCCCATTCCATTTCATAATGTAACACAGTATTTGTTTGAAGCATATTGCAAGCCTCTTTCACACTAACAGCTTCATCTTTAAACTCCATTAGATGATTTTTATGACTTTATGACATGACTTTTACAAATTAACTAAAACAATCTTACCACAAGGTCCATTGAGTGGCTATTACGTAGCTTTTATTTTGCTTCACACAACCGTCCTAAGGAGACACACTTTGCCCAGTGATCAGGCTGCAGAAGCTCTTTGTTCAAGTGTCTTTGCTTGTTTCAGGTAATTCTCCCAACCAACGCCGACATCGTTTGAATTGCAAATGCACTTGCACCAGCATCAGAGTGCATATGAGCCCATTGTTTTTAAAATGAGGTGTGGTCAGGTGTGCTGCCTGTGCATTATCCTGAGGCAGCAGAAAGCAGTTGCACAACACACCAACAAAAACCTGGTGTCATGCAAGAGGCCCAACATGGCACTGCTGAGTCCAGGGCGTGGAGTCCAGATATTTATTTACGTCCAACAAGCAGGTCCAAGACGCACATACACCTTCCATCCTCTCTTACTATCTGGCAATCCACCGGGATACAATCCCCTCAGACTGCAGACCGGCGCTCTGATTGGTTTATTGCAGGCGAAACAAACTCAGACAGTGCATACCTTTGTGTTACCCTGCTTACAATCCAACAAACAAATGCTGATGAAACCTCGTCTCCTTGGCGGAGGTAATAAAGAGACTGCTACCCTTTCATTCCATGCACCCAGCACGAGGACCCTTAGTGCTTTTGTCTAGAAGCAATCAAAAGTGGACTTGAACACACCCTGTATGCATTTGCCAATTCACTTTAGATCTTTAATCACTTAAATAGAGTCACACATGTACAAATGTAATATTTTCTAAGCTGCATAAACTGTTCTTTGAATTCGAGATTCCATTTTAATTTCTCCCCTTAGAAAAGTGAGTATTTGATGAAATGTCTGCTGAGGAAGATCGACTTAAGGCACTTTCACAGATACTAAATGGGTCTTATGGTTATTTTATGAGCGACTAATTCCAGAGTCGATAACACATTTTTCAGTTTGAGCCACTACGTGATAAAAATGTCATGCATCTTTGCACACACACACTGATTTCTTTTGATTGTGAGTGATGGGTTTTACCACCTGGAACCAAATATAAGCATAAGAGACGAGTGAAAATTGAAACCAAAACAGGGAAGAACAAAGGGTAACACAATTTTGGAGGAGAAACGATTGAGAAACAAAGAGGAGGGACAACAGGAGAGCAAGCAAACAGAGTGGAAAGTCGTTTGTATTATTGACAATCTCTCTCACTGCTGTGTGTGTTTTTGTTTGTAACTTTGAGTGTGTGTCCTCTAACTCAAAGCCAGGGCTAAATAGAGTACTGCCATCTGATATTGACTTTGATAACCGTCCTCCACCACTAGAAAACAACCAGCCACACATGCAGCTGTGTTGCTGATCCACACACACACACACAGGCTCGTACTCGCTGGCCTGTAGATTCCCGTCAACATTGATCTATTGCACTGCAGAGCAATCAATATCAGTCCTCCATTATCACTACTATCTGTGTTTCCTAGAAATACTGTCACTTTCTCCTGATCTCTGTGATCTGAGGCAGAAGTTCAGAGAGAATGAAACAATGAGGAGCCTACAGTTAAACAACTGTTGGGAAAGTGAGCACCTACCAGTCTTTAGAACAGCCGTGCAGGATCTTTACACAAATCACATTTCAAAATGTTTGTTGCATCCGAAAAAACTTTTAAAAAATGCAAACAGGCCACAACTGGTCCCGTTTTCCCTCAGCTGCCGAAAACTGTGTCTCCAACAAGCTTCTAACAACACAACAGCATTTATAGCTGCAACAAGTGTGTCTGTGTGTGTGTAAGATCTGGTGGAGATAAGGGCTGCTATTGATGGCACTGATGTAACTGAGACGACAAACACACACACACACACACAAGCATAAACACACTGTTGCGCTGCGATCAGAGGTGGGAACTTGTACTCCCTCGCTTTCTTTCATCTCTCTCCCGCTTTCTCTCAGGTTTGTGTACAAAAACTTCACGCTAATAGGAAATGGGTTATCTACACACAGGATCAAGGCTCAGGACACACAAGACAGATCTGCTGTTAGTGAGGGTGTGTGTGTTGTGTGAAGAAAGGCTAAGATGTTGAGGGAGGGGCAAAGGGACAGAATGAAACAGAGTATTACTTATAAAAGAAGGGAGCACTACTGTGGTTGTATCACTTCGACAAAAGTTTAGCCAGAAAACACATTAAAGACGATTGTTGCTGTGAGTTTCCAAAATCCTGTGTTGGATAAGAATTCAAACCTCATTGATATATAACTAACCCCCCCTCATCTTACTCTCAGGAAGAAAAGAAAATAAGCCTTGTCCCTAAAATGTGAAACTCTTCCTTAAACATAGAAGAGTTTTCTGGTCTAAATGGACGGTTAACTTTTCCTAATTTTGCCCTGCAGCTTTTCACTTTACTTCCATACACTAGTTCCAGTGCAGCTCCATGTTTACTTCATCCGAGTTAGGAGAATGAAGCCTGATTGGACATTTTGTTTGCAGTGAGCAAAGAAAGCAAGGACTAGACACACCGCTGGGGACGGGGAGACACAATAAGCCCCTGAAACGGCCGTGCAGCAGGACACCTGTTGTTGTTTTGAGGAAGCTACAGGTTTCATCTGCTCCAACTGAGACTCTCAAGCGTCTCCGCCTGATGTGGAAACCCGCTAACCAAACAGATCTGGAGTTGCAGCGAGGCTCCCGGTGCTCTGCTCAAGTTGCAGTATTCAGCGGCCGCCTGGGAACAAGCTATGGTCCATTTGGAACAAGACTAATGCTTCTGGCTTTGGTGCATGAAGAAATGTGTTTGTTTTAGTGTATTTGAGCCACAACTCAACCCTAAAACAATCTTGTTAAAGTAAATTTCCTCATGAATGTCTAATATATCATCTCGAAACCCAAATCCATAATGTGCATATGTATACACACAGGGGTGTTTTATCCCAGTAGACAAAACATGTACAAAAAGTGCATTTATTTGCCTGAGTGTGGGTTTTCATGTGACTGAGTGCATGTGATCCTTTGCGTCTGACTACATCTGTGTGGACATCCCTCTGTGTTTGTGTATGTGAGCCATAACCCAATGCTGACTCAGCACCAGTGGATAGTCAGCTACCATTTCATCAAGAGGAAGTCAATTCCTGTCACTTCAGCTGAGCTGTCCCCTCTGCGGCGAGCAACGTGACACTGCATCAGAGAGCATCGAAACCAAGTGTGTGGGGCAAAGATTTTTGATGAGGAAGCGTTAGTGTGTTATTGATGATCCCGTCAAGCCGGTCGAACCAAGACTAACACATCAGACTGTCAGAGACACTAGAGGGCGAACACCTGTTGATTACATCTCCCTTTGTTTTCATTAAGATTGACTGAGCCAAGAAGCAAAGTTAACTCGATCAAAAGAAGACACTTAAAAAATGCAGAGAGAGTAGAACAAAACAAAGGTGCCTCCTTAGTGTGTGCGTGTGCATGTGCGTGTGCTTGTGTGCGTGTGTATTTTCCACTCACCAAAAGGCCCTACAAGCTTCATAAATGTCGTTGAGACGTTGTTGTTTGGTCCAGGCTGCAGTCTTAAGCCCTGAAGTCGTACCTGAACACACACACACACATACACAGACACACAACAAAGAGTTAAGGCCCAGAAAATTATGACAGTGCACACGTACACATGCAGTAAGTCAATGTGTACACATACATTAAATCAATATGGCACGAGCGCTCCAACACTCTCATGCATCCAAGCATAGAAGTAGATCAGCAGTTGTCAACACGCACAAATCGACTAAATACTTAACACACAAGCCTTCAACGCCAGTGATGTGACGGAGCTGCAGCCGCCAAACAGACATTGGTTCACTTAAAAGCTGAAATGTAAATGAGAATAGGACAAATCTATCTAATGGGGACTCCTAGTGGCAAGTTAGTTCACGGTGCGGGCAACTAACTATCTAACAAAGGTTCAATACTTATTCATTGAGTAAGCACAGCAGGGAGGTATGACACATAATAGATATAACTCAGATTCATATAATGTTTTGCTATTTATCAACTGTTACAGAGGTAGGTGAGATTTCTTTATCTAATTCTTGCTAAAGCGATCAATACATATTGCTTGTAAAAGACAGTAAACAAAAAAATGTATCTTTAATTTAACCTTGGAATGTCATACTTTATTTTTTTGCTGCTCGTGTCCAAAGACGCAATAAAAACCGTAAACAGCAGGAAACACGCATGCACAAACATTAAAGTCAAGGTAATTATTTTGGTGTGAACAATATTTGTATATGACGTGCTAAAAAGTTATTTATTTGTTGTGAAGAGAAGTTATTTATTTGTTGTGCAGAGAAGTTATTTATTTGTTGTGCAAACATGTTTCTTATTTGTCGTGCTACCGAGTTATTTATCGTGTGTGCACTGGTTAATTATCGTGTTTGCGCATGAGAACTATTTATTGTGTGTGAATGAGTTTGTTTATCTTGTTCTCACAACTTAGTAATCGTGTGCTCACAATAACAAAAACCGTTCATTCTCTGCACAGAAAGAAGCGTCTATAACCACAACATGCACCCAGGAGCCAAAATCAGCATTAAAACTTGAAATGAAAAAAAAACAGTGTCACATTTCTCGCGATAATCCTCGACATCGACCGACTCGTTTGAAAGCACACATCTCCCGGTCCTGACAGGTCCCGGTGACCTTTACATCGCACCGCAGGCATCTGGTCCTGTTCCCCCGCAGTGTTTTCATGATGTCAACACCTGCAGCTCCGCGCTCAGATGCAAACCTCTCGCTCCTGGTTGGTCACGACGCTGCAGCGATGAACGCGCATGAAGCTAATTCGTGCCCTGCAGCCTCCGGGTCTGTTTTTAACCCCCCCCCCCCCCCCCCCTCACCTGCCCCGACATAACACAACACTGTATAATTAGAGCAGCCCACTTAGAAACCTGAGCTCTGCCCGAGCGCCTGTCTGCTCCTCTCTGGCTCTTTTTGTTTTTGACACAGGCCTCCTGCAACTACAGTAAACGCTGCTGCTGTTGCTTCTTCCTTCTCCTCCTCCTCCTCCACCTCCTCCTCCTCCTCTCTGCAGCAGCAACCTGAGATGCTGTGTTTAGCCGGACAGCCGGAGACCCGGAGACCCTGCCTGCAGCAGCGGCTTGCAAAAAAACACCCTCGTACCCGTGTTGCCCCCGGTGCTCGAGCCGGACCCCGCAGCTCCCCTCGCCGGGTGGTGTCAGCCGCTGGCTCCGCTGGTGTTGTGGTGGGACGCTCGCTCCGCGGCGGCTCGTGAAGCCTCGGTCGTTCTGCAGCTGCAGCTGAGGTCGGCTCTTTAAATCCGCCTTTAAAGGAAGACGCGTCGGAAGAGATGGCTTCCGCCGACGTCACGGGCTCATCTGCATAAAGGGGCGGTGCCGAGGCGGTGGCACACAAAACAAGCAGAAGCTGATTTGTGTTAAAGGAGACGTTTGGGGCTCGTTATTATTAGGAGGTCTATGAAAGAATGATGTATAATTATTTTGTATAGATAAAATGATGCGATGATGAAATATTTGTGTTAACTTTATTTGTAGAGCACCTTTCAAAATACAAGGTTACAACAGTCTTTACAGGTTGTAAAACGAGAAATGCAAGGCAAAAATAAATATAACAGCCTAAACTTATATTTATATATAGCTTCCTTCGCCGTGATGGTGGTGGAACACAAATCAAGCAGAGAGACAGATATAATTTTTATTCAATATTAATATTTTATTTTTAACTTGTGAGGCGCCTTGTATCTGTGTTTTGAAAGGTGCTTTATAAATAAAGTTTAAAATTCCTCCTTTGTTAATATAAACATGTCTTTACTATTTCCATTTTAGGCTTATCTATATGTATATTCAACTACATTCAAGGGGAACATGTTTTAACCATTGACTGGTAACAATAAAGATGTAAAGATGGATGCGGGACAGCTCCACAAAAGTGAAGCCAAAGTGTCTTTATCGCCCTCTGGTGGCTGGCTGCAGCACAGTACAGTTTAATGAGAAGTGACCTCGCATTTGTTTCAGCTGACGTCAAAGCTAATTTCTATAAAAGGATATACAAGAGTCAGAGAGGCTATAATGCAGCCAGCCGCCAGTTGATGATCAAGATGCTTTGGTTTCACTTTCGGGCAGCTCTCAAGTCAGGGATTTCCCTTGATTATAAGGTAGGTTTACTCATCAATCCAGACAAACGGAGGAAATCTTTTTTCTCTAGAGTGAATTCAATAAGCTTCAGTATAGAGCACAAAAAGGCAATTGCGTTTATTCACTTAAATCCAGCACTTATTTCCTGTAAGTAAGTGAATTTGAGGAAACTGATAAGCTGCTGCAGGGAGACAGAAAACCTCTTATCTTCCACAGCAGCTGAGGCTTGAGTGAACTCTCATGGTGAGAGATTGACAGCCACTTTCGGCTTTCTGTAAACAAAACAACACCCGGTAAACAAACAGTTGCACAAGTAGAAATATTTTTTGATGAGCATGAAGGGTGATTCACCTTGGAGTTTATACATATACTTACTGGTTTCATCATCTCTGAAGTTCGGAACAGATGTTAGAAAAAAAAGAAACACTGAGGCTTAACCATATTTTTTAATATCCAATAGAAAAAAAAACTGTTATTCTACTGAGAATATAATTAATGTGATATTTAGTAAAGCTTTTTTCACTATCAATTCTACTGGAGTTACATATAATTATATTGCATTGACATTAGGAGTTTTGATCTGTTAAACTCAATTTCATCAACACTTGCCTGCAACTTTAAGCTGTCTAAACATGTGGCGCCCTCTTTCGGTCAACTGGAAGAAGTGCACACCAGTAGTGATAATATGATCATTTGCTTACAGGACTTAGTTTTGCGCAAAGTAAAACAAAGCTCAAGCAATACAATTTTAAGATCTATGAATTTGTCAGATTGCAAAAAATTCTCAACCTGAATTTACCACGAGGCACAGACAGTGGTCCCCAACCTGTTGTATAACGTGTTTTCGTGATTCCCAAGAAATTAGCAACGATCAATGTGTGATAAACATGTAAAGAAAAATATGTACAATAGAAAAAGTACTGCTTTCCCATCCTGTGAGTTGACATGTGTGTCCTCTGCAACCCTGAGGTCAAAGGTCGACTGAAAGTCACTTCTGGTGGAAAATAAAGACAAACTCCACACATCCTTTAAATAGTGAATTGAACTTTTTCACTGTTGCTTTAAAAAACACCTTCCTGCCAATCTTCTACAATGTATATATCGTGCAGTTTCATACAGTCATACAAAAATCCAGTTTGAAAAAAATATATAAATACATTGGTTGAGTTGTTGCAGGGTTTCATTTACAAAAGAATAAGTGTCACATTTATGTTCAACAGCTATACAAACTGCAGACATTTATTAGTTGAACCTTTGATCGAACCTCAGGTGTCTCCCAAATGTCTTATTGCTTGAATCCCACTGGTAATGTTTTGATAAAAAAAGTTACAAAAAAAGAAAGTGCATCTTCTATATAAATGCAAAGTCACAGAAAGTTGACTTGTTGAACGAGACAGAAAAAGTAAAAGTAAGAAAAAGAATGTTCTCCGTATGTGAAGAATCAATAACATCAGTCGGTCTGGTTTCACTTTGTTAATACAAATAACACTAACACTGAAAATAACACTTATGTCTTCAGCACATAAATAGATATTAAACATTTGTTTTATGGCTTGTGTCTTTCCTTATAATTATAAATATCTGCATTAAGTGTTTTAAAACCAGGAACTTGAGTTTGTTTGCTATTTATTCTGACTAGGACCTTCATATCCTCGTGAGACAAAAACCTTCCTGGTTAAAACAGATAAAACTATAATTGTTAAGAAAATGATAAAACTTTAAAAAGCAAGATAAATTATATTAGGCTTATACTGTGGGGATTGGTCCTTGCTTTGTGTTTTCAAATCGCGGACAGACTCCAGTTGTTGCAGGACGTATTCAAGTTCCTCTGAGACGCACCTCACTGTACATCACATGTCGGTGGTGTGTCACGAGTCCCAGCTCTGTCTTCGCTCTCACCCTATTTCCCCATCACTCTCCTCTGTGTGTTTTCCATCAAAGGATAACTTCCATCATAATAAGCTTCCCCACAGCGACGGCTAACTCTCCAGTTTTATTTGCAGGGTAGTTTGAGCTGCGGGATTCGGCTCAAAGACACAGCTGGAGGCTCGGCTCAGTCACACAATGTTCCCACGTAACACTGGTGTGATTAAACTCACAATAAACAGGGTACAGCATTACATAATGCATGGGGGGAGCAGAATATAAATACTAAAAAAATGTATAAACCTTCAGTGAAGTGAAACAATTTGGATTAAAGTACAAACCTAGCAGAACATTTCGGCATTCACTTTACTTTTTTCAGTCTTCATTCGTCCTTCATATTCCTGTAAAATCGGTAATGTCAGCATTTCACCACTTCATAGCAGGCAGGAGCTCAGCCGCTCAGCTGGTGACGCTTAATGTAAACTTCACATGACCGCCATGTGATTCCTTCACATCTCTGTGACGCAGTTGCAGGTCGAGGTTGTGAATTCGATTCCCCTCCTGTTACATGGCCCTTTGTGTTTTTTCCCACAGACCCGGGGTCCTTTGAACGATTCACAGAACAGAGTTACTTTGTCCGTTTTCCAGTTCGGCAGACCTCGCTTACTCCACCTTCCAGATTGCGATCTTCCCGTCGTGTTTGCCGGCACCGCTCAGGACGTAGCGGTCCTCGGCGGAGCAGAGCGCCGTCACCTTGTCGCTGTGACCGTGAAGCTCCTTCAGGACCACTCTGCGCTCCGTGTCCAGGATGTAGATCTTTCCTTTGGTGGAGCTGCGGCCGACACCACCCACCCACACCTGGAGGGGATAATAAGTCACATAGTGTGGTTTTATTCCACGTCACTTCTTTTGTTATAAAGGCATAAAAAGGGATTTGTGTATTTAATTTTGTGAGTGGCGTGTTTGTGCACGAGTTCTGTATAATAACCTGATTTTTCACTTTAATCATGCAGTAACATCCAGTGCAGTCCTGTAGCACCACACGGTGGAACGGTTTGGTAGGCTCCTTCATACACCAGATACACACTTCCCCGGAGTCAACGCACACACTCCAGAGCTCCGCCCTCTGACACACAAAAACATGAGTCACAAGTGTTTAAATTAAATACAGAAAGTTAAAGATCAGAGACTGTAAAGATGGACATCATGACCGATCCAAAAAGTGAAGCCAAAGGGTCTTGGTCACCCCCTGGTGGATGGCTGCAGTATAGCTCATAATCCCTGCCTCCTCCATGTAAGTGGATGGGACATTGTCCCCATTAAAAAGTCAGAATGCATAAACTAAACACTGATGGATGTTCTTTTTACGATTAAGTTCAATTAGTCATGATTGACAGCTGAGGCTGCCTCACGATTGGTCGAGCATGTCTATTGGTGGAACCTCACTACTTTGCCTCCCATCGGCACAAGATGGCGGATCGCGGGAGTAAGTGGGGACACAGTGCCCACCTTTATATACAGCCTATGATGAGGGTAATCATGTGTGTGTGTGTCACCTCAGGTAACAGCAGTAAAGAGCTGAATGTAAGTGTAGCTCCTTTTTGTTGCTCCGGCAGATTCAGACGATGCTTCAATGAGCCGTTCCTCCACACCTCCATTATACTGTCTCTGGAGCCTGGAGAGATAGAGAGAGATAGAGAGAGAGAGAGAGAGAGAGAGAGAGAGAGAGAGAGAGAGAGAGAGAGAGAGAGAGAGAGAGAGAGAGAGAGAGAGAGAGAGAGAGAGAGAGAGAGAGAGAGAGAGAGAGAGAGACAGAGAGAGACAGAGAGAGAGAGAGACAGAGAGAGAGAGAGACAGAGAGAGAGAGAGCGAGAGACAAGGTTTTGGTTACTCAGCTCCATTTCCACTTTAACACATTAACGTGAAGATGTGAAACTTACAGCACCACAGCTTCCCGTTCCAGCCGGAGACAGACACCAGTCGATCACAGGAGAGGCGGAAGTGTCTCTTCACCTGAGTGGTTTCAAAACATAAATATCAATGAACCAGAAACAAGTCTGCAACTTCTGGGAGGATGGCATCAAAGAGGAGTAAGTGAAAGTTAAGTTAACTTTAAAAGTTGATGATAGAATAAGCAAACTGAATGACCTTTTATGACCTTTTGACCTTTCACAACAATATATAGCTAATTACAAATGACATTGTTGGTTTCAAACTGACTTGTAGTGTTGATACGTCCCACACCATCACTGTTCCCTCTGCACTGCAGGAGTACGCCACCTTCTGGCTGAAGAACAGAGTACAGTAGTACTTTTTAACACTTTACATGTCCCTTCGAACTTGAATGGATTTGTACGGTGATAAATGTGTTTTTATACTGTATATGGTTTAATAGAGAGATGGTAAAATATTAGACTGTGTCAATTCTTTGATAGTCATTGTGGTTTGTCTTATTCTGACTTTGTTTGTGTGTGTGTGTGTTACCTGTATTTGTCCGTGTCGAGCGCCAATCCCGTGACCTCCCCCCTGTGTTCAGTCAGCTGTCTGTTACACACCATGGCCACCATGCTGATGATGTAGATAACAGAGTCCTCGGAGCCCATCCACACCTGATCTTTGTCAACTCCCAGCATGCAGTTCTGAAAGGAAAACACACACTTTACCGTTCAGGAGTCACACGGATCCAAAAAGAGAAAACCAAAACATCTCCAGGTTCCACAGTAAAACAACGAGTCTGCAGGGTAAAAGAAAGTTTACAGTAGTGACACTAGTTTCCTATAGATTGAGGTGCAGTAATTGATTAACTGGTGTAAAAGGGCTTTGTACAGTGTGACTTTTTATTTGTATATAAATAAAAAGTAGATTGGAGTTGTTCAAATCCCTAATTAGCTGAACAGGTTATTATTCAAACTAAAACAAAATAAAACATTTGCTGTTCCTGGCCCCTAAACTGAAGCTGGTTCCTGCTTTTCTTTATCTTAAAGGTTAACAGTTCTTAAAGTCCTTCATGTGTATTGTCTTTGTCACTTTTATATTCCTTTGTTTCATATTTCTATATATCTTATATCTCTCTGTTAAATCTAATATTTTCATAAAAGCCAAATCAGCCTCTTCTATTAACGCTGTGCTACTTGCATCAGAAGGCTTTTTTCAATTTGTCCATGTATCTGTCCCTATCCAGGAATGAATGATTGAATACATCAATAAATAACTAAGATGATAGTGAATGGATAGTGAATATTTTTGTATCCACAACAACTAGGGAAAATATTTTAGTGTAGGTGTAAAGTCATATCCAACCACTCCACTAGGTGGCGCATTGTTCCAAGAAACTACAGAACCCACTGTCCTCTTCAAAAATTCAACTAATATCAACATCTGCATTAACTCTCCATCAGCTGTTACTTTCAGCCTTCGTGCCTCAAGTAGCTACTGTCGTAAGAGCGCGGTCCAACCGTGGCAGAGCCTGTGCAAATATTATGGTGGACTCGAGGGAAAGCACCCACTCTCCCTGTATCTTTCCCACACACAGATAAGTTAACGTTCTTCATGTGACTGTGACCTGCATGCTTGTGGTGCAGCTCAGTGATTAGCACAGTCCTGAGAAGGGCCTCAAAAACGTTACACTCGCCCTTAACCTCGTTTAGGCAGAACGTTCACCTACAGGAGCTTTAAGACGCCGCTGAGAACTTCCACTTGTTTACGTTTTCTCAGGAATGCCGTAGGAGGAATGTAGAAATGTAATGTAGAATAATACACTGTGGTGTACTCTCTGTGTTTGAAAGCCTTGAGATAACACCGGCGCTGTTTGAAATGAAGCAACGGGGGAGAAAGGTAAACTATTTCGATTCGGCACCACTGCTAATAAAAAGGCTTGGTTTTTATATCCATGTCTTTTGTCTCTCTTTGTATTTGAAAAATAAACTTAAAGATTTGTGGAAAACTATTATTTATCCTTTCAACCTACAGACGTGTACACTGTGCAGTAAAACAGGGGTGACGTGGTGTTGTTATTGTCTAGCATTCACAGTTTGCACTCCGCTAACTCCACCAAGGGACATATCTGTCTCTTTATCTGCTGAAACCAACCCCGCTGGGTTGCTTGGTGCTGGCCAGGAGGCACAAAGCTTTGTTTAAATCAAAACAAGAGCCAGTGAACTCTAGAAATTAAACTGATGAGAGTGAGTTTGTTACCGAAGACAACCTTGAACATATAAGTAGTTATTTCATCCACTGATGATAAAATAAAATAAAAGGTTATTGCACGTTTAACGCTCTTTTACCAGTTCTTTTTAAATTGTTTTTTATTTAAGAACTAAGGTGTGACTGTAGAATAAGACAGTCTGGTCTATGGATGCTTTTCTTACCAGTTTTGCATTGCCAACCTGGCAGGTGTGTGTGAGGGACCAGCTGGAGGCATCGAATACCATCACCTTCCCTCCGCTCACAGACACCCACAACTGACCTGAAAACACACACACACAAACACACACACACACACATTATACATATCTCTCAAAACCTTGCAAACAACAGCTAAAAGTGTTTAACCTAGCTTTACCAGTAACTTGCTATTAAAGCATTTTACATAAAAAGATTGTTTAAATTATATTAAACCACTGTTTTAAAACCCGCGCAAAGAAACAACTCTGTGACTGGTGCTTTTGAAATGTCATGAGGCTCCCAGGAGAGAAGAGGGAGGTCAGCGGTTTGAATGGAAACACTTCATGCTGCAGAGTGGCTCCACCCAGGCTTCAGCTAACGGTCAGATTTCCTCTAACGGGTCCATCGCTATTTTAAAAGCAAGGCTGAGGAAAACAAAGAGAGTAACATCCTGTATCTTAGAGGAGAGACAGAGAGCGACCAGGAGAGTAAAAGGGAGTACTCAGGAGGGGGGGTCTGGACGCTAAAAAGTGAAAGATAGAAGGGAATGGAAAGGACAGGGGGGGGGGGGGGGGGGGGGTGGGGGGGGTGAGGTGGCCTGGTGCCACTAATTCAAATCAGTGACCTATATCCACACTCGAGGGAGAGAGGGGGAGACTCAGAGAGAGGCAGCGAGAGGCAGGGAGGGAGGAACTGAATAGACAGATTTGTTCTTTTCACCGAGAGAAATCCCAAAGAGCTGACGACTATAGAAGAAGTGAGCAGTGTCTGTACATCACAGAGAATGAGTGTGTTAGTGCCGGGGGTCAGTCTGCCACCAGCAGGCATTTAAGTGGCCCCAGATGGTTTGACGGCTGAAGGACTTTGTGGTAAGATGCTTCCTGCCAAATAATGATGGTCTGCCAGCCATTGTAAAATTAAAGGGCAGGGGAACGGAACGGTATTTTCAGGAGCAAGGTCATTTAAAGGCATCATCAACTGCATAGAAAAGTTCCTTTGACTGTATATAAAGATATCCCAGATTCCATCGACACCATATTGCGGTAATTTGGAGCCACCTGGTTTATGACAAATATTGAAACTAGCCACCAGGGGGGTGATTGAGAGTCTTTGGCTTCACTTTTAGGTTAGAGCCGTCATGTCGTCCATCTTTGTATACAGTTGATCCTACAAATCTCTGAGGCTCATCCGGACGAATGAAACACAAATCTCTACATCACATTCAATTTTAAATATTTTTATTTAATTTAAATCATTCAGTTGCCCCCTCATGCATAGTGCGGTAGGTTTTTCTCAACCTGCTTATTTGGGTTATTTCCTAATTTGTCACCAATCTATGTCGTTAAAATGAGCAACAAGTGGAGCTTTATGGTTTATAAGTAACTACAAAATCCTTTAATTCTCTAAATGACCGACTTTTCACACACTTCCTGCTCCATGACCCTCACGGTAACATGTATTACCCTATTAAAAAACAAGAAAAACTGCAGTTAGCTATTGTTATATTGCTATTCTCTTAGTGTGAGGAGTTTATATATTTGATTTAACTGAACTACAACGAAAGAGATTTTGTAGGTTATATATTAACAGCTTCTTAAATTCATAATTGTGGACAGAAGGGTAGGAGCGTTTGTCAGCACAGAAGAGGAGCAATGTCGCACCCCAATCTTTAAGAATCTCATTTAGTCAATTAGATTTACTGAAACAGTCTTATCATATCGTAAGGTAAATATCTAATAGACAGTAGCTAATGCTGCTCAATGTGTAACTCAGGATATCTGATTACATGTCCAAAGCTTTAGTGGATTTATTACCATTTCCCCCTCAGAGAGAAAGCGAAAGCGTCACCCAATACTGACACGTTACCATTCAGACTTTCTATTAATGGCTCTTCCCACAGCAACCTTTAGAACAAGCCTCCCTCTGTGCATTTCTAAAATACTAACCAACTTCCTTTTTGTGGTTTTCCTGTGAAGTAGAGCAGAGGAGGAAGTGTCGGGAAACTTTACGTAGCAGTTTTATGATCATCTGCCTTTTTACACTCGAAAAACAATACACGTGTGTGTGTGTGTGTGTGTGTGTGTACCTAGTGTGTATAAAAGTACGTCCACAGGCTGAGGCGCAGCGAGCTCCAGCGAGGGGTTAATTTTGTGCTTTAGCGTCTCTGCAGTCGTCTTGGGAACCATCATGGGGACTGGAAATACACAAAGGAGAAGTCACTGACCTTTACCTGCTGGTGACGGCACAAACTCTAAAAGCCCAGAAGGGAAAAACAAAATCTACAAACTTCTGCTGAGTTATCAAGAGTCACATGAAGTTTCCAAATCATTTCATATGTAATATTATTGAGTGTTTTACTAAGCAAATAGCATTAAATAGAATCAGTAACCAAAGCCATTTAATAACAAACTGAATGAAACGACACTTCAGATTGTAAAGATCAAAGGCAACTATAATGAGCAGCATCCTTCCTCTACCTTCCGTCTTGATGCGGTCGAAGTGAGCCAGCTTAGAAGCAGCGTAGATGGCTTTACTGCTCTGAAGGCTGCCCACCACGGCGTCCATTAACAAGGCGTTGGTCAGAGCCTGCTGCATGTACTGAGGGTCCTGGAGAAACATTCACAGTTACTACAAACAAGCCCAATTCATATATATAATATAATGACATAAACTGTTCCTATACTGTAAATAAGGGGAATTGAGAGAGAAGATATGTAAATGAGAGCAAAAAAAAAGAGAGAGAAGTGAGAGACGCAGATTGTAACAACATCTGGTTTCATTCTACTTATGGTGATGTACGCCTCGTTGAATTTCAACCACACCCACAGAGGTCACTGAGGTTCACACACATGCACACGCACACAGACACACACACACAGATTTATACATAGAAGCACTGTGTGAGTAATAAACACACATCTAATTATCTTCTGTTCTCATGCATTTATTCCACTTCATTCAAATACTTACTTCTCCCTCATACTCACACTGCCTCATAATGGACACGCACGCACGCACGCACGCACGCACGCACGCACGCACGCACACACGCACGCACGCACACACACACACACACTCTCTCTTTTTAATTCAAACTTTACCTTGTGCTGATCAGCCATGTTGCGTCCGGCCCACATCTCTTTGACCATCAGGTTCCAGAGCTCCGTCTCCGTTTTCAGATTAGCCTCGAACGCCTCCTTCCTGCCCCGAACACGCAGCTTCAGGCTGGGGATCCGCAGGAGCAGGAAGGGAGCAGAGGACACCTTCACCTCCTGAGGAGAGAGAGGAGATAAAGACAAGAGATGGGAATCAACAACACAGGATCAATATCCGACAAGGATTCTGACTTTTAAGCTTTTAGTCCTGATAAAACTGCTGTTTCGTGACGTTAATCAAATTTCTAAATACCAAGAAAATCTACTTTAAAATGACCCCATCTCCATCCTCCCTCTTGTCTCACCTCCAAATCTCGGTACTGTGCCACCTCTACGTATCCCGGCCGTCCCTCCGTGAGCAGGAAGAGCCGGCGTTGGGTCATGGCGATCTTGCCCACGCCGCGGCTCGTCTTGACAGAGGAGGACAGCTTGAAGACGCACTCGCTGGGCTCAATGTGCTCCAACACAGATGCCGGTAAACACACCTGACAATCACATTAGGTATGAGTCAGCAGTGTGGAATCTTGAGTTTCTGCTGATTCATCAAGGTGTCAAACCATGTGACATCAAGAGCTACAGTACGCAGATGCTGGTTTTCTTTTTAAACCGAACCTCATGAACTTTTCATCGATCAGTGCAACGTCAACTAAGGAGAATCGATTTTTATTAGGGGAAGTTGTTATTAAGTATTTACTATCACATATTAGAAGGAATCTTCAAATCTGAGAAGTCAGAGGTAGCATGTCAGGGATTTCTGCTTGAAAGTCATTTTCTATTTACTACGAGTATAATTCCCTTCAGCCTTAAACAAAGTTAAACAGGTTTGCATTTTCACTTAGGATAGATGTCTTACGAAGTATAATACTAGTATCTAATATATATTGTCTGAGAAATTATAATGTATTTTAGAAGGAAAACATAGATACATGTACCGACCTCCTGTGCTTCAGCCTCAGTTTCCTTCCAGATGGTGTAAAACACTCTGAACAACTCTGGGCCGACCTGCTTCTGATGACCTGCAGCAAACACACAAACAGACACGTGATTATCCTGTGTGAGCAAAGACTGAAAACATGTAAGACAAACATTTCACAGTTTATTATAACCCTCATTTTCCAAGATGGTTGACTGTGCCACACACACACACACGTGATGGCTGACAGAGACAACTTTATCTCATTCCATGCAGTCATATCTGCCAGCAGCGTGAGTGGTGTGGGGGGGGGGGGGGGGGGGGGGGTTGACATCCCAACTGTATTATAACAATGACTGGATACAGTACAAAGTCTGAGCACACACACACACACTCACACAACATACACACACAGGCCTCTGTTAATGACCACGAGAAGCAGTAAAGTCACATTTCAGCCCAAAAAAATGTCCTGACTCATATGAGGTCACTGTGATATACAATCAGTTCATCTTTGAGTCCAAGCGACGATTGTTAAGGATTTGAACAGATTTCGCAAAAGGCAGACTTGAGATATCATTCTCAAAATACCTTGACCTTCGACCTTTCGCCCCTCTAATCTAATCAGTTCATCTGCACCGCATTTGAAGAAATTCCCTCAAGAGTTTAGATTTATTCTTCACAAAAATAGAGAATGGACATACAGAGTACATTAAAACATAAAGCCTCTGGCCACAAGCTGTCACAGCCGCAGAGGCTTCAAGATGTAGTATTTTTACTACTATGTGGGAACCAGTACATATTCAGTTGATGTATCTCATAATAAACCAGGGCCGGTCATTAAGGGGAAACTGAACCAATGTGGAGGACATGATAAGTTCCCAGTGCGACGTTAAATTCCTGCTTTCCAGGTCACGACTCCGGTGAAAACATCAGCTTCTGGAAAAAATATGTGAGTTCCCCTTTTCTCACAGTTTCCTTCCTAACCGAACTTCTTATCTTACATTAAAAACAAATATCTCTATATCTCACTATTCAGCCGCCACACTCATTTGATTTTTTTTCCGCTCTGCCTTAACTAACATGATCAATCTGAGATTGGAGGAATGTTGTCGGGTCACATTCAGGTCACTGCACCTCCGAGAGTGGATTCTCAACAACGTCTGAACCGAGGCTCAAATCTACAGACCTCTTCGGAACATGTTTGAAATTCAAATCCAAATGCAATTTAAAAACAGTGGAAGCCCAGGCCCCGGACAGGAAAGGTAAGCTATGTAGGGATCATGGTTTGTAAGTGCCGTTAGATTTCCCACTGGAGCCCTGGTTACACCTACAACAGCAGAGAGGCCTGCACGACACGCCCTCTTTGTTCAGGAAGCGGTGAGAGAATGATTAACCCAAGGAATAAATGTTTGCCTGGAAAAAGGATGAAGGAGGGTGCAGCTGAATACTTACGTGCATGGGTATGTGTGTGTGTGTGTGTGTGTGTGTGTGTGTGTGTGTGTGTGTGTGTGTGTGTATGTGTGTGTGCTGAGTCGAGCTGTACAAAGCAACCCGTGCTACTCACCAACAGTTAGAGCGTCGAAGAGCCTGAGTATGGTCCCGTGGTCTTTCACGATCCCAGACTCCTGCACACATTTCACAAACTCCTCCAGCTGCATGTATTTTTTCGGCAGCTTGAAGCGCTTCACGGCATCTTCCTCGTGGCCGTTGCCGTGACTCGCTTGTTCCCGCTCCTGGTCCCTCTTGACACGGCTGATGAGCCGCTTGAGCTCTGGACGCCTGTCAGCCTGTGGGGAGATTTAAAAAAAAATAATGTATTCATATTATTGGGGCAGTAACCAGAGATTAATTACACAATCAATCCGAGATTAATAATTTTAGCTCAGTCTAACAAAACTATATCTATAGACAGTTTATATCACATGTGTTATCATCCAACAACAGCACTATGATTGAATAATCAGTACCCAGCATGTATTGAGAGCTTAGAATCTGAGTCATTGATAACCTGAATACACTCACAGTCACTCACCTGGAGATAATTTGTTTTTTATTTGTTTAATTGACCTACTTTGGAAAGTTGTTGTTCAATGTATTAAGTGATTCATTTTAAGTTCATTTTAAGCTTAAGTTTCAATTTCAGTTAAAGCGGAAAGGAGAACAACTAAACAGTCAGTGACCAATGGTCTGATTTAATTTTCTCTGAACTAAATTAGAATCACTCTTCCTTGGATTCACTTCCCTTTATTACAGACAGTCACAGTGCAATAGGACATGGTGTCACCTTTCATGACGGACTGACCTGTAACCGCTCACTCTCCGGCAGGGAGTCCACCAGCGACTTCACCATCTGGGACGGGAAGATTTCTGAGTCCGTCTTATAGAGACTCTGGAAGTCCTCCAGTGCATCCAGACGCTTGTTTGACACAGTGTTCACCAGACCTCGCAGGTAGTGGTACCTGGAACGAAGACAAATAGTTGTCAGTCAGTCATTCGGTTTACTTGAGATATTCATAATCTGTGTGGAACTTGGTTCATATTTGATATTTTATTTTCTCCACCTGGCCAGAAGAGCAGATTCCTCGGGTGGTGTGGCGTTAATAGCCTTCCCAAGGGAAACCACCATGTCTGAATAATAGTTCTGCACGTAGTGATAGGCCAAAGGAGGGGGGAACTCTGGGAGACGGAAAACCTTCACTGCTTTCTGAGGAAGCTTCAACCCTGGAATAGAATAAATCAAATTAGAAAAGAATTCACTCTTAATTCAGTCTCTCCGCTTTATCTTTTTCTCCTTTTCCCTCTGATGGCACTGACCGATATCAGGGGTCATCCTCCTGAACGAGGCTGGCCGGCTGAGGCTGATGGCGTTCACAGCGTCGCTGGCGGGTTGCTCCAGGTTGGGCAGGCTGGCTCCGAGCCTCTTGCTCAGCCGGTCGCTGGGGCTGGCGTAGCTGCTGTAGCCGGTCCTGGACAGCTCAGACATCGGAGGACGACGAGGAGTGTCCGTCATTGCACGATTCCTGGAGAGAGAGAGGGTGAGAGGACAGATGTTGAGGTAACGGTTGGTACACGCAGGAGGGAATAATGATGAGATTATGTCAGTCTTTATTACAGTCATGATGTAACACCGGAATCATACCTGTGACCATTGTTACGCGTGTTCTGCTCCATGCGGCTGAAGGTGTCCCGCTTCCTGTTCAGCCTGTCTCGCAGGAATGAGTGGAAGATATGCGTTTCTAAAACCTGCGGACGACAACAAAGACAAACGTGCATCGTGTTGTAGCGTGCGTCAGCGTGAGTGTGTCTGTGTGCGTCTGCCTGTGCAATTGTGTGCACGTACCTTCTTGTAAAAGCTCTGGTCTGCTGGCTCCCTGGTCCTCAGAAACTCCTCACTGTTAAAAACTCTGTGTTCGTGGTTTAAAAAGTCCTGAACGTCTCTGACAGAGCAACAAACAGAGCAGAGAGACAGAGGTACAGTTAGACAGACAACATAATAGACCGGGTGATGAAAACAACTTTATTCTAGACTCATTAACCCAGTGACACTAGCAGAGCTCTCACCTGAAAATGTTGACCACGAGCTCCAGGGCGATGTTTTGTATCTGTGTGTTCAGTCGTCTCTGCCAGTCTCTGCGTTGGCACCGCAGGGCATTGGCATCGGTGCCCACTCCGAGGTGACACAGCTCCAGGTCATAGTGGAGCTGGAGACACTCTGCCCTGTACGCACAGACAACAAGTCTGTCAGTCCTTTGCTGTTTAGTGTGGCCTTAACTGACTTAGCTCCGTTCCCCTTTAATTTGATTTAGCAGGTATTTATAGAGAAGACTTAGTTCAAGCTGAGAATCCACTGCAGGATCACTCAAATATAAATCAACTGAAATGAGTTTGCTTTGATACTGTCGTGTTTGTGTGAGCGTGTGTGTGTGTGTGCATGTGTGTGTGTCTGTCTGTGTGTTACCGTGAAATGAAGCTCTCAGCTGCAGACAAAGGGATGGCTGGGAGGTCGATGGTTTCCGAACCTGATGACTGGATGATGCCATCGTCAACATTCACCAGGATGAGGTCCTCCGTCTCCTATACAGTAAAATAAATACACACACACATTCTCTACTGTTGTAGGTACAATGGGCACAATTCATTTCTACACAGTGAGTGACTTTGTGTCACTGACAGGCAGCTACTGTTAAATATGTGAAACAATGTTTCTGTCAGACTCTGAATGAGAACAGATACAGAGGAGAATAGACAGCTATTGTTAAATACTGTGAAAAACTTTCAAATTCAAAAATGCCTAAAGAAATGAATAAAGGGAAGAGCAACAGTTTTGAAATTAATTTAATATCATCTTAAACCAAAATACCCAATTACCCTACATTGCTTCCATCATCTCGGAGGAGCAAAGCAGATGAGCCAGGTAAAAAGAAGAAAAAAAGTCTGAACATAGAAAGTAACAGTGGTAAACTCACGGCAGCAACCTCCTCAAAGTGACTGATGTGACAGCCCATCAGGAAGGCAGTGGGCGCCATGAGGAAGTCCAGCATTCCTCCGGACAGGACAGGAACATAGGGCTGCTGCCAGCACAGAGGCTGAGACAGGAAGAAAGGAAAGGACACTCAGGAGACAGTTTTATAATTTCTTTCTCTTAAAAGACGTAATGTCCTGTGACACTGACCTGCAGGTACAGCAGAAGACTCTCAGCAACCAGAGTGAGTCGAGCCCAGTCGGATGAGAATAAGACCAGCCGCTGTTCCTGGAGAAGACACGACAGCACCTGGAGAGCAGAGTGTAACTAAACTCAATATTTGTTTCTCATTTAACAATTAAACAGAAATTACATCTCACAGGAACAATTATTTCATGAATTCATATTTTTTCCCTTTTTCCCGCTGTGAGACTCTGTTGATTTGTGAATTACCTGGAGGAGCGTTGTGTGCGTGAAGCAGAGGAAAGGCAGATGCAGATCGATGTCGATTACCGGGCTGTCCTGATCCTCCCTGGACGGAAGAACCACCTGAAGAGGACGGAGGCTGAAGGACTGACACACACACACACACAGACACACACACACACGTTACTATTAAGATGACGCAAAGAGAACAAATAAATGTAAAGGTAAGGGAGTGTTTTCTGACCACGTGCAGTTGACCAGGAGGTGGTAAAGGGACCAGTGACAGTTTGGCTGAGAACTCCTTGATGGTCTCCTCGATGTCCGCTTGTCTTGCAGGTCGCAACTGGACCAGGAGACTGAGGGGGGGGAGTTGAGAGACAAAGTAGGAGATACAGAGAAAGGGTTAAAGTTGAACATTAGGCAAATGTCAGGTTATCTATCATCTAACAGAAGTTATTACCATGACAAGCATTCCTTCAGGGCGTTGTAGTAGGGGAACTTGGAGATGACGCACACGGCGAAGGGAGCGTAGAGACGACTCTTTGATGAATTCCATCGGTGGCCATTCTGGACAATGCTCTCCTGACAGGACTGACAGAGCAATGGGAACATCTGTCTGCATTTACTGGATTCACTGGGATTCTCTCATAAGTTTTCATCGAGCTGTCAGAGTGTGGTGTGCTTGTACCTGTACTGTTCTGTAGTACTGCACGACAACTCCGTGGGTTCGGTTCCCAAACAAGTCGGTAAAAACCAGGAAGTGGTAACTGTCTTCCTTCTGCTCATTGGCTAACTGAAGACCACCTTTGAAAATTAAGAGGAAGAGGAGCAAGGTTACAAGACAGAGCAGAGCCAGAGTCATGTGATGCAAATAAACAAGCTGGATTTGTCTAGAAGCTCTGCTATAGGAGACATCAAAAACAACATGTGGATGCCCCACATGACCAAAGACCATCATTAAGAGAACTTGGATATGATGCTGTTTACACTTTACCAGGGAAGCACAGGTGCGGCAGAGCGATGAGGTCCAGATCCTTGGGAACACTGACGTCCTCTGTCGCTGAAGACACTTCGGCACGGTTGACTGTGTCTCCGTTAGATGATGGCTCCGCAAAACGATCTCGCCTCTTCTGCAAAAACAAAAACAGATGAAAACTGGATCAGACTGCACACTGGTGTGTAGTCTGTGACTCAGCTGGTGGGACAACGTCTCACAAAACAGAAAGCACCGAAAATATGAACTTTCTTAACTGTCCTAAAACTCACCTTTAGTGAAATAATTAAGCATATCAAAATACAGTCGTTGAGTTTACCTTCTTGATGAAGCTCCTCCTCCTCTGCACACGGCTGAACGCCGGACCAATCGCCTGGTTGGAGTTGGTCTCCTTGGTAACAAAGGGCGGGGCATGGACTTGCAGTACCTCCGCGTCCAGCAGGGGGGGTTCCTTTAGCTTATTCTGCTGATGAAGCTGCGACACAGTTTGAAAATATTTTATTGTGTGATTCATGAAATACAGAAGAGCTGCATTATCAAGAATCCAGTGCAATCCTAAAGGCTTTTTATTTGTATTCGTACACTTTGTATGTCTACTTGAATTTGACAGTGTGTACATGAGTTTTCTTCCGTCTTTGTGGCTGTCCATCTCCATACCTGGTATATGTCTCGGAGTTTATCACTCGGAGCCCCGATCACCAAACAGGCCTCCAGCAGTCCAGACGGGAGCTCTGCCATCACACCCAGCAGACACACTGCGAGAAACACACATGTAACATCATAACTTCAAAAAAATCAGGAAGACCTTTCTCGGCAGTCGTGGGCAAAGAGGAAATGTCGCAAATTGATGAGCAACAACAAACAAGAGTTTCACCAATGGCAAAGTTACTGGATCATCATGGAACAGAACCTTTCATCTGGTAATATTTGACCTGGACTGTTTCGCACACACTGGGAATGTCACAATATTCAGCTCAATGTACTGTGATCACTCATCTTTGTTATAGTTACAGAGAGCCACTTGTAAGGTAACATGAGGACGAGAGGCTGCAGTAAAGGTCAGTGTATTTTAACCATGAATCACAACAGATTCCTAAAACCAGACGCTGATCCCCCCCCCACACACACACACTTCTCTTTTCTCACTACCTCCTGCACACACATTCTCATGTGCACACACAGCAGATGTTAAGTGTTTGGTGCAAACGTCAGCAGCATCAACTGGGTGAACTGAGAGGGAAACGGTGAAGCAGAACTCGGTGGATACAGATGATTTGTGGTTCCCACAGCTCTTGGTTAATTTTGATCACTCAACTGTAATATTGTTAATGTCCCTTTTTCAAAGAAGTCTGCTTTGGCTGATATTAGGACAGATTACCATGAAACTGGGTGGAAGGACATGGTAACGGTCAGGAAAGAAACCTATTCAATCCAGATTTTATGGATCGAAAAGGGTATTTTAAGGTGGGTTGTCTTTTTTTCAGTCAAAGTATGGAAACAACTGTTCCTTTCAACTATATCAGAAACATATGTTTTGCCTGGGTTAAATGTGAGCAGTTTGCAGAACATCTCTTTGTATATTGTCCATGTATCTGATGTAATACGTGTACATGAAATATGGTGATAAAGTGATCAATCAGACTCTGTGCGGTACGTTCTCTTTCTTCTGGTTCCTGGTTGGTTTGTCAAGTTAGCATTCGCACGACTGAACAAAGCAGCAGAGAACCACAGTCTTATCCCAGAAGTAACCCTGCAGTACACTTACATACTTCTACTCATCCTCTGGTATAATCAGTAGGGCACGGAGATCTAAGTCCATATCAACATACCTGCCCACTGCATCTATGTCTGTGGGCCAACACATCAAAGAGTAAACATCTGACTTGCATTAGTTGCAGCCGCAGACTGAACCCAAGAAACTCAACAGTTAGCTCGTCCTTTTTCTCTCGACTTCCCTCCTGTGTTCTCTCATCACACCTCCCTGGACACTGCCCATCAACCGCTTCTCCACTTTTCTCTTTAGTCCTATGTTAGGTTTTTGGCCCTGACTTTGCCCTTTTCTCTTCTTTCTTCACCTTCGACCCACTTGCTTTCTTTCTCTCTGTCTCTGTCTCTTTGTATTCGGGCCATTCCGGCCTCTGCCTGACTACCCTGCTGTGTCACGGAAACACAACACACACATTAAAGTCATCTATTCCCCGAAAACCCCTAATTTTGTAAATCCAGTGTACGTGTGTTTATGTGCGTGGGTGACTGGAAGTTTCTTTGCTCAGCTCATAAACTCAGAAGAGTCCGACATTAGAGCGGCTCTAGAACCATCTTACTCATGCAAACTATTGCAAACAGACACACACTCAAATATCTAATGAAATCCAGATGGCGTGAATGTTGCTGAGACACACCAAGAGGAAAACAGAGAGAATCCATAAAGAATTTCTATCTTTCGGAGTAAGATCAGTGCTTCTGCTTCGTTCTACAGAGATTCTGAGTAATGAGAAGAGGAAAAGTGGATGAACTCCTCCATCAGTAAACCCAATAATAATAGAGTTGAGCTTTGAGGAGGTGACCCCATGCTGAGGCTTCCAGAGGCTGCACAGGGACCTTTAACAAACAAGTTTGGCTTCATAGCTCAGGGAGGAGGCAGCTTTTGAAGTAGTCGACTCAAGAAGAAGTTAATAGTACAGTTACTGGCGAGTGTGTGTTTTATGTGACTGAAATGCATAGAGGAGGGAGACTGCTTCCAAAATAGATGTTATTACAAGTAATGTGCTTACACAGAAGATCAAGTGTTTCTAGGGGTTCACAGATGTGTGTCAGAGTGAACCTGAAACTCTACAATAGAAATGGAAATCAGAATTTACAAATTGGCACCGTTCAATGGAAACACGTGGGAAAGTTGCTGACTCATTATTGTTCTCTGAAATGGCATTGTTCACATGAGGCTGTCGTTTCTAGATGGACCAGTGAGCGATGTTAGAATATGTAAACAAATTCCTCCTATAGTGTGCACGATACTGCTCCAAAACCATCAGGTGTCTTTCTTTATTAAATCCAAGGGATGTCATGAACACACACGGATAAAAAACACAAAAATTAATTAGGTTTGTTCAGACTAGATTCATACCAACACACTGATAACTTCAAGTTGTAAACACCAAATAATTTGTGTACTACCAATTGAAGTTTAGTTGGTTAACAATTCAGTTTATAAACCTTTTGCACTTCAACTGTCTCCTCCCACAAACTAGTTTTATCATGATTTCATTGTTTCAGCAGGAAAAGCAGTAAAGACTGAGCAGCATGAGGTATATGTGAGGAGACGATTACCTCTGATTTATCATGTGTACACAAATACACTCTGCAGTTTATTAGGTATAATAAAAGCATATATATGTATAATGCTCATGAATCATCTATATATATATATATACATATATATATATTTGTGTTTATATCAGATAGGTCATTTTATATAATTTCAGGTTTTGTATAGATGAACAAACTCACTTAACGTTAAGGTGAGAGAACTCAAAAATGCTATTCACCAACGCAGATAACGTTGACAACATGAACTGAATCCATATTGACAACGTGCATTGAGGAGAAACTCGACCTCGTTGAGACCAGTCGAGCCAGATTCTTGCAACAAGTTTAAAAAGAAGCACAGACCGACCTGAGCTCACGCGACCATGTCCCTTCCACAGGTGAGAAGTCCCCGGAGCTTCCACCTGTTGTCATCGACCTCCTGGACCTGAAGTCTCCAGCTCTCACTAACGGCTTTTCACCTAGAGTCTCTGACCACCGACACTGATCCAAACACAGGCACGCACACACACACACACACACCGTCAAACTGCCCGCGGCATCACTTCCTGTGTGACACGTTTCAAAGTAAAACCCCCACTCTCAAGTCTGGGTCCCAAAAGAGCTCCTATGGCGCCATCTACTGCGGGCTGAGTGTAGCGACATGGACTCAAAAGTGAAGCCAGCGGGTTCTTGACAGCCCCCTGGTGGCTGGTTTAGATGACAAAACTAAGCCTCCTCCTTGATAGTGAATGGAGTTAAACAGAAAATGTTAAAGTATAACTTCAACATATTTTTTTTCAAGATGGTTTCTGTCATTTTAAGTATTTTTCTATCCCCAAGTCTGACAATGCAATTGGAACGCTCCCCTGACATTTAAGATTAGAATGTTATATTACTTATATTATTAACTTTCGGTCATGGCAGCTTATTATTATTTTTTGTTCATTTTAATTTCGACAATTATTTTATTCACTTATACTTATATTGTGTTAAATTGCTGTGTTAATATGCATAGTTCCTTTTTGTCCATGTATTTGTAAGCTGTTAAGTTTTGAAAAAGTTTTTAAAAAAGAGAGTGAGAAAGATTACAATGAAGTTCGCAGGACTCATGCAAATGTGGCATAGAGGAAGTAATACATATTTTATCATCTTGCAGTTTTACTTGAGATTGAGAAACGCCTGTTTGGGATCTGTAGGAAATGATTATACTGAGATAACCAACTGAGTTGGAAGATGGAGCCGAAATCTTAAAGACAAATCCCACATATATTCGAACATATGCTAACTCTAAATTGAAAGCACGATTATGATATCTTCCACTTACATGACTCATTAGATTTCCTCTGTAATTAATAGAGAAGATATTAGATCATCAGTCTGAAGCGTTTTTACGTGTTTTACAGTTTTTATTTCTTTAAACTGGACGTTTTTGCATGGATGTGGCTGCAGACCTGATTCCCCCCCCCCCACAGAGAGGCCTCAGGACCAAACTCCAAAGGTCTTAGCCTTAGGGAAGTCATGGAGGGATGACTGAAATAATTTATAATTCTTCCACGATATAAAAACAAAACAAGCCTGCTGGTTAAAGTATTGGGGCTATATAAAGATCCATACCCTCAGGAAACACAAACATACTGCGATTGTGACTTGTGACCACCAGGTGTCAGCTTTGAGCCCGTACAGAGGGAATGAGCCAAACGCATATGTTGTGGCATTATTGTTTATATATTGATTATATAAAAGCAATAGTGTTAAGCTGTATGTATTCTGTTTACATTGTACATCACTTTCTCATAGTTGGTTGTGTTTATATTGTCTTTTTTTGAACGTATTTATTACTTTTACTCAGCATTTATCTTTTATCTCATTCTTATTAATACTCTCCAAATTTAAATCATGACCTAATTTCTTATTCTACACAGTTCCACCTGTCAAAGTATTTTGGGGATAGAACACATTGATTGTGTTTTTCCCACTTACAACTTAATAAAATATGAAAATAAAAGTAATGGGAGCGACGAGGTCGACGAGCAGAGATTGATTTCAACTGTGTGAGCCTGAGCCTTCATCTCAATTGGCCAGCCGTGATCGTATAGAGGTTAGTACTCTGCGTTGTGGCCGCAGCAACCCCGGTTCGAATCCGGGTCACGGCAATAATTTTCCGTTGGCTTCAACCACCTTAATTGAACAATATCTTCTTCTATGTAAAGTTAGAAAAAAAAAACTTAAATTTGAATACATTGTAATAAATAAAATATATTAATAAAATTAAATGAATCCTACTCAATCTTCCTCTGCACATTTTCACCTGTTTCTTATTTCTGCAAATTGTGGTAATAAATTTGAGCATGTTAAAGCTCTTAAAAATTCAATTCATTTGGCTGAATAATAATTTTTACAATTTCAATAGGGCCTCACTGTCTGTCAGTGCTCGGGCCCTAATAACACATTTCAAGCAATAACGAGAACACATTAATACACCACTAATTAAGTTAAAATAACATATTCCTTCATTAATCCCACAATGGGGAATTTTATAATATTAAAGCAGCAAGAGTAATATCTAGGCACCAGTTATAATAACCAACATGTGGTACTTAAACGTGAAGAAATATACAGAATATATGAACATGGATCCTTGTATTGCACAGGCAGAATGAATATTGCACAGGGTTATAATCCAATTTCATATATGACATTACTGTACTTTTTTTTTACAGTTTTTTTAATGATATTTTTAAAACTTCGACTGCATGACTTCAACTGGTAATACATCAAAGTTCTGAGTATATTTCCTCCATCACGTGTATTTATCTAATCGAGACGAGTGTACAATTTGTCTAAATGTTGTATAATTAAGTTGTTATAGATTGTGAAATGTAAACACGTCCATTCATTCATGGGTTTCCTGCTGCAAGGAGCTTCAGGGAGTGAGTGTGTGTGTGTGTGCGTGTGTGTGTCCGTCCCTACAGCAGCCATATTGGAATGCTGGATAGGGAGAGAGAGAGAGAGAGAGTGAGAGGGAGAGATAGAGAGAGGGAGGAGAAGCAGGAACAGTCGACGGGAGAGAGGGTGAGAGGAGGCGGGGATAGGGTGAGCCAGACGGGGCGAAGCGAAAAAACTCGGACCGTAACCAACCCCAGCCCCCGCGGCCCTTCTAACGGACTATCCACCGACTGTTCGCCGCTTCCCGAGTCGCCAAAGTCGGCAGGAAGCTGCCCGGACGTCCCCCCTCCGCTGGAACAAGTCGACGGTGAGTGATGTGTGTGTTTTGCGGGGCTATCCCACGACCTGAACGGTGAAGAAAAGTGTGTGTGAGCCGCCGTTTCCTCTCACTTATGAAAAATCCCCCCAAAACTAAAGAGAGCTAATTTGACCGTTCGCTCGCTTCCACGCTAACTGGGACAACATCCGGAGAAGTTAGCTCCAGCGGCGGCGGCGGCGGAGGGGCACTTTTCCTTCTTGGTAAGTTTGGGAGAAAAGGAGCGAGGCACCGTCACGGCCACAGTCACATGGAGTCAATGTGGAGTTAAACGAAGGGAAACCGGATTAACCCACAGCTTCAGCCCAAATCTGCCTCCTCGGGCGTTTGAGTTCCCTCTGGATCAGAACCGGAGTTTACCTGCATGTGTCCGAGCTCTTCACCTTCTATCGCTACCACCCGGTTATGTTTAGTTTTCCTCCTTTTTGAGTCAGACGTGGATGCTGCATCGACCCAGTTATGATGGGTTATTTACCATGTGAGTGTGATAAGCTGCTCGATTTTTGTTAGTAGTTGATCAGGTGTTTTTTTTAACTGTACAACATTTGAAGCATCTACACATTTAATCAAACTATTGAACAGATAATCAATGAGCCAGTCTGCAGGATGTTGATCAGCAACTTGCTTGAGAATTTATTGTTTACTAGAGGGGTTTAGTTTAGACCTGGAGATGTGGGCAAAGATAATATGGAGATGATATCGATGATGATCATGATTAATGTCACATTGTTATTTCTGCTTAATATACATGGGGAAGATCCCATGAGCGTTCTATCAGTCTTTCTATTTGAGCAAATTATGTTGTGGTAGTTTGTGTTTTATTTGTACCGCCCATTTCTTTGTTTATTCCCCTGAAAGTGCCTAATTTTGGCTTTGTCTAGGAACCAAATGGAGCAAATGTTCATTTAATTTAATATTTGGGTCGGTTTGTACAGTTTGAACCCCTCAAATTAGCATTTCAGAGCTTTGTTATCGAGTGTGTGATTATTTTAATCAGTGAATCCATGGAGAACCTAAGCATATGATGCCTATGATATCTGTGATAAGCCGAAGTAGTCAGGGAAGTTCATTCATATTCTCTTTCAAGTTGCAGGCTCCTCATGAGGTTTAGTTAAACACATTTTCTGCCTTAATGAGCTCCTATTTGTGAACTAATTTCATATATTGATAATTGGACTAAAACAAGATTCACTGTGCTTTTCAAATACTGAAATCACTACTCAGACAAAACATGGTGCCCTAGGTTCTGCATATTGCAAAGTGTGTTAAAGGGCTGAGGTGCAGAGCCCTTTCACCCTCCGCTTCGTATTCCACATGCAAGAAAATGCTAATGAATTGCAGTATCCTGAGGCAGCTGAAGCTTCAGACTTGCAGTGTACTAATAAGCGCACACTTATATTGGAATTCTGGGGACGTGCTGCACCTAAACCTGAAGTCAGTACACTAATGAGATCCATGATTATTTCTTTAAGACTAAACTTTCTTAGAGGATGTGTTGTGAAGTTTAGATTTGGTGTTTTGCAGGTAGAGTCTGACTAAAAACAGATATTATTTGGGACCAATTGTAATCATTTCTAAGATGTCAACAAACCCATCAACAAAGAACTTTAGCTGAGTCTGAATATTTTAAAAATCAAAGTTTCATCTTATTACAAATAACCTTTTATAAAAAGAAAACACAAATACAGCCAAATATAGAAATTCTAATACAAAATAATCAAATTTTTTATGTAAAACTCGAACATAAATACAAATCTTTTTGGAATTGTTTATTTTGAACAATCAAACATAACCATCAATACACTATATTACTGAGAAATGTACTTATTGACCAACCAAGGTATTTGACAGATGCATTACAAACACTGAATGTTTACCGACAGTTATTTGTCCTACAATCATCCAGGCTCTCATTTCCTCAAACAAGCAGAATATGATGATAGTAGTTAAGTACCCATTAACTGTTCAAAATGAATTCTAATCATCTGAATAACAGCTTATTCTTCTTACAGAACATCAGGCCAGAGTTTCAATGTCTGACATGTTGCTCGATTAAAACACATAGCTCCAAACGCTGTCATCTGTAAAACCGAATCTTCTCGCCTATTCATTATAATGTAATTGGCTGGAAGAGACATTCACAGAGCAAACCAGCAAACAAGCCTTCCCCCTGCTCATCCACTTGATGAGCTTGTGTTTAGTTCCACTCCGGCTGCGTTCATTAGGTCACCGCGACCGAGTGTGATGCCACATGAGAAGCAGTCTTTGTAGGGGCGGCGATCACTTCCTGTGGATGTTTTTATGCAGACCATCTTTGTGTTTGTAGAGATGAAGATGGTCTGATTGTGAAAAACACCGAACTTCATCCAATTCATGTGCCATTGAGCCACATTGTGCAGCCTCAGTCTACTCATTTGACATCACAGGACCAAAATGAATGCTGCGTAATCCATTATATCTCGAGCAGAAACGTATCATTACCGAGAGAAAGAAGTTGTTTTGCTTCATTTTCAGACACGCATCACATGTATCTGGGAAATTCCTCCACATGGACCCTCTGCTTTAGTTTTAGATAGAAGTCAGTTGGAATAAATAAACAAAAGTCATAGAGAATCAATAGCTACAACTTTCTGACTCGACACTTCCTGTGGCTAGTGTAGTCTGCAGGCTAATACGAGTGTAGCAGTACTGTGTGTGAGTTTGACTCTGCTGAGTGAGGTCTTTTTTTGGGAAGGTGTGGACGTTTTGGCCGGTCGCCTCGACCTCAAATTGCTGTTTGACGGTTAAAAGCATTCAGGTTAGAGTCCGGTTAAAGGTTGGGCTTTGGCATTCGGTTATTATTATTACGGTTAAGGTAAGGGGCAAGGGCACGCATTACGTCAATGAGTGTCCTCACAAAGATAGAAGTTTGTGTGTGTAAATTGCAGAGCAGTGCAGGAGGGCCTGTATTTATAGAAACACTTGACTACACTCAGAGATCCTGCAGGAGCCGTCCATTACTCTGCAGACACCTCCACTGTTGTGCCTCTTTCATTCCTGCAAATGTCCTCTCTGTTTTAGTTCATTTTTGTCATTTTTATTACATGCATAACTCTGCCATGTATTGCTCCAAGGTTTTCTAGTCACTCTGGAAAGACAAGCACACAGCGACAGAGAAAAACTGTGGAGAAAGACCCAAGGGTAACAAAGCCAGCAGTCTAGTGTCAGTAGATTCCAGTATGTGGTGGGACTCTAATAACTCTAACTAGTGGTAACAATCAATGCAGACACATACTGTGTGGTGTGTGTGGAGGCCTGAATAAGTGTGTGTTTGTGTGTGTGCCCCTTACTTAATATGTGTGTCTGTCATGAGGAATTCATGATACCAAATCCAGTAATTTGTCCCGGGGGGAAAGAATTACTTTTTACTTGTTTCTTTGCAGTCTGAGCATTTTTTTAAATAAATCGCTTGCTCCTTTCCAACCATCGAATGAAACACAGCGGCTCTTTTTCTGTCCAGTGATTGGCCTCTTCATACCTACTGTGTAAATATTTGCAGTCGTGAGGACGTCCAAGCTGTTTTCTCACATCCTGCACCGATGTATGAATGCTTTTTGCAAACTCACCTCAGGAAGGAAAATGGCATGAATGAACAGTTTGACCAGGACAACTGAGGTTCTATGTTTCCCACCGGCAAATTAATTTGGAAGTGTGGTGAGCGTGTGTGTGCTTGTGTGTGTGTGTGTGAGAGTTCCAGCAAGTGCTGGCATGAAGAGTGTTTGATCGTTTATGTCCTAAGCCCATAAATTTAACTTCTTTCTTCTGTAGAGCTTATTTCCTTGTATCCTCCTGCCTGTGGTTTCAGCTGTGAAGAAGCCGCAGCTGTGTGTGTTTGAGAGAGAGTGTGTGTGTGTGTGTATGTGTGTGAGAGAGACACACAGCGTTTACCGACGGGAGGCTGAATAAAGCTCCATTCCTTTTGCTTCTGGATTGGTTGCATTCAGGAAGTAGCCCCCACACCCTCCCATGGATGGACACACACACACACACACAAACACACACACACACACACACACACACACACACAGAGGGAGCGCACTTACTGTACATCCTCAAACATGCTGCGTCCCTCAGGAGCTGAAAGGAAAACGCCTTCTTCCTCTCAGAAGCAGCAGTGCTGCTCAGGCCTTCCTAAGTGTTTATGTGTGTGTTTGTTTTGTACACGTCTTTCTGTGGTTGTGTGGACATATTTATTAGCCTCACCAGTTGAAAAGGCTGTTTAATGGTTTAATTACTGATATGGGTTAGGTTTAGGAGTTGGGGTAGGGCAAGACATTTAGTTGTGATGGTTAAGATTAGGGCAAGGGGCTACAAAATGGATTCAAGCAACTGGTGTCCTCACAACTGCAGAAAGTCCCAACATTCTTTGCATGCTTGCTTGTGTGTACTAAACTGTGATAATAACTGTGTTTACCCAAGATAACATGAGTAAACATTTTCATGGCTTTTGCTGTTTGAAAATCCTTAAAATCTGTTTTAGCAATATGTGTGTGTGTCCTTGTGGTCTTTGTGTTATAAACACACCTTATTGCATTAATATTTATTTTGTCACAGTGGCCTTTAATTTACACCACAGAGTACCATGCATGCAGAAAAGTAAACAGATTTAAAAGTATGAGGTCTGTAATCGATATTGGCAGATACCATGATTGGATGTGTGCAGCCCATTGCCACTTACTGTGATTGTGGCCCCATGTAGGCGTTTGGAAAGGGATAATTTGTCAGTATAAGGCCCAAACATACTGGATGAGTGTTTCCCAGAGGTCGAGTTTAGATGTGGGGAGTGTAACATGTAATTTTTCTGAAGCTACAATTTAAAGATGTCCTCCAAATGGCTCATATACATGATTTGGTGGACACTGGCTAGGCAGCTGCACACAGAGAAACCTAAAGTATAGTCACTGCAGTTAGTGAGTTTGAAGTAAGTGAAGCAAGACGTTTTAATGCAGGATTAATCAAGGTTCAAATCAAGTTAGTTTTATCTGACAGGGTGGGGCTTGGTCTACCTTAAGAGTCTCTTATCAAACCAAACCGAGTGTTTAGAAAGGAATTCACTTCTACATACAAGCGCCAGCCATTTAAGAGAGGGCAGTTCTGCAGACTATGCTCGCTATTGGACATTCTTTTGGTCCTAACTTATCAGATCGGTGCAACGCTGTGTCTTTTTCTATAACCCTGAAAAGATATTGAACAAAGTCGTGGCTGGATTTATTGCAAAATAGATACCAATCCTTTCAAACAGGTGGCAATGTGCTTTGCAGTATTCGATTTCTTCTGTGGTCACAAAAGTTACATAACGTTTATTGGTAGGTTCTCTGGGCTTGGCTGTGTGTGTGTGTGTGTGTGTGTGTGTGTGTGTGTGTGTGTGTGTGTGTGTGTGTGTGTGTGTGTGTGTGTGTGTGTGTGTGTGTGTGTGTGTGTGTGTGTGTGTGTGTGTGTGTGTGTGTGTGTGTGTGTGTGTGTGTGTGTGTGTGTGTGTGTGTGTGTGTGTGTGTGTGTGTGTGTGTGTGTGTGTGTGTGTGTGTGTGTGTGTGTGTGTGTGTGTGTGTGTGTGTGTGTGTGTGTGTGTGTGTGTGTGTGTGTTTGTTCAGCTGTCCACCAGTTATGAAGTCTGAGGATATAACTCAGACACCATATATGCACCAAGCAATAAGAATGTATTGATGAGTGGGAGTTAAATAGGCTTCATTGCTTTCTTGTGGAGAGTTAGATCAGCGCTTTCGTGTCTGCATGGTTATAATTAGGCTGTTAGCTTAGCACATAGCCTGGAAACAAACAAAACTCAAGTGTAAAAACAAGACTTTAACTGCCTGTTAAACATTGGGGGTTGTACGGCGCTTTTTCGTTCACGGATGCTGTAACTTCCTGGAGGTTTTCCTGTCTTTCTGATGTCCTGTTTTATATTTATAGTTTGTATATTGATTAGATAAATTATAACGTGTTAAATAATGAGATTGAGAGATGCTGGTAGGTGACATAAAAGCGGTATTTATATCTGAGTCTGCTCTATTCTTCTAATAGGACATATGCTCGCGAAACATTGAAGGTCCAAGGTGATCTACTGGCAGAAATCAATTATAACATTCATGAGTGTGAAATCTCCTGAAACTACATTACATTACATGTCATTTAGCTGACGCTTTTATCCAAAGCGACTTACATTTTTAGAACACTCATCATTTTATGAGGGGCCATCTAGGGGTTCAGTATCTTGCCAAGGACACTTAGGCATGCAGATGGGATAGAGTGGGATTCGAACCGGCAAGCACCCGCTCTATCCCCTAGGCCAAGCTCTCCCCTAAGAAGTGTTGCGTTTTCAATCATTTAGAATGAGTCCTTCAAATGTATAGGAGCAGGCCCTTTACCCGGGAATCAGCCATGTTTCCAAAGTAGCCCAGAATGGAAAAACCAAACACTGCCTCTAGAGAGAGACCTTCATATTTTTTTATCACAGGAAAGCCTCCATAGATTTTTCTTTTGGAAGGGGGGGGATATTCTTTTTAGATGCCACTAAATTCTACAAACTGAACCTTTTAAATCTCCAAAAACTCTCAATACAACAATAGTGAGCTTGAGTATGGAAGTAGTAGCACACTGAGAGAATGAGAGCGGGGGAGAGAGCGGGCGCATCAGTGTCTGCTTGGCCAATCATATGACCTCATCTCTTCTCTCGATTCAGGCCCAGCAGACACAGACACACCAACACTGCACCCACACACCCACATAAATACACAGTCATAATAGATCACAGGGATCACACACACACACACACACATACGCTCACACAATGAAACACCTGGAAACGAGCCATAGGTATGACATCACACACATGTACCCACAGACTGGTGTTGCTGAGGTCGAGTATAATGCCACAGTGTGTGTCTGTCTCTGTGTGTGTCTGTGTGTGTGTCAATGTATATGTGTCTGTCTGTGTGATTAGTCACTAGCAGGCGTTCTCTTGTAACAATGGTTCATTGAAGAATAGTCTGGAGGCTCGTCTGTCAGTCTGTCTCTTAAAGTCTGAACAAACACCAGAAAACAACGTAACCAAAGATATTTTTAGTTTCTTCCTGCTTAAAAAATTGCATTTTAAGTTGGAGCAGCAAAAAGATGTAGAACATGTCACAGAAAAGTTTTGGTAAAAGTAAAAATGCATTTCGTGAATTTGCGGACAATCACACACCAGTTTACTCTTGGAAAGTTTGATATACGGATGTGACTATGTTTTTGTTTGAAATATAAAATATATTCTGATTAAGGTTTAGGGTGCTCAGGTAAAGTAGACAATCATTTATACACAGGCAGACCCATTGACAAGTGTACACAACATGACACATCACCTCAAACTGCATATCCACCAGAGGGCAATATTAACACATCAACTGATCCAGCAGGGTAATGAGTGGAAGGGGGTGGGGGGGTGGGGGGTGGGCAGTGCTTAGGTCTACCTTCTATATGAGAGACTGTGTGTATGTCTGTGTATTTGTAAATGTGTGTGTACTGTGTTTGACATCTTGGCCTAGTAATCCAGTGGCCCATTAATCTGCTTTACTCCTGAGTAACTCTCGTCTGTTCCGGCTATCTGTTTGTGTGTGTCTGTGTGTTTGTGGTTGTATGTGTCTGTGCCATAGACTGTATTTATGTGTGTGTATAAGAGAGACCCTGAGATTGTAGAGGGAGATATTCTCTCGGTGATGGTTCATTTATTCTCTGTATCCAATGTGACCAATTCACTGTCGTGGGCTGAAAGGCAGAGTCAGTGACATCATGACAGCTCACTGATTTTCATGGCACTTTTGTTGTTAACACATGAGTGGCAGCAACAGTGGAAAAGGTCACTGGGATAGTTAAAGCTCCGACAACCACACATTGCCCCAACTGCCTGACTTTTCCTCCAGCTCCACCATGAGGCTGACATTTGATTTATGTTCATAGTTCCCTGACTTTTAGTCTTACACCAGCAGGTTCAAATCTTTTACTTTTCTAGTAAAGTGTGTCAACAACTTGGTGGATTGGCAGCAATAGATGCAGGCATAACGTGGTGATTTGTCCTCTAGCGCCACCATGAGGTTAATATTTTGGTGAAATGGGTCAACAGCTGTTTGAAGGATTGTCATGAAGTCTGGTACATGTCCCCTAAAGATAACCTCACTAAACCCTTAACTGGTCTGGTGTAGCATGGCAACAATTTTAATTTATTCAATAGTAGTGAGATATTGTCCTATGAAAAAAAATCACAACACAATCTTGTTGAAACACACTCGCAATCCACAATGTAAGTTTCTTCCCTATTACAGTTGAGAATATCCAGACTAAACGTTGCAGATTGACTCATCTATTTTGCATTAACGACGCTGGTAGATAATGATGTACATGTTATGTGTCTATCATTGATTTCCAGTCCCCATGGTTCACAGCTCTGAGCGGCTCAGGATCCTGAGATAGAATGTGATCGCCTCAGTTCTCAGTGCTGCTTTTTATTGAATTCTTCTACCGCTGTAATGAGTTGGCCAGAGACAACTGCCTGTTTGTGAGACACGGATGAGCGGGCTTCACACCGAGATGAGTGAATCACTGTTCCTTCAGATGCTTCCCTTCACATTTGTAGAATCGATTTACTGTTACCCCAAAAAGTGACAGACATTCACCAACAAAGTTCACAGATGACGTTGGGAGTCATTATTCAGACCTTTTAATGAAGAAAAGCTGAACATTATCTTTCATTTCTGACGGACTCGGTTTCCATGATTAAGTCCATAGGGTGAATAAAGTCCTCTGTCTGAAGACATGTGCAGAATGAGTTGAGGTGGCTTCACTCTCCTCCGAGCCCCTGCATGGAAATTAATGATGTGCGCCCCTAAGCAAAGTCAGTGGAACAACTGACTGTTCTCCCCCCCGTGTCCCTCGTTCTCTATAATTTGTGTTAGCCGTGGTGAAGATGGATGACTTCTGGGGGACAGTGATGAGTTGGGGACGTTACATTATGAATAACCGAGTCGCTCCTCAGGGGTTCATGTGTGTCGTAGAGGCAGAATAGCCAAAGGCAACACACGCATTGTTTAAATCACCCATTCTGACATAATGACATAACAGGAGGGGGATGAGCCCCCCCCCCCCGTTATGTCATTATCCTCTCCATCTTTTAATTTCCCCTCACTTTATCCTCTTTTTGTCCATCTCGTCCCACTCCTTTTTTCCACTCCTCTTTTCTTGCAGTTGTTGCATCACTTCTTTTCATCTCTTATCGTGTCTCTCCCTGCTCACTTGCTTCCCCTTTCGTTTCTTGTACATCTCCCTCTCTCTCCACCTCCATCGCCTCTCCAGGGAGACAAAGACACACCTCCCCTCTCCCTGCCTCCTCTCCTCCCCTCCTCTTTCCTCCTTTTCTCTCTTTCGCCTCCCTCCCCCCATTCACGGTCATAGGCTGCCGCTGCCTAATGCTCCTCTCTCTCTCTCTCTCTCTCTCTCTCTCTCTCTCTCTCTCTCGCTCTCTCTCTCTCGCCCCCCCCTCCTCTTTTTACCCTGCTCCCACTCGTGCTGTGTGCATCTGTGTGTCAGTGTAGTAGCAGCAGCAGTTGTAGTAGTAGAGGAGGGAGGAGGAGGCTGGGCTTTAAGCTCATCATCATTACTGAGTTAGCTGACTGTAGTGCATCACAGCATTAGCCCCAAAGACGACAGAAGCCCGGGATTTTGGCTTTTCCCAATTTAGCTGTCTGTCAGGAAGAGATTTTCTCTTCTCTTCTCTTCTCTTCTCTTCACTTCTCTTCTCTTCTCTTCTCTTCTCTTCTCTTCTCTTCTCTTCTCTTCTCTTCTCTTCTCTTCTCTTCTCTTCTCTTCTCTTCTCTTCTTCACTTTTAAATGGAAGGACTATATCATGGTAAGGATGATATCACACAGCAACCATGCTACGTGTTCAAGTTTATTAATGTAGTTTATTTACGACGTGTGTTCTTAAAGGAGTGTTTTCAGTCTGTAATATCAAAACATTAACTTGTGTTTATGCAATGCATTTCTATGAAGGTTAACTTGTATTGTAGTAATGTTTGGTGCAACTGAAGAACAGCTACCACTGAAAATATACATGGACCATAATGTTATAAATGCCTGTATGTAGGAGGCAGGTACTTCAAGTGTGCATGTGCAGTGATGATGGCGCAACTTGTAAAGGTGTATTTGTGTGTGTGGGAGGCTGTGTGTGTCAAATAGTTAGTTGCATTTGAAGTGTGCATCTCCCATGTGCAATGTGGCTGATGCTGCTCTGTGCGTTGGTGTTGGCGTGTATTTGTGTGTGTTGCATGTACAATTGTTTCATGCGTGTACATACGAGTGTGTAGTTTGTAAGCATGAAGTGAAAATCCTCCCGCGGCGTTTTGTTTCTGGGTTAGATCATCTATATTTCAGTGTGTTTTAATAGTTCGATCTTTGTTTATAATTGATGCAGATTTGCGAAATTAGAAGCAAAGCTAGCAGCCACACACACACACACACACACACCCCCACCCACACACTGCATCTTTACCTGCCTTACATCCAGGCACCTTAACTCATACTCTTTAGATGTGATATTGATCTTTTGAATGCCAGAAGGTTATACAGAGGCACATAAAAGAGCATCTATAAAAAGTAAGCTCTGGTAAAATCTTTTATAAAAAAGAAAAGATGCTCAGGGGGTGTTATGATCCATATAGTTCAAAGCCCCTTTTTTCACGGGTCAACAAACCCACTTACACCCTCACATCTGGCCTTTTTCTCCAATGGGATTGGATACGATCGTCATTCACTCCAGGGTCAAATGACTGCTGTAGACACAGGTTTTTGTGTACTTGTTGTTTTTATACATCTTGGGAGCAACAGGGACAGATGCAAGACAGCAAGGTTCCCAGTGAGTTTGTGATGTTGAGCGGGACGTCGAGGGGGTTCCTAACCCTAACTAAAGGAGTCGCCCTTTTATTAGGGGGATTACCTCCTTTCAGAAAACCTACTGTATGTATACCTACTCATTGTGGTGTATGTAAGAGGTATAAAACAGGCTTTAACCTAGGACCGTTAATCCAGATGAGGATGAACTCCATTAAAATACACAAAATAAAGGAATACCCTTAACGATGAAAAGCTTTCGATTTGTTTTCCATATTTAGCATAGTTAAATATACATGTTGGCATTCATTAGCCTATTCTGGTGCGACACAACTAAACTCTTCCAGAGCCCAGTCCATCAGGATTTGCATTTATTGGCCAGTTAGAGTCAAGGATTCATCATTTGCCTTGTAAAACCAGTTCCCCTGTGTTATTTCTCTCATGCAAAATCAAAGAAGCATTCAATATTCAATGTTAAGTTAAATTTTCATGTGCAAATTTATGCTTTGACCCACAGCTGGGTCTTCACTTACATTTCTTGTAAGATTGAAGTCATGTCAGACGTGTTCTGATCTACTTAAAAAACATTGAGTGGCATCATTTATAAAGATCATTTCAAGCTATCTCACCCGTTCACTCGTCCTCAATCTGTTGTGTTGAATTATACATGGTGTATCTGCACTGGGTGCGATACCTTAAAATGCGTGCTCGCTCCAGTAAGCCAGTTAGCTTCATCGCTGCACCTGAATTACAAACACACTCAAGTCACTGTGTGTGTCACTGTGTGTGTGTGCTTTTGCAGATAAATGTGAATGAGCAGTCATGCGTTGATTTGACCTTATTATGTTGTATGCGTGTAGGCCTTATCTGGAGTATGCATCATCTGTGTGTGTCTGTGTATGTGCAGAGTATTTCATCAAGTGATAGTGGTTTTGAATAATTGCTTGATGTGTATCTGAATGTGAAATAATGACATGAGAAAATGCACATGTGCCTCTGTTTGAACACTTCACCTACACAGCTCACGAGTCACTAAAAACACTGACTTGTGCCACCGTTATGTAAAAGTACTTCATCTCAGGCAAAGTCAAAACTGAGCTTTAAATCCTCACAAGTACAATTTCAAGGACATAACATTTTGTGTGTTTATTTCTGTGTGTTTGTGTGTGTGTGCGCCTGGCAGGTGTGATTGATGCCTCGGGCGTGACGTTGTTGCATCGTAGGGCAGCACGCTCCAGTAACACCCCATTGTCCAGAGGGTCAGACACACACCCGCTCACACACACATGCGCGTGTGTGCCAGCTCAGCTCGAAGGTGGGCCATTAAACACTGAGCATTGAGGCAGAACAGCTGGCTGCTCTCCTCAGGTTGAAACAGTTGATTCTTAGAGGAGACGTGCTTTTATTAAATTTTTATTATGGGAAAAGAACACCTGCCTCAGTTTCTCCTCAGCCTCTTTAGATTGTCACCATTGAACCAAGCGTCACCGTTTCTAACAAATATATCGATCCAATGGAAGCTGCCACTAAAAAATAGATATTAAAAAGACAAAAAATTCTTGAAACCTAAATACAGTTTCCACAAGTAAGTTAAACTTTTAACACACTACTCCCCTTTCACGCGCCTTCAGCTTCACCACCACTAAACTTCTAACTTGTAATTCCATTTGGCTTGTTTACCTCTTCTACAGAAGCCTCTGCTCTACTCTCTTGTTCATACTCTTCCATGTGAGATGAAAACTCACAGAGGCTGTAAAAGCCTCCTGAATCTAAAACATTCAGAGCTGTGGTGAAGACATCATCCACATTTGTTTACCTTTCTTTATTTCTGCATTGAGAGTCATGATTCTCAGAGCAGCTGTTTTGGCATGAGACAGTGTTTGTGCTTCCTGACCTCTTCTGTTTATTTAGCTTGCACTCGCACACAATTGAATGTTTAGGTCACAAACTCTCTGTCGGAAAACATTTGGAGCTACAGTGTGTGCATCATGCATCAAATTTATCTTAGCATCTTTTATGATTAGCACAGGCTAATGCATTTATATAAAAAGTCTATGAAATGAATCTGTTATGCTCATCCTGACTCGTTTCTGTTCTTGGGAACAGCTTGAGGAGCAGGTGTTTTGGGCTGTCTGCCAGAGTGTGTTTGTGTGTGTGTGTGTGTGTGTGTTTGTGTTTGTGTTTGTGTGTGTGTAAGAAGGACCCCAAGTCCCTCTTTGATATATTTGCAGTGGAGGCTGTTAAACAGACTGGTATGTAATTAGCACCATGCTGGTGCTCCTGCAGGATATTCCATGGAGAAAATAAACCTATAGTGAGCTCTAGTCAACACCTCTCAGCCCGGAGTCGTGCCCTGATTTACATGATATCAAAAACTAAACGAGAAAAGGAAAATGCAAGTCTGCTCATTAGTTTTTATAAAACCGCTCCGAAACTCCTCAGGTGCGTTTAATCTTGTTTCTCAGACATAAGAAATATGCGAGGCTCCATTCTACTATGGATTCTAGTTTGCAGCGGAACCAGCATGGCTGCAGATGTCAGGCTTCACAGCACTTAACATATAACGGCACTCTTACCAGAGAGACGGGGGAAAGACTAACTGAGTGAGCGTCCCGGAGACAGATGGTGTCTGTAGGTTTCAGGTCTATCTAGATGTCATTATGGACACTTAAAGACTCATCATTGTCCACTGTGGGTTAAAGCACTGTGCCAGTAATGGATATAGGTTTAATTTATTATAGTGCGTATATCTGGCTTCATATTAAAGGTACGATACATTTAGATTGAGGAAATCTGATTACATTGGAAAATAGATGTGGCTGCAGATTAATGTAAAATACTCATGTGGGATGTATAATGATTTATAGGGGTTTAGGACAAGGTCTCACATTATTATTACATTACATGTCATAAGTTAATTAACCCTCGTTGCATTTGACATAATGAGTGGATGTTGCGTTCTGATCAATGGGAGTGTTTCCCGTGTTATAGTACTGGCCAACAAAAATGTGAAATAATAGTTAGATTTGCAGATTAAAAGTCGTACGCTCTTACAGCATTTTCATTATAACAAGGTTTGTCAGTTGTTCTCTTCCTGTGATGATCAATCCTACACTATTCTACATACTGTGGAGCAGTAAGGTCCTTTTCTGTATTACACATGGTTTGTGTACACCCACCCACACACACCCACACACACACACACTATGAGTCACCTTTCTGGCATTTCCTTTCTCTTTGAGGATTTTCCTCTTACCATGACATCATTTTTTTGTTGACCCTTGCTTTCATTTCACCCCCTGTGTGTACGTGTACGTTCATGCATTTGTGTGTGTGGGTTTACCCAGTATTTGTGTGTACATCAGGGTGTCTTTAGCACTTAGGCACTTATCCTCCTGACCTCCTCCTACATACAGCCCCTATCGCTGCTCTAACTCGGTGTCAGATTCCCAAAAGGCTCCTCTTCTGCTTCCTGTGAGACTTTGGGAGCGGTAGTGTAGATACAGTGTAGTGTACCTCACCACTCAATGATAGGAGTATGACCATGCCAGGTTTGCTTTCAGCTTAGGAACCTTGAAGCATTTTATGCTTTTTTTAGCATGCAAAGCGTCCTTTCTCCTCACAAATCTTATGTTGAGTGAGTATTCACTCGAGTTTTGCAGTCATGCAACAGTCCCCTTGCACATTCATGCAGAAGTCAGATAAGCAGGTTCCTGTAATTTGAGCTTAATATCCTGACAGAATGTAAATTAAATATAAACCTATAATAGCACAACCACATTTCTAACATAACCTACAAGCTTTTTCTTCTTAGCTGGAAGTCTCCAAGTCCCCCAGACTTGATCAAACCAGATGCACAGTTCAGGGCCCATTTAACAAACTTGGCACTTCTTTGTAGACTGTTGTAATCTGATGCACATTCCCAAGAGCAGTAGCCCCTCACAACTCTCCCATACCCCCCATCCCTCACTCTTTCCTGTCAAATGGGTTATGCCTCCTTTTGCTTATCATGCTGTGTATGTCATGTGCAAAGTATGTAAAGTTTGTGGGATATTGTATCATCATTATATCATTTTCTATTCCGTCAAAATATCTATAAAACTATATATATAAAAAAAGAAATACTACCACCACGTGTCATGTTGTCGTTTTCGACCCAACAAATGCAGGTCAGTGTCACATCCACATCACAAAGCAGCGACGCCTAAAACCCCTGAACAATAAACCATGTCCCAATGAGCTCTTTAAACCGGGGCGGACATTCAGCCGTCGGGGGTGTGGGTCATTTATGTAACAATGCAGGTATTGATTATTAGGGGGGGAAAACATCAATATCCTGTTTACATTTCAACAGGATATTGATTTTTAATCTGGTAAGTGTCACAGAGCTGCTGGCACTGGCATTCCTCCTGCAGTTCACATTCAGCTGCTGTGGGACCTGATATACTTCAGTCACATTTTTGACATTTTTGATTTCCTTATGCAGCGCCTCCATAATTAAACAAACCAGCTAACCCTCATGTTTTTTCTATGTTTGTGTTTCAGATATTTCCAGGCTTGCCTACTACACAGGTGAGTGACTGACCCTCAAACACCTGCTGTAAAATCAGCCACTTGATTCAATCATCCATTCACAAATTGTACCTGTGAAAACAATAAGAACAAATATCATAATTGGCTTTGTCTGACCTTACAAATATACCCCTTTGATATTTTAAAAACAAATTCAGTTTCAGCAAATGTCACATTAGCTTTTTTGTTTCACATTACTGTGTCATAAAATGTCCTGTGTCATTGGATAACCAGTGTTTTATGTGTGTCAGGTTCATCTTACACACACTCTCACAAGCTGCTACGTCAGCCATATGGAGGACAGAATTAGAATTAAACTTTTATTCAGGCCATGATTAAATGTTAAACAACGACAGTCTGAGCTGTTGGCCATCAGGCAGAGCAGGTGGGGGGTTAAACGCCTTTCTTAAAGTAGCAGTGTGTAAGAAGTCTAATGCTGGTAAAGACTTTCTAAAGATCTGTATTTTGTGTGTGTGTGTGAGATAAGTATGATAATTGAGCAGCAGAAAATTGACAGTGAGACATTTTATCCGTGTGGGTTTGTTGTCATCAGTGCAAACAGAATAGTTTAGAAAAGCTTTTATAACATGAGGGTGAAAATTAGTTTTCCTTTGTGCTACTGAGACGAGTTTAGCAGGGGAGCATATGCATGTAGCGTGGCATCGTGCCCAGAAAGCTCACCCTGCTGGCCACTTATGTTTAACTAATGAAGTTGCCAGTGACCAACATACTCACAAGCAATTCCTGTTGATCTTTTTCACACAATAGAGCTCGGCATTTCCAAATAAGTAACACATCTTCTTCTGTTTTCCTGCTTTGTCACTTTACTGCATCATCATCTGTAGATGTGTTTCACAAACCTGTTGCCAGCTGCAAGGAAGCAAGACAAAAACAATGGTGGCAGGATGTGTGACACCAGTGTGTGTACATGTGTTGTTCAGCTTATTTAAAGGACCGTTTTCCTGTAATTAGGTTTTAATTCTGAAGTTAAAATCATGTATCTGGTATCCACTGTATTTATTTAGTTGGTGAGCGAGACCAGGGTTAATACTTGCACTCTAATTAGTGCATATCCTACTGTAAAGCTTGCAAATAGGAGATCGTGTCAAACTGTAAATACCAGCAATTAATTGCCACGTGTGTGTGTGTGGCTCGTCTGCAATGGGAATGGCTACAAACGCATTCACTCCTATGTCAGTTGATTCCATTTAATCGGCTCCGGCTCCGATCGGCCGTGAAGGAAACATGACACCAGGGTGAATGTGCTAATTTGGTAAGACAGCGAGGTGAGAGTCAGCGCCCCAGTTGTCTGTGCTTCAATGACGTCACATATGATGTACTCCTCGACTTTTTATCCAGCAGGTTTACTGGTGTTTAAAATCCCTGCATATACCAGCTTTCATATTTCTGCTATGTTGAGAAAATTGCAGCACAAGAACGTTTCATCTTGTAAATATCACTGCTACATCCATGTGTGCTGATTTTATCATTGTGAAGTGACACAGTACTTAATGTATTTTTGAAACACATTTGTTTGGTTGTTTTTTAACATCAATGGAACCTCATCTCAGTATTACAAATTGATAAGGGAACCGTAAAATACTTTCAGTATTCTTGGGGCGCTGATTCCAAAGGTCAGTAGTTCTTTGCTTTATCTTCGATTTGCACGTGCAAAAAAATGTATATTTTAACATTTAGTTTAAACAGAAATGTAGAAATGTTGGGAAAAAAACTATTTATATGGTAAAATATCCCTTTAGTTCAAAGAGCCTTTGGATTTACATTTCACAGCATTAATGTGAATACACTGATGGTTCACTGATAAAACATCAAAGTGGCTTTTACAGTTCACAGGGTTGCCTGAACCTTCCAGATTTTATGTACATTGTGCAGAATGTGAGTGTTTTCCTCCCCTGATAATATAACCATGTTCGTAAACACACAGCGAGAGATAGAAATAGATAAAGAGACTTTGGCTCGAGCCCCAAAAAGCGCTTCCTAGTCCTGGCAACATCCGGCCTCCTGACAAAAGGCTTTCAATAGTACGCACACACACACATGCACACCAACACTTCACCAAAACCCCCTGCTCCCACAAGATTTTCTTAACAATGGCCAGTGCCTGAGATGGATCACAAACCACGTGCACACACAAACACACTCTCAGGCAGCGCACACAAAACATTACAGTCCACACGCTTATCTGGGACACGATGAAACATCAGGATTTCAAGTTTTTTTTAATACGTTTCAGTTTTTCCCTTATAATTAGATTCTACTTGTCGTGACAGATGAGTGGCTGGTGCAGCTTGACCTGGCCAGTGCTTCAAAAACACTCAAATGTAAACCAAAAAAGACGATAACGCACATTATGCATCAGAGCATGAATACCATGTGATTGATTGACAGCTAGTACCAACCAATGGTTGCATGTCACAGGTGTAGGTGGGCGGATAGTGTACTCAAGCTCCAAGTCAGAGTCTAACCCAAACATGGTTCCTTCTGGTTTGAAGAAACCGCAGCCCACAAACAATGGTCATGGTGGATTGCCGTTTGGTTTATAGTGGTCAGTCGGGAACGTCGTTGGTCTGTCAGATTGACAGATGTTTTTCTGAAATAGATTGAAATCACATTTTATTTGTATAGCCCAAACATGCAAATCAGAACGATGTCTACAACGTGCAACATCCTCTTTCCTTAACCCTCAACTAGAGAGAAAAATCTACCCACAAAAACAAAACACAACAGAAACAGAGAGTCACAAATGAGGGAGACGTGTCCATGGAGGGACAGAGGTACGTTAGATTTCATGTGTAACAGAGGTTGCAAATATGAATTGTTGGCCTTAGACGGCCCACAGAGTGAAGAGTGTTGAGTCATAGACTTATGTCTGTTCACTCAGCTCTTAAGTTGAGGATGTGTTCAGCCGTATAAACGTCCATTTGATTGACGGCGGCTGGCATCTGGTCAGGCGTAACGGGCACACCGCTAAGCGCCACTCACTTGTAGGGTATTGTAGGTACGTTGCCCCGGAGACAAGCTCCCAGAAAGCACCTTGAGCGTTCTAGAAAAAGAAAGGAGAGAAAGACGAGCATGACCCGATGTACAGAATGGAGAATGATTGATTGGGTGCTCGTGGTTTGAAAGTGGATTGGTTTGTGTTTTTCTTGCAGCTGTGAGTTTTCATACAGGACACAGTCTCCTCCTGCATTAATAGAGGTGGGCGGGGTTTCTAATGAATGGAAGAGCCCTGATTAGCATATTAATAGCTTCTAGCTCCTCCTGCTCTTCCAGGACTCCTCTGTCCAGCTCCCTTGTTCCCCCACTCAACTTTCTGTCACTTGTTCTGCTCTGTCCTCCGTTTCCTCTCATTCAACTTGAAACAATCGCTGCATTTCTCTACCGCTCTCTTTCTCTCCGTGCTCCACTGTCTCTGTTTCCTTTTGTTTTTCTGGTTCCCTCTTTTCTCTCACTTTCTGTCTCTGAGAGAAGACGACAGCTTTCAGTTTTGTTTCTCACCGAGCACAGTAATTGCTCCTCTTCCTCTGTGACCACTGACTGAGTGACAATCCTTTTGGAAGAAACTCTGGAAGAAAGTTGGATTGGAACTTTTGCCGGAGAATCCGTCTTCTTACAAATCACAGGATCCCGAACCCCTTCCTAAGCAGAGTCGCTTCACGCTTCCAGGGCAACTGTGTAACTACGGAGCACAGGCATGGGGGCAGAAGTCGGGCAAAAAACAAACAGAGTGTTGTCATCAGAGAGGGGCCACTGAGGAGACATTCAGAAGTGGACAGAATCGGAGGAGCGGAGAAGTTTTTGCATGAGAAACTTTATATCTCTGGGTGGATTTTCTCATATTGTGCCACCGTGGATAACGAGAGAAGATTAAGGAGACAAAACCTAACGGAGAAGAAACTCTTTGAAGGATGGGAATCTCTTACTTTATCCCTCATTTGTTTTCTGTTGCATCTTCACCCCCTTTGCAAAGTGATAGCAGAGCAGAACATTGCCCTTTTTGATCTCTGCCCCTGGAGGAAACTGTCTGCTGGTGAAGCTGTTGACAAAAGTTGGAGACAAAGATTTCTGCTTTGGAGACGGAGTGCGTGTGTGTATGTGTGTGTGTGTGTGTGTGTAGCGTGTATGTGTGTGTGCTAGTGTTTGGGTTATGTGAAAGCGTTCTCACAGTTGTGTTAGCAGCTCAGTGTGTTTATTTATGTAACTTCTGCACAAGAGAAGTTTGCTTTTGTGTGTGTGTGATGCGAGGTTGTGAAGCTGCGAGCTGTCTATCTGTCCTCAGCACAGACAGACACAGGGAGAGACAGACATGTGTTTCCATGGTGACCAGTGGCTGTAGCCCCTTCCCCATGTGTTGGGAAAGAGGTATGAATGAATAAAATCTCCCTCTGCACACACGCACGCACACACACACACACACACACACACACACGGAAACACAAGAGTGACATCTGACTCCATGGGAACTGAGTTGGTGTACTGCCAACAATGCCATTACCGAGCAAGTGTGTGTGTGTGTGTGTGTGTGTGTGTGTCTGTGAGAGAGCTGGGAGCAAAGTGATTTGTCAATGAAAGTCATCACTAATTGGAATTGGCAAAGTAAGATGGGAACACATTTTTTTATGTTGCAATATATCCATCAGCAACTTTAAGGACTCTCCTCTGAGGCGAGTGTGTGTCTGTGTGTCTCCTCTCTCTCTCTCTCTCTCTCTCTCTCTCTCTCTCTCTCTCTCTCTCTCTCTCTCTCTCTCTCTCTCTCTCTCTCTCTCTCTCTCTCTCTCTCTCTCTCTCTCTCTCTCTCTCTCTCTCTCTCTCTCTCTCTCTCTCTCTCTCTCTCTCTCTCTCTTAGGTGTAATTACCTGCTGGAACATATCAATTTTCCTCTAATGGAGGAGGGAGGAGAACTAAAGGAAGATAGCGAAGCAGAAAATTGCACTGTGAAAAGAGAAATCTCAGTATCTTCCTCTACGTGATTACAGCAGCTCACGTGCACATAGAGAAATACGCGTCTGGCGTTCCCACATGAAGTTGCCATGAATTTCCAGGAAGTGTGTCAATGTCAGGACTTCTTATTCAGGAAAAACGTCAGCCTGGGGTGCATTGTCTTCAGATACGAGAGCTCACAAACTGAGCCTTGACCTGGGGTGCACCTCTTGTCGTTTTTTAGTTCTACCTCTGCTCTCTCATTGGTTCCTGTGGGTTCATCTTGCCAAAGTATATCACATCAGGAACTCGCAGTTTCTCTGCAATACAAGAGGAGCTGGATTTAAGACAATACAACAGCATCAATCTGTAGCCGACAGCAGAGAGAGGAGGAGTTATGTAACTGAACGAGCCAGAGCCGCAGCAATTAGTTGAGCGGCAGAGAACAAACTGTTTTGTGAGTTCATTGATCGAACTTCATCTGAGAGTCTTAGAAATTGGGATCAGGGCATGATCCGGGGCAGGGGCAGGGGGTGTGTTGGAACTAGCCTCAGCTTAAATCTGATTGGCCTCTGAAGTGCACTATCCCTGAAGTTGTATTTTTTTGTATTTGTTATATATTCTCATCACTCACTAACAATGTTTTTGGCAGTTTTTTAAAGATGTTTCAACAGTGAACAATCTGCAACTAACTGAACAAGGACTTGTGCAAGGATCTTTGCCATATAATTGGCTCCTCTGTGTAAAATGTGGCTCTCCCTCTGCTTTCATGCTAACTAGATGTCACGACTTTATCAGTGTAGCACTTTGTCTGCTGGGGTTACAACTGACACATGCACATTGATTATTCTACTAAAGATCCACCTTACATCAGAAATCCCTGTGCTAAATCGTTGATTGGTTAATTGAGCAAAGGTTTCAGAGTTTCAAAGTTAAAGAATCTCCTTCACTTTCCTCTCATTCATCTGTTCATTCCTCCTCATCTTTCTAACCGATTCGCTTTCTCTCCTCCTCAGAATATGACAGACACCTAGCATCTGCTGTGTCGGCGAGGAAAACCATGGCGACGGCCTACCTGGACCCCAACCTGAACCACGCCCTCCTCGGAGGCGCCAAGTCGCGGCTGAGCGCAGGGGTGTCAGACCGAACCATTGCCGGCTCCGTGGACAGGGTTCTCAAAGTCTTCCACCACTTTGAGACCAACACTGAGAACAGCTGCTGGTCGTCCAATATCAGATATGGAGACGCAACTGATGTCAGGGTGAGAGGAGATGAACTCTTACTGTATGTGCAAAAAATTAGGGACACTTTATAGTTAAACGCTTAGTAGTTAGGTTTAATCCTAAACCGGTTTTGATGCCAAACTGTGGCATTAAAAATTCAATCTGAAGGGTTTTAGATTATTTTCAGCCACATTTGGTGTTTAAGTAGTAGAGAGCATTAGGACTCTGTGTGTGGGTCAACGTCAAATGAATTACAGTCCTTCACTGTAACTATGTAGTTCATTGATGATCATTAGTAGTTTTCAGACAGAACTTGAGGTCTGTGGCACAGTTTTATTTTGAAACTTTATTAGTGGATCGGTTTAAGGTCAATCACACTATAGCACTACGATAATTTATATCTTAAACTCTATAAATGATGGGTGTACTTAGAATATTGTGAGGCTTTTTCGACTATTAGTGACCATTGCAACTCTCACGCTGGCAGTATTTTGTGCAAGGCAACATCATTAGATTCCATTGCATTGTGCAGAAATGTTCATGAGGCTGTCTTCACCTGCAGTATGTTTCCTCTGGCAGTGGTTTTAAAGGTGGATCTTTGTTTTTTTGTCCTTGGCTCAAGGTCCCAACTGTCCTCTTAGATAAAGAACAATGAGACGTGTGAATGCATGTAACCTCAGGACACTGTGTGTGCGTGTGTGTGCGTGTGTGTGCGTGTCCCAGTGTATGTTTACATTTCAGTGCTTTTAGATCCACTCCCATGAGGCTGAAACTACTTAGTGCTGCTCAAACTTTTGTCATCGTCCTCTCTTCCTCTCTTCTTCTCTCCTCTTCTCTCCTCTCTTATTCTCTCATCTTCTCTCCTCTCTTCTTCCTTGCTCATCCTCCTCTCCTCTCCCGTCACTCCTTCCTTTAGTATCTAGGTCAGACCCCCTAGCGTTTTACAAGTCAACGCACATGGTTCTTTGAGCATTATGGGGTGTGTGTGTATGATGTCTGTCAACTTGTTTGGGTGGGAACGTCATGTTTAATGAAATGAAATCAGCAACACACACATGCATAGACAAATACACACATGGATAGACTGATGCCCTCGTTGACCTGATGCCAAGGCACAAGGAGTTCTTGGTCAAAGTTTTTGTTCACTGAACTTCTCTGCTTTAACACTGATCTACTGAACATGTGCAGGGACCCTTCAACCAGGATAGCACCACTTCAGATAAAGGGGGGGAAAGTGTTTGAAATTTGATCGCAAAATGAAATTCTTTGCTCTCTGTGTCCAGGGAATCATCCAGAAAATTGTGGACATCCACAAAGTGCGCTGGACGTCTTGTTTCGGGCTGCACCTCAGCAACAGCCAATCCAGAGACCAGGTGCACTGGCTCCACCCCGATATGGGCGTTTCCCAAGTTAGAGAGAAATACGAACAGGCACGACCAAACGAGGAGTGGAGGTAAGAGAATACGCGTTTGTGCAACTGGAAGATAATCAATAATTATGATAAGTGTTGTCTTTTGGATTCATTTGTTTACATCCCTTGACATTGGTATTTTATGTATTGATTGATCAATTGCATTAACATTGAAGAGATCAGGCAGTCTTCTGAGCTCCAGGGACGTCCTGTTGTAATATGTTATTTGTCTTCAGTATGTTGTTCACTGTGAACTCTCTGATTTCTCTCTATTTGCCGTTTGGAGATTAGTGAAGTTATCTAACCTGACCTTTTAAATAAGTTCTAATCTAGTGTCCTAGCTTTACCAGAGATTTTAGAAAGTAACTGTTGTTGAAGTTTACCTATAATCCTGATGCAGGTGTTGTTGGCCTCAGCGATCTCTCTCTCTCTTGAGACCAACTGTGAGGTTACACTTTACAAACAGCCTCCTGTCTCAGTCAGACATGACTTATTTAGCCTTTTGAATTCAGTTACACTGTTTCCTCCAAAGTGCAGCCTGCTCCTTTGTACACCACAGCAGCATTAGTGATTTATGTCAAACAGAGTCATGTAAAATAGTGGGACCCCGTCTGTGGTGTAGTGATGCGAGGGCTCGTGTGCGCTGCAGTGTGTCTGTGTTGGTTCAGCAGTTTGGATGTTAATGCTCTGCTATATATTTCCCCTATTGTGGCGGCCGTGGCGCTAATGCCATTGTAAGGCGAGAGACCTTTGGCACGGGGAGAGAGAACCAGATGCCTGCTTTGTCAATCCAAGTCAACATCTCTCTCTGCCTCTGCTCTTCTCATCTTTCAGTCGGTCTGCTCATTTGCATTCTTGCATATTATTTTTCTTCTCTCCTCCTACTGTCTGTCTCGCTTCTTCATTTCCCTCCCTGGCAGTAGCTGACTTCTCACTGGATTATTTTAAAACTCATTTACAAAATTTAGTAGTGGTTCACATAAAAAACTTTGCCCCAACGTTTACAATACTGTCCCTTCAAGTCTCTGCTACTGGTTGATTTAAAATGGCGTCAGTGCAGCTCTGCATAACATAACATTCACTCCCCCCTTCTTCTTTTCCACTGCAGGTATGAATTAAGGATCCGCTATCTTCCGAAGGGCTTCGTGCAGCAGTTTACAGAAGACAAACCTACACTCAACTACTTCTACCACCAGGTACCCACACAGACACACAAACTCTCAGAGGCACCCAGACGCACAGACATATTTCATGTTGTGCCAGCAGGCAGCACCGAGACATATGGTTCTGCAGGAAGAGCGTGTGTGTGTTAGCCTGTGGTTAAACTCGGTCAGTAGGACTGTGTGTGTGTATGTGTGTGAGAAATAGATGTGATGCCATTTGTCTCATGAGGAAATAAATGTTTTAAGTAATCTTTTTGGCATTTTTGGATAGTGGTGGTAGAGATACAGGAAGGGAAGAGGGATGACATGCAGTAAATGGTCCACAGCCCTTATGCACAAGGGCTTGTTTTCCCATGTACGTGCCTTGACCATTGGGTCATCAGTTCGCTCCCAGAAATAAATGTTGTAATTGTGTCCTTCAGGTGAAGAATGACTACATGACAGAGATCGGGGATCAGGTAGAACAAGATGTGGCTCTCAAACTGGGCTGTCTAGAAATCAGGTAAGACACATTCACAGCAGTGAACAGTTAGTCAAGTTCAGTGCTTATTCAGTGTTATAATTTCTATATGTTTTGATTTCTACTTAAATCAAAAGCTGAAACGGTTTGATCCCACCTGGTATTTGTTTGTAACACTGACACCATCAATAACTTTGATGGTAACTTTCCAAAGCAACAGCTATTTCTATTTAAGCTCTTATTTCCCTGTTTTGATTTGTTATAAAACTGGAAACAACCAATCTTTATTATCCCTTGGACGTGGAGGTGTATTCAGTGAAAGGAGCTGACCTGGTTCTTACTCTCTTGGTCCCTCTGCTTTCATTTCCAGGAGGTTCTTCAAAGAGATGAGAGGAAACGCCCTGGATAAGAAATCCAACTATGAACTACTCGAGTGAGTATTTTCTGCATGATCCGAGTGTTACAGAGGCATACACCCAAATAATGCCCAAAAATAACAGGGTATCTCAGTTTTAGGTGCAGAATATTGCCATTCATAGAAAGTTTGAGGAACATTTAGGAAGTGTCAATTTGCATTTTCATTTCAACACTACCTTAACATCTCACTTTTGCGATATATATTTGTCCTTCATGTGTCCGCTCATAACACTCGTTCATTATTGACTCTGTCGTGTTTGCCTCATCTGTCGATCCACCAACAACTCCCCGATAGATTGATGTCGATGAAGAGCATCGACAAACTCCGTCCCTAAAGCTGCTCATCTCTAATTTGGTCTGATATTAATGAGCTGTCCTCTCCCGCTGACGTCTTTCTTTTTGTCCACCCGCCTAACGAGCTCTCCAATTAACCAAGAAGAATGCACACTGTCTTTCCATTGAGTTCTCTTTGTGTCTCTTCTTCGTCCTGCGTCCATCCGTCTCTCTTCTCGACGCTCTCATCCTCTATTTTCGTCAGTTTTTCCTCCCGTGTTCTTCTTCTCTCTGCTTTGTGTCTCGGTCTCACCGCATCTCCTGCTGATTGGAAAAAGCTGTTGTATCGTGACTGTTACAAACCAACGAGAAAAGGGGAAAGAAAATGTGCTGTCGGGGTTTTGGTAAACCAGGTTGACAGTTGGCCGTGAGGCTGCGTGGGCATGTGTTGAGCATTAGTGGATTAAAAAATGAATTCCTATATATTTGGGGTGGTGTTTGTCACTGTTGGCTCCAATCAGAACTTAAATCAGATATTTCACGAATTGTTAGCTTCATTGTTTGAAATCCTTCCTTTATCTTTTTCCCCGTCCAAAAGCAAACATTTTAAAAGTCCATAATTCCCTGATCATTTCCTTCAGTTCTTCATAGTTCTGTACCACTTAAAGGGAAACAGAAATGTCTTTGGCAGATGTATAATTTAACCTTTAAGGAAATATGAAGTAATTTTTTTGTTATCATCAGATACTTTATTCTCCATGTATGCAGGATGTTTATCAATTGGAGCCAATCGTGTGATAATGAACTATCCAGTGGAGTCAACGGCCAGTATTTTGGGGCTTCCGGTGTAGACAGCTGATATCCGAGCATACACTCTTCTGTTCACTGTGCTCTGTTTACAGTCTGACTTGTTTTCAGTTACACGAGTCAAACGTTTGTCCACACAAAACCCAAACAGAGACACTTTTTGCAGATTGTATTTCTTCGCTTTGCCACATTATTGCTTCAGGAATACAAACTGCTGACTAGTTGTTTCCTCTTACACAGCAACACAACCCATGTTCCTGATGGTGATCAGCTGGCTGCAGTTGGCAGACATCCCTGTGGTTTATGAACTAATGCAAATCGTTTAATCAGTCGTTTTTTCTCAGCAGTGATGGTAATAATAGTTCGAGACTGATATTTGACCTATGTTGGAGGAGCAGGGGGAGAAAGGATGACGTCAGCCTCGCTCTCTTTCTCTGCTTCTCCATCTCTACTGGTCTTTCTCCAGAGTAGTTTGGATCATTAGCCAGCTTCCTGTTTTAGCTCCCTTCATCTCTCTTTGTCTCTGTGGTCTCCCTTTTTGTGTTCTTCCCCTGCCTCTCTCTATCTCTATGTTTCTGTTTTTCCCTCGTCCCCGTCTCGTAGGAAAAGATGAGTAGCGCTCTGAAGTCAGCGCTTAGTCACAAAACGTTGTGTTTCTGCTGGTGCTCAGTCGCGGTCTGCCTCATCGTATCTGTCTGTAGCTCTTGTTAGTTATTTCTCAGCGGAGGAAAAAATAAGATCAGATAAAGACGGCAGTGCCTGACAATTAACATTCCTCAGTGTAATTACAGTATAATAAACATTCTTTATCTCTACTTCTCTCTTTACAGGAAAGATGTCGGTTTGAGGCGTTTTTTCCCCAAAGACCTGTTGGATTCAGTCAAGGTGAGAATGATGAGACTTTCTAAGGAGATATTTTTCACTCATTCACTTTCTCCGCTTGAAATATTACTGAAAGAAGTATATATAGGTAGTGCTCGCTCCACACCCAGTAGCTGCTACCATGGGGCTTCATGTAACCCCTCTGGAGTCGCTCAGTTACCACAAGAAACCAAAGCCTGTGGTTTGGACAGCAGCTCTCTGGTATAACTAAGGGTTTCTCTGATACGCTTTTTTCCCCGAATGTATTACTTGCTGTGTCATCAGACACAGTCTGGTCTGACTGAATATGAAGTAGTCATGAGCCATTTTCAGACATGACCTGTGAGTAACATTTTGAGAATTTGCAACGGTTCACCCGTAGTCTGCCCTTCACACATGCACACCGCAACAGATTCTCTGCTCAGACACAACAAATCCTCCGCATTATTCAGGCGAGAGGTGAAGCAGCGGGCAGAGACAGGAAGTGATGTTTTCTTGATGAAACATATACAACCTATTATCACCACAAAGTTTAAGCTCCCAGCCCTTTATAGTTTTATTCACATTGATGAACTATTATGTTAAATTAAGTGAGCCAGTTTTGATTTTGGCTGAGCATGTTTGTATGTGATGGCTGGGCATTCTTGCATAATAAACAGTGTCTGTGAGTGATAAATTTACGGCACGCGTTGAATGGAAGGGACCATGTGTGTGAGTGTGTGTGGGTGTGTGTAAAAGAAAGGCCTGGTGACCCGAAAAGGTCTTAATGTCAGCAGGCGGGCAGACAGATGCTCTGCAGAGGGAGCGGGACTGTGCGACCCTCGGGTCATGTATAAACCCACTTTCTCTTTACAACAATGAGAAGGGAGGGGGAGGTGACAATGTGCGCCTTCCTCAGGACTACACCCCCACTCACTCCTCCGAGCCCGACTGACTCCCCACTCATCAGCTGCACATCTACACACTTCTTTTCCTTCTTTGGAATAAGAACACACTCTCCCATTACGTCACAAAACACACGCATCCATGCAGTCTAACATGTGACTTGAGGTCCCTTCTGAAATATAATTTTTATGTCATTATAGGTCATTTAAATATATAGTACAAGTAAGTAAAGAGAATGTGTGGAGGTATTAGTTACTTTGAAAAGCTTGTTCCTTGATTAATCTGTATATTTAATAGAGAAACTCTAAAAAGAAGAATATGTAGTAATGTTAAAGCAAATGTCAGGCTTGATACATCTGCTGCTCTTTCTGTGTCTGTATGTGTGTGTAGTGTGAGTGTGTGTGTAGAGAGAAAGAGAGAGAGAGAGAGAGAGATAGAGCGAGCACAGCTGTCATTTACGTTTCAGTCGGTCACTCTGCTGAAAGAGAATGGTAGTCATTTAATGGGATTATTCCCCCTCAATGGACTCCACTTGACACACACACACACACACCAGAGCAGATGGCTGTGGTAGTAAACAGTGACTGATGTTAGCTGTTATAAAGAGTCAGAGTCTGTTCATTCATATTGACAGGCTGGACACCAGGTTTAGTAAAGCTGACCCTATGGTTGCTTTGGGGATCGGAGTTTGACCCACCGGCTCCAGCTTGAGATGTTTCTCCTTTTTTCATAAAAATATAATACAAACAAATTCATGTACATAAAACATACACAAATAAAGAAATAGTCAAAACCATATTAAGAAGAAACTTCAAATCCACCTTACAAAGTCCTTTGACCTTTAGACACAAAATTGAATAGACAGAAGAGACCGATGATCTCAAAGTACATAATGGTCAAAGATGTGAATATATTGTAGAGCTGGGTGCCATGTATGGGGGGGTTCAGCTCTCCAGAAGCAGCCACAGGTCCGGTTCTGAAACGGCGCTTTGCTGCATGTCTTCCCTTATCTCCCCCCATTTCACACTTCTGGCCTCGTAACACATTCGCAGATCTTTTAACCTTCGCCTCCCTTTCACTTCCTTTCACATCTGTGCGAGCGAGGAGGCCAATAAACTTCCTCCTCCTGTGGCGTGGCAAATCGTAGCGTGGCTTTGCGTGAAATTCAACTTTGGTGAACTCTAAACCATCGTATTGGTTTGCATTCACCTATGTGTGACCATAAACTTATGCAGAGTGAGTTTTGAGGTTTCCAACGTGTACCAACCAATTTTAAATGTTTTAGTTAAAGTGAGGCCCACATTTGAATGGTTATTCAGGATGAGTGTTATGGACTGGAAGAGGTTAGAGGTGAACTATCTGACTGCATGGGGCATACTCCGATGACATATTAGCGAACATTTTGACATTAAATCACATTTTCTTCTTATCACATATTAGATCGCTATAATTTTTCACTAAATGTCATTATAAAATCCTAAAAAAAGCACAGGAAGGTTTTTTTATACTGTTTAAAGAGATTTAATCCTAATTTACTGGATCTAGGTTGTGTGGAGTACTGGTTGTTTTTCAGCCAAGGACCCTGAACAAGACACAAATTATTCCCACTTATGTGAAAGAGCAATTCGAGAGAAATGTCTTAGAAAGATATAAAACTTTTCATGTAGACCCTGAAAATGTGCCCCCCCCGAGGGTCCGCGAACCCACATCTGAGAACCACTGCCTTAGTAGATGCCAGTTATCCAACTGACAATCTGTCAGACTGACTGTCTATGGATTTATGACTCGTAGTAGAAATAAAGGAAAAGAATAATAATTGAGGCTTTCACTTATGGGTATATTTTCAGAAACTAAACCAAAAGTCCCCCAATGCAACCGAGGCTCACTCTGTCAGATGTGTAGTATCGCTCGATTGTGCAGTAAAAGCAAAAACCTACTTGATGACGACCGAAACTCCAAATTGCTTCCAGGCACCACTGGTACAAATCACAGCAGGAGAGGAAACAGACATGTAACACACACACACACACTCACACTCACACACACTCACACCACACACACACGCAGGCAGGCCGACAGTTCTTCAGCCATAAACACACTAGTGAATATCACCCAAATTAAAAAAACATACTGTGTAAGTGCTTTGACTACTGAGTGGTCGGCCTTTGAGGTGATAGCCACTTGATGCACTTCCTCTCAGGAAGGGTGGACACGTGGGACTAACAATATCTGTATGTGTGCCCATGTTGGAATTCTAAGAATGACAACCGTGATCCTATCAAGAGCACGAGCACACACATTATTCTCTGTAATCATGTGTATTATAAAATGTGTTGAGACACACAAACACTCGCAGAGCTGAACACACAGCGAGTGTGTGTGTGTGTGTGTGTGTGTGCATCGTGTTAAGTTTTTGGAGCCTTCTGGCTTAGCAAGTCGACAGCTGACAATGTAATTCTGAATAAAGTATAGATATTAAGGCTTTCGCTGTATTTACAAATGAAAAAAAACTATATAAATACATAGTGGTTGAAAAACAATAGATAATAGAAAAGAAAATTGGATTTGGCCATTATTATATGAACAATTCAGCCTCCAAAAATACACACTGTGTTATATAGATTGAACATTCTGTGATAAGTTGATATTAAGCCTCATTAGACTCACACCAAATCAACCAATTGAGTTTTTGCAACACATTTTTAGTCAATAATTCAATATAACTTATTAATTAATATAAATTCTTTGTAATAATCTTAGCTTTGAAAGTGCTGATTTATTATGTGCTGAATGACCTTAATTTGATGCCTGAGTCTACTGTAAATCTGCACGTTTTTTTAAGCCTAGTCTGTACCGCACTAAATCCCCTCTAATCCTTATCTTAATCTATATATGGAGAGTTATTTATAGATTTGGTTCGTCTGTGCGCTTGTGTTAATGTGTCATCTCACTTTACAGCTGTTTTCAAACATGAAAAAATTTGGAAATTGGGAAAGTTGGGACCAGACATTTGCCTAACTTTGCCTTTTGCATATGAAGAACGCAGCATTAGATTGTGCAGTCTGATGCCTTCACAACGAGAGGAAGATGTCCAGAACATTCAGGCGAGAGGTACAGGAGACAGGACATGAAGAATATATCCCTCTAGGGAAATCACATGTTTTTGTTGACAGCACATCAATCATATTCTAGACATATTACCAAGGAGCTCGCAGGGAAGGTTCTGGAAGTGGTCCGCGAAAAACCCTCCGTAAAAAAAATCCATAGTTCTGGTCATGTCTGAAAGCAGCTTATGAGTGTGTATTTGGGTTTTGGATCATTCGTCACCTATAAACTTTTGAATGTCCCTTGTTCAGTGAATCTGTATCTGGATTTATGTAAAGGGCTGAGATGGGAAGTGGGGTGGAAATGGTCAAAAAGGTCTTTAGTAAATCCAGATATAAGCAATGGCTCTCTAGACATACATCGGATATTGAGGATTATGTTTGGCATATTGTACTCATGTGTGTGTGTGAACTGTATTGTTATGTCTGAAGAGGTGATTGTAGAGGTGTGTAAATGGCAGTTTAATGTTCCTAGAGTGATGTTTATTTTGCATCCGTCTTCTCTGCAGTGACATAACCTGAATAAATCAGCTGTGAGCGTGTGACTGTACGTGCCACTCTGTGTTAGAGAGCACTTTGTGAGTTGTATAGCGAGCTCGATGTTTACGATAGAGATAAACAGACGAGCTCTTTGCTGTTAAATCGAGTGGTAACTGACGGCACCAATGTGTCTCTGTGAAGGTATTGATCTGAACTGTGAGTGCCCCTACACTGAAGTGCTGAGGTCACTTTGAGCATAGTGGCCTAATAGTCAATCAATGCCTTCCTCTCCTAGAGCCACAGTCACTCCTCCCACAAAGAAAAACACCCACACTAATATCATGAACTTTCCTCTCCCTGTTGAAATGTTGGCTACGATGACTGCTTGACCTTAATTCCATTCTTCTCCTCTGTGTGTCTTCAGGCTAAAACTCTGCGTAAGTTGATCCAGCAGACCTTCAAGCAGGTGGCCAATCTCAACGACGAACAGTGCATCCTCAAGTTCTTGGAGATTCTTGCGCCGGTCCACCGCTACGACAAAGAGTGCTTCAAATGTGCCCTGGGTGTAGGTTTCTTCCATTCTTGCCTTCACTTTTCTGTGTCCTCATGTACAGTAGTGTGACAGCTTGGGTTAGTTGTGCAAGGTTGACCCCTTTTGGTAGAATGAGGTGTTGCATGTATCACAGATGTGAGAGGCGTGTCTTGTAAGCTATGAGTGAGTAAACAAATGAGATTTTCTTATGTGTTTCCTTGTCTTCTCTCCTCCTTTTTCTTTCTTTCCAACTCTTTGTCACTCTTACCAGTCGAGCTGGGTGATTCAGGTGGAGTTAGCCATCGGGCCAGAGGAAGGGATCAGCTACCTCACAGACAAGGGATCCACGGTGAGTTTCTTCTGGGATCACGACTGATAGAGTTCTGTATCCAAATAGTTTTTAAGCTAAGTGTCAGCAATGTAATTTAAAGGGAAAGTTCATCCTTCAATCCTGAGATTAAAATAGCCATTTATAGATAATGAATTAACAGGATTAACTTTCAACGTTAACTTTAATTTTATTTCTTCTCTGTCTGTGTTTCTCTTCTTGTCCCCAGCCCACCCATCTAGCAAACTTTAACCAGGTCCAGTCCATCCAGTACTCGTCTATGGAGGAGAAGGACAGGAAAGGCATGTTACAGCTGAATGTAGCTGGAGCGGCTGAGGTACGGACAGTCTCTCTGTTTGCTCGCTGTCAGTTTCTCATGTCATTTATTCAATCAAGTCAGAAACCCGAGGAAGAGTTTCTAAGCATCCACAGCTGTAGGAATATACGGATTCTGTTTCTCTTACATTTTAAAGTATTGGATTTATTTACTTAGACACCCACTGAGAGAGAGAAGTTTTCCTCTGAAACGAGGAGCAGCTGGAAAGCCCCAGTGTGCTCTGCCATGGAAGAGTATGTGTGTGTCCTCTGAGATAATGGCTCTTTGTAACAAGCCACATCTGTGTCTGTGTGTGTGTCTGTGTGTGTGTCTGTGTGTGTGTGTACATTCAGCCTCTCACAGTTACAACAGCATCACTCACCATGGCAGAGAACTTGGCAGACTTGATTGATGGCTACTGTCGACTCGTCTCCATGGACACTCATTCCTTCATCGTCCGTTATCAGAAAGGTATGAAACAGTATGTTTTTTCTAGCTCATCTGTTCCCCAGTATCAGATAATACTCACGGACACTGTGCACTAGATACAAATTTTTTTTGTCAAAAACTAACAAACTAAAACTATGACCTCTGCCATTATCCTCAACACTAAGAATATTTCTCAATAATAACATTTGTCTTTAAAGTAATCTGATATTTGTTATTTGGTTTTAAAGTGCTTCTATTTAATAAAGGCTGATTCACTGATTCACTGAACTACAGCATAAGTCCCCTTCTATGGGCATATTTACATCCTGTCCTGATGTAGCTGTATAATGAATGTATTTTATACGCTTAAGAAACTGTGTGATTACATCCTGTGTGCTGTGTATAAGGTCCTGCCTGAGTCACAACACATTATAATGTTTGTTTTCATCCTCTAGAGGGAGAGAGAGCGCTTCCTTCCATCCCAAAGTAAGTCCAACTATTCTTAGTACTGTAACAGTAAAGATAACTGTTTTACATGAACATTGTGTATTGACTGTGTGAGGAAATTTTATTTTTAAGTTTAGCAGACCAGAAACATGATTATTCTAAAATTTTAAGACAAAAAAAACAAACAATCAATTAAATGTATTTGTATAGCCCATTTATAGCATCAGAAGGAACAGTCGAAACCTTGTATTTAATGTTTTTCCTCCAAAATGATCCTTATTTAGGATTTCTGGCTCCGTGTCATTAGGCTTTAAAAAGATTTACAGAGAAAACACTGTGACCTCAGCCGGGAGCTCATTGTGTTTGTTTATCTGGGAGTCCGTCTGGACGCAGCCCATCAGACGTACAGATTTAACATCTTTTCAATTACTTTAGGTCATTTAAGCTCCAATCCTTCTCTCTCGCTCTCTTTTCTTTCTTCCTCTCTCTTTCCGTCTCTGGTCAAATAAGGAGATAAAGTTTAGGAGCCAAATATTTTCCACTTAGGGTTTTTTGAGACACTCTAGAAATCTCCTCCTCCTCCTTCTGTCCGTCGTACGCTCACTCTCTCTCCACTCTCCGCCTTTTCTCTCTCTCCGTCCGTTGTAGTCTGTGATGTAAAGATAGCGGAGCTCAGATGACAGAGAGAGGGACCATGGCAAAGACAGGGAGATAATTTGAGCAGTGCAGGTTCGTTTACAGCGATAACAGCGTTTACTTCTTCAATCCTAAACAGTGCTCAATGTGAAAAACACTTTACGTGGTTTTATCCTTTATTGAAAATCTGAAGCTGGAAATCGCTGTTTTGTTTCGAATCGGCGTCGGTTTGTTTATGTTGTGTCAACCGAGTGTTCACCTCTGATGCTGATGTGTCATTCTTGTCTAATTTACCGTATTCTGTTTTCCTCCAGAGTGTCAAACAATGAGAAGAAGTCGGAAGCGGTGAGGAGCGGAGTCAGAGCGATCTCCGTCTCAGGTAAGATAATTAAAAAACATATTTATAGGTGATATGAACTCCGTCAGTTCGCTCCTTTCTTTCTCTTCCTGTCCTCCCAACATCTGTTTCTTTTTTTCTTCTCATCTCTCATTGTTTTCTCCTCTGTGGGGACTTCCTCTCCCTCGCTCATCCCGTCCTCTCTGTTCCTGCGTTCGTTTTTGTTTACTTCCTCCTCCCCCCCCTTCGGTCTTTCACACATCCCTCCCCTCATCCATTCACTCTGTCTGTGTTTTTTTTTTCTTCCTCTGTCCTCTCTCCCCCTCACTTCTTCATTGGCTGAAGACCTAGTGACATCGACGCCTCCTAAGCCAACCAAGGCGCGGCGTTTCCTCCTCCCCTTTGTCTTCTGTTCAGATTCGCCGCACAACGGTATCCTCGGCCCTGATTGGAAAGTTCGTAGAGGAGTGTATCCACAAAATTGTAATGTGGGGAGAATAAAAATGCCTGATTTAATCCTTGTGGTTATTGGGTAACTCACATCATGTCCGTAAAAACATCCGTGGAAGGGATTTTAAAAGTTTAACTCTGGCTTCTTTGATTGGTTCATGAAGTAATTTGGTTCATATGGTCATCAAAAAGAATGGCCATTTAATTATTGTCAGAGATTTGGCACCTTTTTTACATTTTTAAAGTGAACTCTCAATTGTTTTGTGGATCGAAACAGTTTCAGGATGCTCTCCTCTACTCCACTCTCTTTGTCCTCGCTGCGTGGTTGCTTGAACTAATTAAATCCTTCACAAAAGGACAAACAAAACTAAACCACAATAACTGGTGTCCATGTTGCTGCATATAACCAAGCTGATGTGCATTCAAACAACTGGGACACCAATAGACGACTCTAAGAGGTATCGCCTATAAAACTTGAGATTTGTGTGTGTTTTTAATGCAGTAGTGATACTTTTTTATTCTTTACTCTCAAGCTGTTTTACATTGTACCTCTCACATTTAAGATAAAGTATTCAGATTATTCCTGCGCCTGTGGACGAGGGCTGCTGAGGTCAACGCTTGGTTATTTTATGTCAGTCCATTCAAAGAGGCAGAGCTTTTTTGTGGCCAAGTAGTGACGCATCAGCTCAAGATTATACTCTGTGATTAAAGAAAATGACAAGAACTGTCATAAAAAACGAAATAATGTTCATGATAAACACTTTAAAGTCAATAATAGATGAGTTGAATGCTTCCTGCAGTAAGGTTTACATCCTAAGTGGGTCAGAAGATGCCCTCGTGTCTCCGTCTGTGACTTTGGCAGCTGTCGTCAGTAGCTCGCAGGACGACTGAGAGAAAAGAAAGTCGTGAGACGTAGAAACTTGAGTCAGTTGAGCGAAGGCATTTCTCTCAATTTCTATATTATTTTAGTTCTTCTAGTCACTTTAAACCCGTTCTAAATCAAATGTAACTTAACAGAGTACGTCTGCTTTAAAGGTAGAGAGTTAATTAACCAACAAACTATATCATTTTCAGTTTCTAATTCAGATTGTGAAGCTTCTTTACAAGCTTTTAGTTCTTAATTCAATTATTTTTGACCACTTCTAATCATTTCTCAAAGCATTTTAAATGATGGAGCCTAAAGATACATACAAAAATGGGCTCCTGATTGGAGATCCTCTGAATGAATTGCCAGAGTAAACAGGGGCCAATGCCAGAACTTAAGAACAAGTCACACTGCTGCTGTTTTCTTGCACTCATTCATTTCTTTGCCATGTCATCTTCACAACATTAATGGAAGCTGTTAACTCACTGGAGATATTGTGGATCTGTACTAACTGCTCGCTGAGTTTTTTGGCTTTTGCAGATCCTGCGACATCTCCCAAGTTGTTTCAAAGCTTTTCATGCTCTAACCTCTCCTCTCTCCTCTTCTCTCTCCTCTCTGCTATGCCTCCTGCTCTTCTCTCTTTCTCACTCCTCCTCCTCCTCTGCTGTCCCGTTTCCTGCATGCTCTCCTGGACCCTGCAGAAGATCTTAGTGGGGATGGTAAAGTTATGCTGTTGTTTATCAATCTCTCCGTTGTTCCTTCTTTCTTGTCTTGCAATACACAGCACCCGCCTGCAAAGGGTAGAGTGTGTGTGTATTGGGGTGTGTGTGTGTATTGGGGTGTGTGTGTATTGGGGGGTGTGTGTGTATTGGGGGGTGTGTGTGTGTGGGGAGCTGATGTTTCTGCATGCATTCCTTCTTAAACAATAGCTGTAGTGGTCTATTGGGTAATAAATGTATAATATGCAGTGTTGATTAGTATGTGTTGTTCGTCATGTTTCAATGACTGGATACATGAATCAATCACCAGTAGCTTTACTGGGTTTGAGCCGTTAGAAGCTACAGTGGCTCTCTACTTGAGATTTGTGTTTTAAGATGTTTGTGTGTCCGTATCCATGTCTATTGGTGATTATTTTGAAATTGGATCGCCACTGAATTACCACTAAATTTAAAATATGTCTGCGTATAACCGCAAGAAAAAACAGAACTAGTAAATGAAGCAATATTTTCTCTGTAAGGGAACCTCTCCAAACCTTTCTCTCTGCACGCACAAAACACACACTCGTGCACACGCCCACACAACACATGCAAAATCCTGCACACGTGTACTCGCATTCATACACACACACACACACACACAGTGGAGCAGGGAGAGGTTTGCTGGATCTGAGAGCGGGTGCATTCCTGACTATAATGGGCAAACTAGATCACACACACACATGCAAGCATGCACATACACACACACACACACACACACACACACACACACACACACACATTTCCCTCCACTGGAAGCAGAAAGAGACGGAGTTAGACCAGTCAAACTTAGAAACAGTTTACTCTGTAGAACAGAAACCACATGAGCCTGAATATGCAGCGATACAAACAATGGACCTCACAGCATAAACGTCCACATCAGTGGGAAATTGTTTTCTCATTATGTGGAAGCAGAGCTGCGGATTTTATTTTATCAGCAACAAGTCAGAGAATAGTTTGAAATCAGAAGTTAAGCATTTTGTTGCCACTGATGAAACTGACTGAGAAAAACCATCTGTATGTAAGAGCAGATTTTTGGTATTTATCAGTAACATTGGCTAAAGTTGCTGTGACTGGCCTGATCAGTTTCAGGACAGACGGAAATCGGTCTTGGCGAGGGCAGAGTCGGGCTCTTCTGCGAGAGCCAATAAACAAGCTCTCTGATTGGTCTGATTTCCACGCTAACTCTCAGCAAGTTTGTGTAAAAAGCATTAATGTCAAACTTCTTTATTTCTTCAATAATCAGCACTTTTCAGTTTCATTTGTATTGGCAAAGATTCACTGTTTTTTTAAGCCTCCTTAACATCAACATCTAATCCAGAAAATCAGCCACCGGTTCTACAGAAGTATTTCTGATCAGTTTGGGGACACGTTTCCACAGAGCCTGATGAATCCCCAACCATAGCAGTGAACAGAGAGAGAGAGAGAGCGAGGGGGGGTGTTCAGGACAGCAGCAGATGTTTGACTCTCGTTTCCAACAGCTGAGTCTGCACACTGATTTTATTTTAAACACCACCATCTGGCTGGGATTGACTCCGTCCATCTCTCTGTCTTTTTCCTGCTGCGTCTCTTTCTCTGCCTATCGCTCTGAGTCTGACACAGATCAGATCCTAAACGCTGCCATCTGCTTACATGACAGCCACACACACCATTTCTCCTCTTCTACCGTATGTGTGTGTGTCAGTCTCTCTCCTCCTCTTATATCCCGGTCTCTCTCTTTCTTTCTCCGTCTCTCCACCCGTCCCCTTCGAACTCTCTCCTTTCTGTCTTTGCTTTTCCATCCCGGGCCGGCTACTCCCTGCTCCCCAGCTGCTCTCACACAGACAGATATGCACAACACATGCTCAGCTGACCTCCTCCGCCAAGTGTGTGTGTGTAACAGAGAGAGGGAGAGAGAGGGAGAGAGAGAAGCTACGTGGGTGTTGCTTCGTGCAGGAGTTGTCGAAACTGAGTTTGTTTTAAGAGTTCGCTGCTTTGCGTTTTAAGTGTTGTATTCTTTGCTGCACTCGTTTGACCGTAGTGGACGTATGGTAAATAGAGCAACATGTGCACGACTGTTTTGTGTGTGTGTTTGTGTGTGATGTATATACATGTATGTGTGTGTGTGTGTCTTTTCTTTATTGTTTTCATGTACCTTCAGTTAATTTTACACTATCTGATGTTGCAGAGACTGATGACTATGCAGAGATAGTGGATGAAGAGGACACGTACACCATGCCCTCCAGTAAGTAACTTCTCCCGTCTCCACTCAAGAAACCTGTCGTTCTTCAGTCAAATGTTTATGCTCTCAAACGAACAAACAAACAAACATACATTTTGTTCTACTATCTCTTAAAAAGGAGCGTGGTGTGAATCTCCACCTCACACGAGGAGTTAGACAGTTTGTTAGCGACTGACCAGATTCAGGCCAGCTCTGCCGTCTTATGTAAACAGTGGAGACTCAGGCTGCAGGTCACAGAGGCTACAACTCAAACATGTGGTTCATGGAGACACGTTACATCTGTCGGATACATTCATGTGCTGGTGCGTTTGGCTTTAGCCTCCCTGCAAACACTTTTTAAGTTGATCTACGTATTTGATTGTTGGGGCAGAGAACTGTGGATTGTTCTTCTTTCCCCACACAGTCTTTTTTTTCTATCGTTCTCCTTGTTGCTCTATTTGTGCAGCTTTATATCTTTTCTTTTTTTGGGTTCTCTCAGCAGACTTCCCCTAAACACACTTCTGACATATTTTCCTGCTGTGTCACTGAGTTTGTACCATCTGCTCCAAGTATAAAATAAACTGTTTAACCTTTGTTCCTGTAAAAGCTACTTTTATAACCATTCTGTGGCAGCATCAGCTCAGTTTTTCATCCACTTATTTATGCACTAAACATTTAACATAGACTAAAATTGGTGGATTGTCTTTCACTATAAATGTGTGTGTGTGTGTGTTTCCTGAGCTATTTTCAATCTTAAAGCAGCTGTCTGCCTCTCCCCTCTCTTCATCTCTCTTCATCTCTCTCCTTCTTCCTCTTTCTCCCATCGCCAACACAGTGAGCTATGGAGTAGTCGAAGGTAAAAACTGTCCGTCTCTGTCGCAGTCTGTCTTACTATAAAAGTCTTTGATGTTTTGAAATGTTTCTCTTTTCTGGACACTCGTCTAAACTATAGGGACAAATTTGCCTCAAGTCATTTTCTTAGTTTAATCCTGAGTAACTGTATCAATGATAGAAAGAGCCAGTGTAGGATGGTTTAGTTTTTTCATAACTAGTACCCAACAAGGAAAATGCTCAGATTTAAGTGGATAGAGGATTTCCGTTGACTTGTGATTGTTTTTGTAGAATCAGAATCAGAATTCTTTTTATTGCCATGTATATTTGCACATACAGGAAATTGCCTTGGTGTTCATTCAGGTCTGGTGTTGGAAATGAAAAAGAGGCAGCTAATCAAGAAGCAATTCAAAATGTTAAAAGAGCTAAACTACCTCACAGTTAATTGCATTGTGTGTCGGCTTCGTCCATCATGTTGTGTGTGACCAACACACAACATCAAGTGGTGGCAGCCAGCCACCACTTGATGGCTGGCTGCTGTGTAGGTCATAAATCCCGTCCTGGATGGATCAAACTAAAAAGTAAAAGTACATCTCAAGATGGTTTCTGTCATTTTAGGTACTTCTTATCACACTGATGTTGTTTTTCCCGGTAAGGTTGATTTTAATTTGTATTTTGATGCTATAAAAATGGACTGAATCGCCCTGATGAACAGCTGAGACTGACAAGTGATTGGTTGAGTGCTTGTTTCAGTGGGAATCTGCTGCCACAGCTCCATTCCCTGATCGCCACAGTACAGACTCTGGCTCCAAACAAGGCTATTTGTTCTTATTTGGAATATTTTGCGTCATTTCTGGATAGTGGGAGGGAGTGGCGAGGGATCGTCCATTTTTATGCCCAGTCTATCGTTGTGACATTTTTATTTCTTTATTTTGATTTGGAGCTATGATTATAGTTTGTTTTGTTTCCCTTTAAGTTCCCTGTGGGTTATGTCTTTTCATTTGAAGTGGTATTTAATTTCCTGTGAGGGAATTGCCCTACGGAATAATTGCAATAAATCTCCCTGTAAAGGAATGCAATTGTGCAATGCTGCATTTGTGATTCTAGTGCATGAATCTGTTGGTCAGTTTGATTTTGTTTAGCCCAATACACTTTGACAGTTTAAGTTCATGATTGCGTAAACCTCTTGAACTTACTCTTTAGTCATAAAGATGTTTGATTTGCAGCTGACGTTAATAGTCCTCTGTATATTCATTTAAACTCTTTTGGACATACTCGCACTGGATCTGAAGTATGTTCAGTTTGGTCTGGGCTTGGCTGTACAATTTGTGTACACAGCAACTGTTTATATATAGTGGGGAACAAAAATCGGAGACCACTTTGAAACATTTTCGACATTCAACACTTTTCTAAAACACTATACAGACCCAGTCTCCTTCTGTGTTTTATAAATGGACTGTTGATGTTTAAATGAACAGAGGCCTCAAGGTTATTACCTCAAATTAATAACTGTGTTTTTCTGCTGCCAATGTCGATACAGGAATAACAGAAATCCGACTTTTGATGTGCATGTGAACACAGTGTTTATGAATCATACATTTGTCTTTGGAATGGGTTAATTTTATGTTATGAATGTTGTTGTGTTTGCAATTTTGTGTTAAAGTGTGCATGACAAGACAAAATGTATGTATTTAGATAATTTTGTGGATGGGAATTTACTGTGGATTTACAACCCTGGGTCAACATGTATTTATACATATCATAAAGGGTTTATTTTAAAATAATCCAAATGCCTGTGGATGGGGCTTACCACAATCAAATTAGAAATAATATCTTAGTATTTCTAAGTTTCTTCATGCTTTTACTTAAAGAACCTGGTACCTGATACCATCCACTTTGTCTCATCCTGGTAAGCTCCATCCATGTGGTCTAATAGAGAAGCATGTCAGATGTGAAGGGTCTTTTTTCCCGTGCGTGAATAACAACAGGTGAATTTATCTCTGTTCTTTCCCTCCCCTCTCTCTGCTCCTCCTCTCTCAGCGCGGGACTATGAGATCCAGAGGGACAGGATCGAGTTGGGTCGCTGTATCGGAGAGGGTCAGTTTGGAGACGTGCACCAGGGAGTCTATAACAGCTCGGTACTTACAAATCAAAACACTCTTCTTTTCTAAATGTGCACCAATAATTAAATAACTACCTTCTTTCCTTAAGAACTTTATTATCAAGCTAAAACAAACCATTGAAGTTAAAAATGTGTCATCTTTTCATCTTAATAACATGTAAAAATGAAAAATTACCTACTGATTATGATGATCCTGTATATACACCTGCTACAATAGGTCTGTGAAATTCAATATTATTGTTTATTCACTCACTGAGTTGATATGAACATACTTCAAATCCATCAAGGCAAAGTTTAATCAAATATAAACTATAAGTCAATTCCTTGTTTGTTTATGCCATACAAACATGAATTTGTTATGTCAGAAGTTTGTTGTATTGCTTCACTGCTTCACTGCTAATCTGCTGACTTGTGTTGTGTGTGTGTGCTGTGCAGGACAACCCCGCTCTACCTGTGGCCATTAAGACCTGTAAGAACTGTACCTCAGACAGCGTCAGAGAAAAGTTCCTACAAGAAGCATGTAAGACCACAGTGTGTTCTCTGCGTGTGACTCATTCAAAACTGTGACTCATTTCACACACACTGGGTTTTCAACGCGTCTCCTGTTCCCCCTGCAGTGACAATGCGTCAGTTCGACCACCCGCACATCGTCAAGCTAATCGGAGTGATCACAGAGAACCCGGTGTGGATCATCATGGAGCTCTGTACGCTCGGAGAGGTGCGCCTCAGGCTCTTTGTTTGGGTTTACAGAAGGAGCTGTTATTATCTGTATACACTCTCGAAACCATCGTCTCTAAATACAACATCCCGTGTTTCTGTCCCTCGTCCCCTCTCTCTCTCTCTCTCTCGCTCTCTCCACAGTTGCGTTCATTCCTTCAGGTGAGGAAGTACAGTCTGGACCTGGCCTCTCTCATTCTGTTTGCCCACCAGCTCAGTACGGCGCTGGCCTATCTGGAGAGCAAACGCTTCGTACACAGGTAAACAGCATACGTAGCCCTGGTGATTAACTGTGTTCACCTCTCCTGTTCTTTGATGAAGATTTAGCCTCAAACAAATGATAAATAACATACACTTTCTTTTGTGTCTCACAGGGACATTGCAGCTCGTAATGTTTTGGTCTCCTCAGTCGACTGTGTGATGCTCGGGGACTTTGGTCTGTCCCGGTACATGGAGGACAGCTCTTACTACAAAGGTAGTGAAACACAATGAGCAGATACAGTACACAGCAGGGAGGCATCTCTATTTCAAGACAGTGTTTAACGTCCTATTATCCACAGACTTTGGTTTGTTTCATGTTCTTCATTAATTGAAGTAGCAGCTAACCTGAGACATCAGTCTTTTCTTATTGCTTGCACTTTACCACCATCTACTGGTGACATCGGGCTACTACAGTTTACTTTGAGGGAAATCACCTATTCTACCTTCTCGTTGGCGGATGCAGATTTCCACCATTTAACTTAAAGATTTATTGTAGCTATAAAAACCTGCTCTGTTCTCTTCACTGTAGGTGATCTTGAGTCTGCTTGTAGTTTGTCATCATCTGCGTTGCTCTTTGTTTCAGCTTCTAAAGGTAAACTTCCCATCAAGTGGATGGCACCTGAATCCATCAACTTCAGAAGATTCACGTCTGCCAGTGATGTCTGGATGTTCGGTAAGACGTATTAACAGTCTTTAAGAAACAGTGCTTGTCAGATTCATCAAGTGTTTCTATGTAAATCACTTCCTGTCTTAATTTACACTTCCTGTTATTTCCCGGGTCTGTGCAGGCGTGTGCATGTGGGAGATCCTGATGTACGGCATCAAGCCCTTCCAGGGGGTGAAGAACAACGACGTGATCGGCCGGATCGAGAACGGGGAGCGGCTGGCCATGCCTCCGCAGTGCCCCCCCACCCTCTACAGTTTGATGACCAAGTGTTGGTCGTACGACCCGAGCAAGAGGCCGCGGTTCACAGAACTCAAAACTCAGCTCAAGTAAATATCAGGAATTCGTGTTTTACAGAATTACAATTCTCTTGTTTAAACACACATAATGCGTAAATTCGATGTGATCATAGCTTTGTCCTTACTTCTGGTTTATGGCACCATCTTATATATTTGTTTTTATATAAATCAAATTAAAAACATACAACATATATTTGTGTAGCACCATACTGGAGGAAGAGAAGCTTCAGCAAGAGGAGAGACTTCGAATGGAGATGAGGAGACAAGTCACCGTGTCCTGGGACTCGGGGGGGCCTGATGAAGCTCCACCTAAAGTACGACTCACTGACCGAAATATCTCATGCACGACTGTTTCCTCAATCTCATTATTGTGTGTCTGTGTTTGGCTGGGTGGGTGTGTGTTGGTTTCTGTGTGTGTGTTTGGAATATGTAGTAAACAGTAAAAACGTATCTCTCTGTCTGCAGCCCAGTCGACCAGGATACCCCAGTCCTCGCTCCAGTGAAGGGTTTTTCACCAGCCCTCAACACAACCACTTTCCAGTAAGACGCGCGCGCACACACACACACACACACACACACACACACACACACACTAATGTGATACATAGACAGTCATCAAACAACAAATCCCAGACCAAGTTTCTTAAATCCAGTGAAGAAGCATCTGGGAAAAGTTAAGGAAAAGTACTAAATCAAAGATGAATTATTCACAAATCTTCAAAACAGATCAATTCAGGTCTAAACTACGTTATCGGAAAAATATCTCGTCTGGTTCTATAAATCAGACGAGTCAACTATCGACCTGATCTTAGGTCCCTGACATTTCCAGGTTGAGCATTTCATCATAAGAAAAGACAGGATGATAAAGTCAGTGACGAGGAGCGTGAGCTGCACGTGTCAAAGTCAAAGAGAGAAATGTGAAAGAGGAGAAAACGACAAGAGAGGAGACGTTCAGTGCAGTTACTCCTCTCCTCATAAACCGAGCAGACAGCAGGCATTTCCTGTGGTGTTGAAAGATACACACACGCACACACAGACACACTCACACACAAATCAAAGCCGTTCTTTCAGCTTTTATGGCAATAAGCCACTCTGTCTCCTTCTCTCTTGTCCTTATAAGGAGTGGTTGTATAATTTGAGCTGCTGTTTAAGTCAAACTTGATCGTATCACAAGAAGAATAACATCTTTGTTTTAATGTATAGCACACTAGACTTGTGTTGAAATGCTCACAGGAATAATGGATGTTCCATATCGGATCCTTACATGCTTGTCATTGAAGTTCTTACTGTTTACTTCATTTAAGTATAATTAATAATATAATATTCTTATTAGCCATATGTAGTAAATACTATCATATAAAAACTTGTCCTGTGTGTGTTTGTGTTCTTGAACTTTGGGTTTATTTCTGTTATCTGTTGTATTGACATCAGTTTTGACTAAACCAGGTCTGATTTGCCCAATAATCATTGAATTTGTGCAGCAGGAGTTATTTTTATTCCCCCAGACTGGAGTGAAATGAAGGAATGTTGTTGTTCTCAAGGGAAATATCAGATAATTTCCAGACTCATAACATTGATATCAGTAATTTGATTAAATTACTTTATTTTGTCTTGTGTGCTGCTGCCACAGATGTATCCAAAAACTCAAAATATCAAACAATTGGAGAAATATCTTGTAAATACGAAAACAGTATTTTACATTCTTGTTTTTTTAACATGTTCTCTCTAATTGTCTATCCCTCTCTTTTTCTCCTCCTCCAGCCGTCAGCTCATGGTGGTGTAGGAGGAGTAGGAGGCAGCTTCCCTCCTGCTGATACCTGGAATCAACACAGACCTGAACACACTGCACTGTGGAACCCCGGGATGGAGGTACACACACACACACACACATACATTACAGTGCATACATTATGATGATACATTAACACTGCCACGTCCAGTTACAAACAGAGGAAACACTAGGTTACATTTAGTTTTCCCCAGATCATTCTTAAATTTCATAAACCAGAACTTAATTTTTATTTTCGTCTGAACTAAACATAACAGGTTATTTTACAGCAGTGAAGCTCTGGCACTTCAACCATATGGTGAAGTTGTTTCTTCAGTGAGACCGCAGAGTGCTCTGTGCTGAGGAATAAAGTAACAGCCGTCAGGAACACGGCTACTTGATCCTCTAAATAATTTTTATTAGTCTGAGTTTTTAAGATCAAGCTCTTTCCTTATGGAACAGTCTAATCAATCATTGGTCAGCCAATAAACATGATTAATGTGAAACGTCGTGTTGCTGACATGAAACTGTTTATCCACTTTCTGCTTTTATCGACTCGTCTACTTAATTATATAGTGTAACTATATTTTAAAGAAAGCACATATTTAAGGAGAAATGTTTTTTACAGGAGGGTGGATGTGTCGGCCATGTTCTGATGGAGGAGAGGCTGATGATGCAGCAACAACAGATGGAGGATGACCAGCGGTGGCTGGAGCAGGAGGAGAGCTTCATGGTAACGATCATACACACACGCAAATATTTGTACACAAGCAAGTGGTTTGTTTGTGGACTGCTGCCTTATTACCAGGAAACTGGAGCCTTACAGGGAACTTCTTGGGTTTTTCAAAGTGCGTCTCAGTCAAGGAATTGTGACGAGCTGGGAGATCTTGTGTTTGAGTTCCTGTTTTTAGAGGAGATTCAAGAAATCTTGAAAAGCTGCAACAACTAATTATTGATTGATCTCTCATTCAAATGCAGTTGTCTGTCAACATTGACCGATTGAATTGTTGATACGTTGGATTCACGGCATTGAATAATTTGAAAATGTGTGGTTCTCTCTGCAGGGAGAAACTTGGAATTGAATATTATTGTGAACAAATCAGATCAGTTGCTGCTGTTGGTCATATTTCAATGTCACCTCCACCAATGAAGTTATAGTTTTGCTCTTTCCTATTTGTTGGTTGATGTGTTTTACACAAAAACTAGAAATGTTGGTATATCCAGGCAGAGGGGAGATAAGCTGATTTTTGCTCTGATATTTATGAGTGTTTGCAATTTGGTGCAGCTCGATGGAATTGTTGGGTTATCTTTGAGTTTGCAGAAGGGTAACAGAATAGAGCTGTTACACAGTCTGGTTCATTCAAAACATAACGTATATAAATATAGAAATGACTCATTCCACTCAGTAAAGTAGCTATTGGTGTCGTGGATGCTGGATGACCTGAAGAATCTCTTTTTCAGATATTTGAACTGGCTGAGTGGTTGATTTTTCCCATCAGACACTGAAATATCCCGAAAACGAAGCCAAATCATTCGTCCTTTGCAAAAACAAGTCTGTTTTTCTTCTCTCTTCACATCAGGTTGTTTTCCCTCTTGCTCTGATGGACTGTTTCTGTTTTGAGCCAGACGTAGGGAGAGCACAGACAAAGAGGGAAAACACAGATGAGGGTTGTGAGGTTGGTTTGTGTGGGGCCAGTCGGGATGCCAGGTTTGAAAGACACGTTTATTGCATGATAAAATACCTGACAGACTAAATCACCAAATCTCAATATATGGTATTTGCTTGTATGACTATTTATTTCAGGACGGTAGTGAAATGCGCTGGTGCAAAAATATGTTGCTGATCCTGACTTTATTTCCCTGCTGAACTGGACACATGAAAGGAAACATCCCTCATTGGATTTCATAAAATATCCCATTACTGAACATGACGTGATCTCTTTCCTCAATAAAATAACTAATTTTCAACCACATCTAAGAGAGACTAACTTTCTTTCCACTGTCCTGAATGTACCATCCATTTAAAACCACATGTCCCTTCATACCAACAAGAGAGTCAGTGTGGTGAATTCAAAGCCTCTGCTCTAATCTGATAATATCATGGTTCTGGAAGCTGAAAATAGTTGTTTGCCGAAATAAGAATCAGAAAAATCTGTTATGACAATCAGCTGATCAAACCACAAAGACGGTGGAAGAATGGATTATTTTATAAGTCTGTTTTAGAACTAGCTGAGTGAAAAGCTACGTGAATGTAGATTACTAACCATTAAATATCTAATAGGATTTTACCTGTTACTAATACATGTTATCAGTATCTCTGTTTCCCTAATTTCATGGAAAAGACTATTCAAGTTTATCCCTGAGATAACAAGTGGAACTTCGACAATTCACTCTGCTTGTTGGAGAATTATGCAAAAAAAAATTTGCACTTTTTTTTTTGCAGAATCAAAAAAGTGCAAAGAGCGAGAAGGAAAATAAGTTCTGAAAAAAGAAAGGGATGAAAACTTGTGAGGAGCCACGAGAGTGGAGGACAGAGGGAGGGCCAAAGGAAGTGGGATTGGCATGAGAAGTGGAGAGGGAGGAACGAGTGAGGAGTCCGCCATCAGAGAGAGGGAGATGCAGCGAGATGGAAAGAGTGGGAGGGAGAAATGGAGGAGAAAGTGAGGCGGTTCATTGGATCTTTCCCTTCCAGGATTTTGGGTCTGTGGCTTTAGTGGAGCTTTTTCCTCCACTGGAAAAACTCTCCCTCTCCGTCTTTTCTTTCCTCCATTCTTCCCTTACTTAATTCATCTCTCTTTCTCCGTTCATTTCCTTCCATCTCTGCAAACAGTCCTCTTCGCTCTCTGTTCTTTGTCTGCACTAGTTCCTCTCTTCTCCTTTTCTTTCTGATTTTTCACTCCATCTTTCAAGTTTTTCTTTGCCTCCATCTCTCTCCCTTGCTCTCATACTTTTTCGTTCCCCTTTCGATGGCCTCCACTTCCTCCTCCCATCGTCTTCAGGCTCTACTCTCCCAGGATGCATCTCTTCAAGGCGTGCTTCACCAAAACGGTACTGAAACTGAGACCGAGGAGGGAGGGGTGAACGGCAGTGGCAGTCACGTTAGACAGTTGTATAACGTTGTGTGTGTGAACAGTCTGCAGCACAGAGGTTGTGTGTATCTGCGGCTCTTGATCATGACAATGTCAAATTGTGTTGGTTATTGTGCAGAGAAGATGAAAAGAGGTGGAGTTTAAAAGCTGCAAAATCATTTTCTGCTTAAATTGTGCATTTTTCTCTCGAGGTCTGGTTTTGGGTTTAAAAAGAAACGGTGCCTTAGCTGCTTTGCAAAGGCTGTTGATTTCTGTAACCCTGAGAAAGTGTGATATCGCTTCACTATAATGGAAACTGCACCAAACCTCATGCCTCATTTGGTGTTTTCCTCATTCATGTTGTGTCTCTATCTCTTCCTGGCAGAAGACAGAGTCCAGAAACAGCAGAGGAAGCATCGACAGAGAGGACGGCACACTACAAGCACCGGTCAGTCACCGTTGTGTGTTTTGTGTGGGTCTTGATGGATGAACATTTTGCTTGTATTTATATTAAAAGCAAATTCCCAATTGAATTTTCACTCACGTGAGGAGAGCTGAGGTAAAACAAAGTTGACGAGTAAATTGAAAAAAATAGGTTATGGGAGAAAGGAAGAAGAAGGAGGACTGAGGTAGCAGTGTGGCAGGGAGGGCTCTGCCTGCACACCGACCACATGACCACAGTGGGCTCATGGGAAAGTTAGACCCATCATTCCATTATTAAAGACTAATGACAGTTAGAAATTATACCATAAAAGTTTTTTAGCATCAACTTGTGTGTTCTGTGTCTGCACAGAGTGGAAGCCAACACATCTACCAGCCTGTTGGGAAACCAGGTGAGAGAATTAACACAATGACACTCACAGTTACACTTTCAACAAAAGTTATAAAAGTAGTCTCAACAAACTATGGTCAAAGTAAAAGTATTCATTATACAGGTAATATTCGATATAATGTTTTGGGTAGTTTAACCTTGTGTTCATAAACCCATGACATTATATAACATTGGGATCCACAAGCAACAACTACATCGTTGTAGAAAGTAAATTATTTCACACTGAGTAATGTTAAATGGAAAAGCTATAAGTATAGGTTTGTGTTTCATGGAAATCCAGTCAGTAGTTTTTGCTTAATCCTGCAGACAAATAAACAAACAAACAAAAAAGTAATGGTCAACATGTGTCCTACTCAGCACGCTAGCCTGCTCCAACCAATGAAACCAGTTGACTCTTTTTTTCCAGAACACGTAGCTCCTCCTAAGAAGCCGCCCCGCCCTGGTGCTCCTGGTCACCTTGGCAACCTGGCCAGTCTCTGCCCTGTGGACAGCTACAACGAGGGCGTCAAGGTACAAATACACAAACACACTCACAAAATCACACACACACGTGCAGTAAAGTGACGGATGCTAAGACGTCAGGTGCTGTGTTAATCTCACATTGCTTGTTTTGGACTCTCCCACTCTTACAAATTCTTTTTGATTTGATTATGATTGTGTTAATGGCTTGTGTGCTGAGCCATGTTTTACCTCGTCTGTGTTTGGCTTTGCCCTAATGTTCTGCCCCCTCCTCTCTCCCCCGTTTACTTCTTCTCCCCCTCTCTCGTTAACATCCCTCCATCCTGTTTCCTTTAACACCCATCGTCCTGTCCTCATTCCATATCCTCCTTTTCTCTCTCTGCATCCATCACCTTCACCAACCCCTCTCTCGTGTACACACTCCCACTTCACTTCACCCTCTTCTTTCTTCAAACCCCACCAACCCTCTCCCTATAGCCATGGAGGGTAAGCTGATCTGTGTGTGTCCGTTATCATCGTAGAGTTAGTTTCCTCTTAGTTGTCGTCATTTTGCATAGAACATCCAAGTTTTGTTTTCTTCACCAGAAACAGAGAAAAGCATTAATCAGGAAAATTCAACGAAAAAGGAAACTTTGTGCAAAAGAGCCACTGGTTATATTTTGGTGACGACAACAATCTTTTTATGATCTGATATTTCTGGTGAAGAAAAAATAAAGTGTCACTGTCTGTGGTTTAGCACAAATAAGTAGATGAACAGTAGATACTGCAGGACATGACATTACCATTGTTAGTAGGAAGTTAGCTCCTGTCATTAACTCTTTGTACTAACAACCTATGTGAGGTATCCAGTTTCTAGATCGAAATGCATGTAGATGGTAATAGTCTAAGGTCGGTATGACATGTGTGTAGGTGTGAGAGAGTTTGAGAGAGACAGTGTGTGTGTGTGAGTGATCATCTAGTTTTCTTCTAGTTTTTGTGAAGTCACATACTGCCTCCTAGCGTTTTGTCTGTGTAATTACACTCCCCTCATTGACAGGCAGCTGAAAATGAAACTTTGTCACACAAACAAAATGAAATATCTCTGCTGTCCCGGTGCAGTTGCAGCCTCAGGAGATCAGTCCTCCCCCCACCGCCAACTTGGATCGTTCCAACGACAAAGTGTATGAGAATGTGACGGGATTGGTCAAAGCTGTGATTGAGATGTCCAACAGGATTCAGCCTGCAGCCCCAGAGGAGTACGTGCCCATGGTCAAGGTACGATCCACTGAGTCTATGGAAGAGGCCACACCTCAGTGTCCCATGAACTTTACCCTGCACTGGTTTACTCACTAGTTCTTTTAAGTAATGAGTATTTATTAAATTGTGTGTTTGTGTGTGTGTGGCAGGAGGTGGGTCTGGCTCTGAGGACTCTGCTAGCGACGGTAGATGAGACGATCCCTGTGCTGCCACCCAGCACACACAGAGAGGTAAACACACACTCTCCGTACAAAGCAACACACAAAGTTTTACTCTGCTCGACCTCGACTGCACATGACGTCATCTTAATAAAAGTGATCAAGCAGCGTTTTCTGTCGAAGCCTCCAACACAAACGCCACAACTCTATGACTATGATTCATTGACGTGATTCATCCGCTGCTGTTTCTGTCGTCACAGATCGAAATGGCTCAGAAGTTGTTGAATTCCGATCTGGCCGAGTTGATAGCGAAGATGAAGCTGGCCCAACAGTATGTGATGACGAGGTGAGCACACGACCACACACGCTGCTGGACGCTCTCATAATAAACCATGTTGATGTTTCACACTCGCCTTGTGTTTTCCCCGCGCAGTTTGCAAAAGGACTACAAGAAACAGATGCTAATGGCGGCTCACGCCCTCGCAGTGGACGCCAAGAACCTCCTGGACGTCATCGACCAATCACGACTCAAGATGATCACCCAGACACGCCAACATTAGCCCCCTGGGGATCCAATCAAGCCTGGTTGCTGATGATGATGTTGCAGTGGCGACGGAAGAGAACTTTTAGATGGATATCAGTGACGGACGGATGAAAAATATCAACTGACTGAAACAATCATCTCCCTCTTACCTTCATCACGTCGTTTCCCCCCCCCCCCCGGCAACACTCTATTGTTCGATATTGTGTTGTTTTATACTTTTTGTCGTATTATTTTTTTTTTGCTTTTGTATCCAGATAAACGCTCGTCTTTCTCATCAAGTATCTTGAGAACACCAGTAAAACTTTTTTAAACCGTTGAGTCAGGCAGAGGTTCCTTCTGCAGGACCGTATGGATGTTTGGGGGAATTGGACGCACGTCATAAACACAAAACTAACACTCTCCGCACCGGCAGGACGTAATAACTGGAACTGAAGAGCCAGAACGACGAGGATAATGAAGACGATTTCATAATGTTGTTGTTTAAACATTCTTTTATATCACTATTGATTATTACTTCTCTTCCCAGCCTGGACTCTCACAGTAAGTCGACAGCTACTTCAGCCTTCTCTAAACGTGTACGTGCACAAATGGATTTACACTACAGCTGCTCGTTGTGATGTCATGATTTCATCTCTTCTTTTTCTTTTTTTTTCTTTCAATCTTCCTCCCTGAATATTTCTATCTCAGGCATCGATTCATAAAACATGAAATATGAAAGGTGAATTTGTGAAGAACAAACTAAATGTCTTTTTAATGGTTAAAGAACATTTCGAAAAAACTGCCACAGGCCACTTTTTAAGTTAACTACTTAGTAAATATACAAAGAAACTATATTTTTTACACATTTCTGAGGCGCGAGTGAAAAAGGGAGATGGGTGAAGGGGGGGAGTGGAGTGGAGAGGTGGAGGAGGGGTTTTCTTTTATTTTCATGGAGGTGCTAATTGTATCAGTCGTCCTGTGCCAAATTAACTGATACCAACTCAAAAAAAGGAACATTTCACTTACGATACTCTGAATGTTTGTCAGTGTGTATTTGAGTCTTAGACTGAAAATAAAGATGGACGACATGACAGCTTTCCAAAAGTGAAGCCAAAACACCTCGACCGCCCCCTGCTGGCTGGCTGTTGTATAGTTTGAAAATACTGCGTCCTCCATGTGAGTCAATGGGACATGGACCAGAGTAAAAAGTCAAAGTCGAATGGACAAGCTGGTGTATCTTCAGGATTTCGCTACCATGACTGCTTCTAGACTCCAACTGAACAAGATGGCAGCGATTCGTGTTCGAGATATTTTGGCTTCACTTCTGAACAGCGGGAGGAAGTGAAGACTTCTCGTCCATCTTCACAAACAGTCTGATTTGAGCCTGATGTGTCGTCGTGTCCGTCATGTTTTTGGTTCCTTTTGTCTTCACTTTCATTTTCACTCAACAATATGCAACACAACATTTCAGTTTCCTTAGTTTAGGATCTTTACAAACTTATTTTAGGGGTGAATTACAGATGCATATTAATTTATGATTGGCTAAAAGTCAATTAAACTTAATTTGTGAGAAGTACGTATCTGCCAGAATCAGGTTCCAGCAATTCAAGTGTAATTACATGTTAAAAACCAGCATTTATCTCCAATACTCAGCGAGGAAACTGAAAAATGAAGAATTCTAAACAGAGTTTGGTGGATCTGCTACACCAGCAGCTCATCTGGTTCAAGAAGCCGGGGATCATGGGTAATATCCATCTTTCAGTTGTGTCAGAGATTAACAGGCTTTGTATTTGTCTATGTGAAAACAACTAATTAAGAAATCACCATGTGTGGCTGCAGGGGGCGCTGTTGCTCCGTTAGAGTTACGTGTCGCTTAAAACTTTGGGCTGGAGACTGAAATGCGATTATTGATTTAAAAAATGTGTCCAACAGGATTTGCTCTTATTTCTCCCCTCCATGTCTTCCTCTATCTTTCTACCTCCTCTATCGGAGTTATTTATACCTTTTTAATCCTTCTCTTCTTCTAATCTGCCCCCCTTCGTTTTTCCTCTTCCTCTGTCCCCTGCGCTCTGTCCTCCTCTCCATTCCACTGTTCCCTCTCCCCTGAGGTGAGCGGTATTCTCAGGAAGGAGCCACATGTACAGTTGCTAAACCAAGCAAATAAAAACACTGTTATCATGAAGTACTTCTATCAGCTGTATATAATTTTTCATATTTTTGTCTCTTTGTCTCCTTTTTGCTTCTGAACAATGTGTGGAAACATTATATAAATATATTTATTTATACGTATCTGCTGAATTACTTTCCAAACCCTTTATAAGTTTGAATTCAGACTTTAAAATACATGTCACCACAGTTTTGTCAGAATGACCAGAAGGTATAGATTAAGAATTGTATTTCACATTTATTGGAGTAAATCTATCAATTTGAAATATAATAACCTATAATGACAGAGGGTGTTTTTAGAAACTTTGCTATTAAGTCAATAAACTGCAATCTCATTTCTGGAAGGTTTTTCAGACCCTTTGTCTCAGAAGCCAAAACTGTGGTCATGTACGTCCAGTGTTCTTTCATTAGAACTTGATTGAAGTCTCAGCTGTTCTCCATCAATCAAGCCTGAGTGAATAGACTGAAGCTCCCTGGAATCACAGGAACAAGACCAGTTTAGCAAACATGAGGGAAATGATGCCCGGGTCTCATGAGATGAGAACTTGGCTCCGTTCAGTGAATCATCCTCCAGCTCCGAGACGGGGTGCACCAGGGTTGATACTCGGGGCGATGACCCACACATCCAGCATGAGAACAAGCTCTCTCTCTCTGACTGTCTCTGAGCGGCTCAACCAAAAACCAGATTCTAAATCCCTGGTGAACATCTGTGAGCAGCTCGATCCTTCTCCCCTCATCCGACGGAGCTCCAGAGGATCCGATTGGAAGTTAATTCAGAACAGCAGAAACACAAAGGATCACTTTACTCGATCTTTTATCGAATTTAAACACAAAATGAAAAACGTGTTTCCGCCCGGTCTCGAACCGGGGACCTTTCGCGTGTGAGGCGAACGTGATAACCACTACACTACGGAAACTGATGGAAGCATACTGGTCTTCAGTGTTAATATATCGTATGATAGCAGTGCGGTACTAAGGTATTTAGACATTTATTTAATTATTCTTTTATTATTATTATTATTATTATTTTTTTATTTTTTTTATTTATTTATACTTAAGTCATGTATCGTCCTCCAAACCATATTGCGAAGGTGTATAAATGTATAGTACAGTGTAGTGATACGTTTCTTCCTGTACGGCGTTTTAAAACAGATAATGAACACTTACTGTTTAACTTCCTCCTTCAAAAATGATGTTGCCGTGACCCGGATTCGAACCGGGGTTGCTGCGGCCACAACGCAGAGTACTAACCACTATACGATCACGGCTGGCCATCGGCGCGGATGCGGCTTTTGCGATCTCACACGGATTTTCTACACAAATCCCTCTTTATCAACTAATTCGTTAATTAATTAAAACTATTGTTTGCGTGAAATGTGACAGTAAAAATTCCCAACAGCTGATTATTTAATTTAAACATAGAGGGTAGGAGTTGGTTTTAAATCCAGTCTATGGTTTGAAACCAGCGTCTCGGTGACGTCCCGTCTCGCGAGACTCCCGCAAATCCCGTCCAGGCGACCCAACCCGGAAGCGAATGACGGAACTCTAACAGATCCACCTCTCGCTCCACGGCTCGTTTGTGTTTCGCCCACAGCTGCTGTTGTTCGGCCTGGATGGAGACCGGAGGACCCGGGGCCGGATGTGAACGAGCGGGACGATGTTGAAGAAACGATGTCGTCGCGTTTAACGACCTGGAAGACGCGCGTGGAAACCGGCCGACTGACTGACTGAGTGACTGGTGGATCGAGCACCGGTTGGTTTCTCATCTCTTCACAATACGAGCAGCGATAGTGTTGTTGTCCGATTAAACACCTGAAAAAAATGATTTGGTCTACGACATTTGAAAAGCGAAGAAGCCCGCGAGTGTAAATCATCCCAGGGCTTTTTATTGAATTGTTTTAAACCTCCCTACAATTTGTAAAATGGTGGTAAGTCACCTCCAGCTGTGAATAACTGCTGGTTATGATCTGTAACATCAGGAATATGGATAAAAATAGTTATCTATGAGTCTGACAGCTATTATTATAATATCATCTTATAACAGCTGCAGGAAATCATGTCAGTGTCATGTTTCTGTCAGGCCTCTGCGCCCATGACTACACACGAGGACCCGCTGGTATCTCGTCTGTCATGGTTTCTTTTTAAAAGTCAGTGTCCTATAACAATGACACAAACCAGTGGAACCAGTTATACCCTCTGCTTATTGTCAACCTTCAACGTAGAGAAGGATAGAGAGTAGGAAAGTGTTCTTGTGTTGCTGGAGTGGATAGTACAAAAAAAAAAAAATATATATATATATATATATATATACATAAGAATATGTAAGTGGTAAAGTCTTTGCATGGGGCTAGTATAGCCAGATGCACAGCAGTAAAAAAATGGTTGAAATACAGATGAAACTGTCTAAATGATAATGGAGATAAAGGAACCCACAAAAAACTGGCAACCCACATGAATTCAGGAATATGTTTTTCTGATAAAATGATGTTTTAAGAAGAAGACAGAGTCAACATACTTTTGGCTCGCTGGAAAACCAGAGCATCCATTAAATCTTCTCTGGGAGCAAACGTCCCAAAAGCTGGGGGAAAGCCTACCTGGAAGTGTCCTTAAACATCACACTTCACTCTAATCCTCCATCTCTGACTCCTCCTCCACAGACGCATGGCCTCTCTCCCCTCAGGTAGCATCTCAGCGCGGGCATCATGTTTTTGAAGACGTCGTTCACCACCCTGGTCGTGGGCCTGTTCGTGGTGTACGTGCTCCACACCTGCTGGGTGATGTACGGGATCGTGTACACCAAACCCTGCGACAGCCCCAGTGGCGACAAGTGCATCACACCGTTCCTGGCAGAGAACCCGAAACTACAGGTCAGTGAAGCAGACGGATGGTCCCAGCGATCCATCGGCTTCTATTCCACTTTGTCTTCTATTCAGCGGTGTGTGGGGCTAGTTTGTTGCATTTGGCAGTGTAGGAATAATGTTTCAAAAAGGGAAAAACAAATGAAATCTGTTGATATAATAATGTAATATCCCTGTCTGTCTGTTTATTAGTTAAGTATCTACACTGCACTGCGGCCCAATGCAGAGGGAGGACACACCCTGATCCACAAGGAGGAGAACTTCGACATCAACAGCAAGTTTGAAAGGTATGTGGGAAGATTCCTGGTGTCAGATCTGATTGATTAATATAAAAGTTTCTCTTATATACTTCCTTTTAAGCTTAAGTAAGAGTTTTTTCCAAGTGGAAAATATGAAGAAATTAGAACCAGAAAACCATGAAATATGCACTTGTAAGGAACACAAACTTTAGGAACATGACACTGAGCCCATGCATCGTCTCTCCTCTCTCTCCTTCCCTCAGGATAGTAAATGTCTCCCTCCCTAAGAAGACCCGTAACAATGGAACGTTATTTGCACTGATATTCGTCCATCAGGCCGGCATCACTCCTTGGCAGGACCCTCGGCAGGTCCACCTCGTGGCTCAGCTCACCACGTACATGATCCCCAAACCGCCGGAGATCTCTCTGATATCCGGGCAGGATCAAACACTGGTATGCATGATCAGGCTTTCTCACCAAACCACTAAATGTATCAGTCCGAGAGATGCTGCACACGTGCGACTCCTGTCTTAAGAAAACGTTCTTCTTCACGTTACAGGGTCTGAATGAAGAAGGCCAGGTGAACAAACCAGGTGAGGCTAACCGTGCAGCAAGGGGCCGAGCAGGAAGGGGAGCCTCTTCCATGTCGGATGACCCGGTTTCCCACTGGCGTACGCGCCTGACACTTAACATCGTCAGTGACCACTTCATATTCGACAAGGAGAACATGCCGAGTGAAGTCCACAGATACCTCAGAGCGTAAGATAATAAACTAATGTTGGTCGCGTTTTTTGGATTCCCCGACCAGTGAACACCACAAAAGTCAGTTTTCTTTGTCTGTGTTCCAGATTCCAAAATGGCAAGAAGATGGTGTATTTACCTCTGCTGTTTGTCGATGAGCTCAGCAACCGGGTCAAGGACCTCGCGGTGAGTTCTCCCTACTAAATAAATATTATGATACACACAGTCTGGTGGTTAAAGTCACAGTTCACTGAGTCATTCTTTTTAATGGAGCATTATTCAGACCTATATTAGTTGGTCTTCATCAAACCTCAGCTATGAAATGCTTCCTGCCTCAGAACAATATCAATAAAAAGTCTGTGATGAGCTGACAGGTGTGTGTGTGTTCATTTGTTTGTGTGTGTGCAGGAGATCAACAGCAGCTCCACCGAGCTTCCTCTGACCATCTCTTACGACGCCATCTCTCTGGGGAGGCTGCGCTTCTGGATCCACATGCAGGACGCTGTTTTCTCCCTGCAGCAGTTCGGTATGTGTGTCGTCGTCCCCCTCTCTCTCACGCTCAGTTTGATTATTTCTGTCTTAACACCTCCATGTTTCTCCAGGTTTCACAGAGAAAGATGCTGATGAGATAAAAGGGATCTTTGTGGACACCAACCTCTACTTCCTGGCGCTGACCTTCTTTGTAGCAGCGTTCCATGTGAGTCTGACTTCAGATCCACTCCCACATTAGAGTCACTTTCCACTGGACTTAATAAAATGGAAGAGACAATTGACCTAATACACAAGTCTAAGCATTGTATGATTTTTCCAACTCACAAACTGCAGCCATTCTCTCCGGATATAAAATCAGTATAACAGACCAGACAATAACGATTTAAACACTTCTACATTCTAATTCTGTCCCATCATCAGTTATTAATTCTGATTCACTCGCGTTTGGGAGAGAAAATCTTTCACCCTCTTCTCCCATGTGACCCTGATCTTTTGCTTTTGTAGCTTCTCTTTGACTTCCTGGCGTTCAAGAACGACATCAGCTTCTGGAAGCAGAAGAAAAGCATGGTGGGAATGTCGAGCAAAGCAGGTGGGTCACTTTGTTCCTGCCTCATATATAGGTCAGGGAAGAAACGCTAAACAGATTTCAATGTTGTGAAATCTGGAGCTTCATCTGCAAATAACAATTTTGTTATTTGCTGACTGATTAAAGTTGCAGCGGGGCCACATGTTGTGTTTGTTTGCTGACTGCTAACCGCAAACATGGGCCATCTGCCAAATGTCAACATGATACAGTTTAGCTTAGGAATTAATTTATTACGCGGCAGTACTTTTATCTTTGCTTTATTAAGTGTTATCCATCGACCACGTGATTCGTCAGCAGTCTTTCACTAACAAAGTGTGAACTGTTTATTTCTTTCAGTGCTCTGGAGATGTTTCAGCACCATCGTGATCTTTCTGTATTTGCTGGACCAGCAGACGAGCCTGCTTGTCCTCATACCTGCTGGTGTCGGCTCTATCATTGAAGCAAGTACACACACAAACAGACACACTAATACACACACACGTACACACTTTCACAACTGCACAGAGATTCAGATCTATTCAAAAACAAAAGGGAAATGTAAATATGTTATTGTAGGATGGGAATCATTTTCTTTTTCTTAGCCTCAACACCGTCATTGTTTCGACATTATTTGGACTTGAATTTTTGCGACTGCTGGTTTAATGAAAACCAAGTATAACTAAATATTCTGTGGATTGATCGTGTCTTTGTTCAAATTCTTTGTTTTGTATATGACACCTATATGAACATTTAATATTTCCTGAATAACAGTTTAGATTTCTTTCTCCTTGATTGAAAGAAACATAGTAGTCGTAAAATAAAGGAGTAATTAAGTGGAATTTAAAAATGGTTAATTATAAGAAATGCTTTGATCAATGTAAGATCTTTTTTATTTGGGATATTTTATTTTTTGCAGGTATGGAAAGTGAAGAAGGCTTTTAAGATTCAAGTTTTCTGGAAAGGAGGCAAACCAACATTCGTGGTAGGTCTATGTGTGTAGTGTGTTAGTGAGTGTTAGTCTTTTATTGTGTGTCTGTGTGCGTATGCAACACGGTTGTGCAGATTGTTTGAAAATGTGTTCGGGGATTTTATTTTGTGTCGTTTCTGTTTTAACAGTTTGGCAAAATGGATGAATCTGAGAGGAGAACAGAGGAATATGATACCCTGGTAAGACAAACACACACAGATAAACATGACTGTAACTATTTCATACAGGTTTAATAAGCTAATCGTCACATGCTTTGTGTTTCTCTGTAGGCCATGAAGTATCTGTCCTACCTCCTGTACCCACTGTGTATTGGAGGGGCTGTGTATGCTCTAGTATACCAACGATACAAGAGGTGTGTGTGTATGAATAACAAGCACAGTATTTACTACACAACTAGTAAGTGTGTAGTAATTATGCCATTGTTTGTCTCTCTCTCTCTCCCGGTCATAGTTGGTACTCGTGGTTGATCAACAGTCTAGTGAATGGTAAACAAACAACACAAAAAAACAAACACTCTTTTACCTGATCAATTCATAACTATAAATCAATGCTCTTCATTATTTGATTCTAAAGAAAAGGCTAATAATCGTGTTTTGTAACTTCTACAGGTGTATACGCCTTTGGCTTCCTCTTCATGCTTCCTCAACTGTTTGTCAACTATAAGGTCAGTTTGTCACAGATACTGGATTTTATAATATTTCAGAAAGAGAAGATCTTTCTGAAGGAGACACCTTGTGAGTATCAGGCAAGACAAAAACGAGGCAAAAATCTGGATTATGAGAAGTGTAATTTTTTTTTTTGCTTTATTATGAAAATGAGACGGAACCAATCACAATATGTCGAGCTGACACAGTCTTGATAGTTAATGGGAAATTGATCATTAATGCTGTTTTAAAAAATGTGATAATAGATTGAGTAACTCTAATTTCTTAGAAACAAACATTAAACTAACTTGTTTTTCTCTGTTTGATTGTGCAGATGAAGTCTGTGGCCCACCTGCCGTGGAAAGCCTTCATGTACAAGGTGAGAACAAAAACCTTGACAGTCAGTGAAATGACGGATGAACTTGGTTTCAACACACTTTACTTATTTACTCAATGAGCACCTATAAGTACAACAGTGTTTATGTAGTGGGCTTCATTTACAGTTATGTTCTTTTCATATGTTAATGATTGGATTTGGGACAGAATTCAGTTTTATCCTTATCCTGTTTAACAAAGGAGGATTTGTTTGCTGTTGTGTAAAATATATTTGCGTTAATATTTATCAATTGATCTTCTACAGGCTTTCAATACCTTCATCGACGATGTGTTTGCCTTCATCATCACCATGCCAACGTCTCACAGACTGGCATGTTTCCGAGACGATGTCGTGTTTCTCATTTACCTCTACCAGAGATGGTAGGTGGACACGCACACACATGCACACACACACATGCACACACACACAGACACACAGCCTCAAACAGAGGGTGTAAATCTCGCGCCAGGCCGTACCCATATCCGCAGCAGGTCTCCATGGTGAACAGCCTCTGGCGTGTTAGAACAAGGGGGGTAAGGGAAGTCTTTGGTAGGACCCTCAGTAACATGATGCATTTCTCTTCCACCCTGTCAACTAGATACCAAACCCCAGCCCTTACCTTAATTCTGAATCTCTAATTCTCTGCCCCTGTCTCTCTCCTCAGGCTCTACCCAGTCGACAAGACAAGAGTTAATGAATACGGGATTTCTTATGATGAGAAACCCAAAGAAAAAAAGCCTCACAAGGACTAAAGAGGAAACACATATAATTGTTTTCCATGAACTGGAACCTGCAGGTTCTATCTTCTGTCCTCTGCTCTCTCCCGACCTCATCGGGTGTCAATTGAGCTGGTTCACTGGTCCAGGTGAAAGTGGGGAAACATGTATTTTGTGTCATCAGTTAGTTGTAAATTGACCAATTGCCTCAAAACGCTTGTCGGTTCTGATTTTTTTTTTATCTCCACGCCGTCCAATAGTGCGAAAGGTTCCAAGCAAAGTTCAACATCTGCTTATCTGGCTTTTGCCACCTGGAGAGGTGTTTTTGTTTTGTTTCGCAGTGTGTGACAGGTCAGTAACATCGATAAGTTCAATCTATAACTCTTTTTGAACTGACGTAACTAAAGGGAACATTTTATATGCAAAGCTGCAAGAGTAAAACAAGGTGCCACTCCTTTTTTAAGATGAAACTGCCCCTTGAGGGCTGTAAATATAATACGGAATCAAACCTAAAACAGCCTGAGCCTGGACCTAACTGCTTTGAGGAACCAACAACTAAATACATCCAGGAGTTTTATCACGAGAGCTGCTGAGTTCATCAAAGACGCTTCATTCATTCAGACAGCATTTAATGTTATATCAATTAAATTTGGATTAAACCACTTTGAACTGTGGGCTAAAAAGAGAAAAGGCGTTTTCACATTATTATTAATATTCCATATGTATCAAGGCTGATACATTAAAGCTTTCAGAAAAATCCATTCCCCAGTCGTAATTACAGCTTAGGTGTTGAAGTGAAATCAATTTACATGTCAGAACCTGGTAATTAGTGTGACTGATATAACATGAAATCAGGAAAATGAGTGACAATGAAACATAAATGGATTTTTTTTTAAATTTTTAAATACCCGATGTGCTTTTCTAGATATTGAATGAAATTGTCCCAAAAGGCTCTCAACAATTTATTTTCCTCTTAGAAAACATAGATATGTAGATATTCCAAATGTTTTATCCAGAATTTTCACATGAACAAAGCAAACATAAATTCCAGAGTGACTTTGCGTCACCTACATTTTAAAGTGATAATATACAGAGTATGTTTTTAAATGACTGAGGCCGAAATAAAGGGAAAGACACCTAACATGTAAAACAATAAATGCATCACTTAAATAATATACTTTCAATCTATGCACGTAAAAGATGGCTGCAGATAAGAAGATTCAAATTTCTTGCCACAGCGATAAGGAGGGATTCCTGTAATGTTTTTTGAATCTTAACATTCCAGAATCTGCTGAGTTGAACGTGTCTGTGTGTCTTGCTCTGTCCACATGTTAAATGGCGCTGGCTTCCTCTGCACTGTAACACAGGATGAGACCTCCGAGAGCCACGCTGTCCTTTACGTCCATTCTAGTTTTGTAGTTGCACCTGCTCAAGTATTTTTCACGTGTCAGGGCCAAGAAAATCTGATAGTGCCAAATGTGAAATGGATTCTTTGAACTGCTTTGTACGGTCACCATAAATAGACACTCACATTAATGGTGGGGAACGGGTAAATGTTCGAGACTTGTGGAAAGTATTACTACATCTGGATTTACACAGTCACATTTTAATACTTTCTTCCATAGTTGAGTTATCAGATTATATTTTGTCTGTGCTCGGAGATTCAGTTTAGATTTTCCTTGTTTCCTGTGCGAGTGCATCCAGGAGAGATGCAACGTGCATTTGCCTTGAAAATGATTTTGCTTATTGTGATGTTTGTGTTTTTGATTGAGATGTAATAAAATAACTGACTGAACATTTCTGGTTGTGGATTTAATACCGCTGGACATTGTTCATATTCTCCATAGTTTAGATTTGAGTGCAGGGTTGTCTGGCACACTTACAATACTGCACCTACACCCAAGGTCTAATTGGAAGAATATTTATAAACATGTGCGTATATATAGATTTGAATTGAATTGAGGAAATTAATTAATTAATTTAAACAGTGAAAATGAAAAGAAAAGAGGCAGGCATTTAAAGTTTTTTAAATATTTGTTAATTATTATCTGTTTGAGCTTGTAAAAAGCTTGTAAAAAAAGAAAACAATAATATATATTATAGTAAAAAACGAAGTCAGAGAAAAAGTTATGAACTGATGAACGTCACTGTCTGCGTGCTGACGTCAGAGTCACGCAGCCTTGACGTAGAGTATATAAACGCTGCTCCCGCCCTCCGCTCCTCCCTTTCCGCTGCTTGACGTCAACGTGTCTGAAGGTGCTCGGTTCTTCATCCGAAGCTAAGGCCCACAATCCGGCAACTAGCACCGCTAATTTCAGGCATCCGACCCCGCAGATACCAAACCTAACATCTAAAATGGCCTCCGTGTCCGAGCTCGCCTGCATTTACTCTGCGCTCATCCTCCACGACGATGAAGTCACCGTCACCGTAAGTGTCCCGGTTCCTCCCGCTTAGCCCCGGCTGCATGTCTGTGTTTCACCCCGGGAGAGGGTCCGCGCTGGTGGTGAACGCCTCTAAAATCTTAAATAGACCCGTAACATCTCCGAGGAGACACCGGGTCTTTAACCAATCTGTTAAAATGACTTATTGAAGTGAACCGGTGTCTGTAAACACGTAGCTGTCAAAATGGCGGCATGCTAGATGCTAACGTCAGACCGGTTTGTGTGTCAGGAGCTCGAGTCTGTTTCTGTTAAAATCCTAAATTAAGTCGCTATGGTTTTTCAACACGTGTCACTAATATGCAAATTAATAGTTGAAGCTGTTCACATCCATTCATTCATGACAGGTGCTAGGAAATGCTAATGCTAAGCTTCACACCAGAACACTGAACTGTTAACTTCAGATGTGTAACTTGGCTGAGTTCAGGGTCACATTATTAATTCTGGTCAAATCAGTTTCATCCATCCTGTTGCTTCAGTGACTTGTGTGGTGTTGATACACGTGGAGGCTGCTCCACATCCTACAGAGCTGCCGCTGCATATATTAGACATGCGCACTAAACCCACGTGTGTGATCATGTGTGAGGCAGCATCAAATACTGTTATTAATACTGTTAACATGTTCTGTTATTATCTCACTTTCACTGTCAGACAACTGTGAAATGTTAGTCTTACAGTATGTACGAGCTTAATCTAGTAGTTTCTGCCAATAGTTTTTAATTGATGACAGAAAGCCAATCAGTAGTTTAGCATGTGATATATTGTATGCTCATTTATATTAGGACCTGTATATCTATGATTGTTTTTGTAACCTCTTGTCTTGTCTCTGCAGGAGGACAAGCTCAATGCTCTGATCAAGGCTGCAGGAGTCACTGTGGAGCCTTTCTGGCCAAGTCTCTTTGCCAAGGTGAGGGACGGACACATGATGAGTTGTATATGAAGTGCTGCTATATCGTGACATGAACATTGCTACATTTGAGGGTTTAAACCTGTCAGGGTTTTCAGAGTCTCCTGAGCTGGGATAAATTCTGACACAGTAGAATAGAGACAACTGTGAGCAGGACAAAGGATGTGTTCACATCCCAGAGTCGGTTAACTGCTTAATGGATTACTGCAGGAGGGAATGTTAAAAGTGAGGACTTAAAGGTGGATTAGGTCACTGACACATAAAGTTTATCATGTAAGTAAGACAAAATACGACCCTCCGCTCCAACTGAGTTTCCTCTAATGGGAGTCATCACTTTAGGTTAAGTTTGAGAGGAGTAAGCATCAGGTGCATTTTAACATCCACAGCTTGGGACATAAAGAATTAAACGTATGGAAGTCTTATGTATGACATGATTGAAAATATACTGCAGTGTCTCTAATCTACACTGTCAGGCTCCATCTGCATCGCTCACACAATGTGACATGACACTGACCTGTGACTATTTCCGTGTCTCAGGCTCTGTCCAGCATCGACATCGGCAGCCTGATCTGCAACGTTGGAGCAGGAGGAGGTGCTGCCCCAGCTGGAGCCCCAGCTGTAGCTGCTGCTGCCACTGCTGACGCCCCAGGTAACGAGAGCCTGGGATCCTTTATCTTTGAGGGATCGCCCTTCTCACATTTTGGATCAGATTGACAGCAAATGCTGGCATGTGTAAACTAAATATTTAATGTTATTAAACATAAACCATCTTTTTTTTGCCCCTGCAGCTAAGGAGGAGGAGAAGAAAGAAGAGAAGGAAGAGTCCGAGGGGTCCGATGACGACATGGGCTTCGGTCTCTTTGACTAAACAGTTTTTGTAATGAAACAATAAAAGTACAAAAACTGAGGAAAAACTGGTCTGACTCTTAATGTTCTATGAATGTCTGGTAAAGACACAAGTCCCTGAAATTGTGGGTGTCGGGCATTGACTGGAGAGAATAGAGACAATGGGGAAAAACACTGGAATGTTCAACCTCCATTGAGGTTCCACTAGAGCTTCTACCTCTACCAAGGCTCTACAGTCCACTAATGAAACTAATAAAATTCACTTATTTGGAGACACACCAAATTGCACAAATTTGTACATTTTAGTTTCTTAAACATAATTTAAAGATCCATGAATTCTCAAAAGGACGTTATTGGTAGTTTATTTAATTAATTAATTATTAGGGAATTATTTAATATCTAACACCAATTTGTCCCAAAGTGAATTCTTTGCTCTGCTTGTGAAACCGCCGTTCACCTGTATTTTCCAGAAGGTCAAAGAGTCACGGGACGTTTCACCGGCTTCTTTTTGTCCCTAAATCAGGTCCAGCCCACTTTAATCCTGACTCATTGCTGAGCTGGAGGTCAGCGGCCCCTGTGCGAGCTCGGGCCGCTGACCTCCATCTTGATGGAGTCCCTGCGGCTGCCTGTGTTTTCTTATCTTGGATGGATCACTGCCTCGCTCCTTGACCCGGCGAAGTGTCCGCCTGCTCTGCTCCGGCCCGGCAATTTGTCCGAGCAGTTTGTCTGCAACCCCCACTGACTCCGCCTTCAGGACAGTGGAACCTACAGCTGGGAATTGAGCAGCCATCATTCTGGAAGTGCTCTGTGGGCAGATTTCCCAGCTGAACGTCCCTCCATAAATCTGCCTCATGGTGTTATTACCACTTCCTGTGCCGGCCGTGACCCCCCCCCCCCCCCTCCTGTCTCTGCAATGTCACCGGAGCTGACACCACGTTCTCTGCACAATTGACTTTGTGCATAGATTTGACAACGGGCCTCATCAGCAGTAACATGACGGCCGGTGTCGTGTGTTGAATGGCAGCTGGAAACAGGCCAGAGGGCTCGAGCTGGATTTGATGGAACCTCTGTTTGTTTCTTTTTTTTCGCTGTGCTTTCAAATGAAAAATATCTGTTTATATAAGCAGCTCATCGTTTTAACTGTTGGCGTTTTCTACTTCATTTACCTTGACAAAAAGTAGCTCAGATCATTTACTGAAGTGTGAGACTTAAGTGTAATTTACAATCTACAGTCCATGTTTGTGAACAGTCACCATCTACCCAAGGCCCTTTGTCAATATCCTTTAAGTATATTGGACTTTTACTTGTAATGGATTTCTTTCATCCTCCTCTATTTGCTCTTTAACGAGTACTTCCGCTCATTTATCGTCGGGATCATTCATGGTGTCTTTTATTATTCTGTCTTGTATTTCGGGTTTATTATTTAATCCGTTATTAGAAAGATTGAAACTACAATAAAAAGGGCAGCCACAGGAAAAAGTGGGTCTCCATTACAATCGAGCTTCCCAGAGTAATGAAATAGTGAGTGTGTGTTTCTGAACCTTTGGGCGGAACAGGACGTCCAGACCGGCACCAAAGAGAGAAATGTAAAGGGAAAAAAATGGCAGGGTTTAAAATATATGACCAAGCGAAGGGCAGAACTTCCCCCTGATGCGTTCCACGTCCATTTACTTGTCAGAAGTGATTAAAGGGCTTCAGCCTATATCCTGCTAAAGTGATGTGCTCGTTCCCTTCCCTCAGGAAACCGGAGTCTCATACATTAGCTAGATTGCAGAGTTTCTGGTCCCATGTGATCCAGGGAGCGGGCCGAGCTCCTCAGGCAGCTTCGTTTAACTGTTCCTCAGCTCCAGTTTGAGAGAGAAGGTGACCGGACTCTCTGCTTCCAGGGCATCCGACCTCTGAAGCACCCGGCCGGGGGGATTTTCTACAACTTCTCGTCTCACTTTTATTCATGAAAGGTCATTTGTTAGTGTCACGTTCTGCTTTAATGCTCCTGTTTTATTCATTTCAGTTAATGCAGAGGTGGAAGTCCATTTATTTTAACGTATTTCATTTTTGTGCGATATTATACTGTAGCTATAGATTTCACAGAGAAATATACTTTTAAATTCATTACAGCTATTTTTAGTTTCTACTACTAGGACAAAACGTGAACACTTTACCCTCACACCTACTTAAAGTAATTAAAATGAGCATTATATAATTCAGATGCCTCATTGAAAGATTTCTGAATAAAAATAATTCAAATAATAATGAGGATTCAGTGATCAAATTAACTGTGTGATAATACATAACTATGATAGGAGTGAGTAAAGTTTGATCCATATAAACAACTTTTACTTATTATATTTCTGTAATCTGCTTACACAATATATCACATCAAAACATAGTAGTCCAAACTATGAGTTATATCATTCTGATGCACTATTTAAATAACAAAACAACTTAATTTAAATTTCCTTTTGAAAATGTGTTAAATACCTAATGATAATGATAATAACAATGATAATAATCATCATCATCCAGTGATATAGTACACAGCATGATAATGGTAATATTACAGAGGACATTCTGCTTTAGTTGACTTAAATGTGATCCTTACAGTAAAGAGTGTTATAACCTTGGTCTCAGTAGTGAAACTTTTCACCTCTCAGTGGCGCAACAGCTCCATCTTCAAGAATCAGACGGCCTCACTTCTGTCATTAACCACACTGAGCCCGCTCTCGTCTCTCTCTCTCTCTCTCTCTCTTTCTCTCTCTCTCTCTTCCTCCGCTCCCGTCTGTCTGTCTCTGTCCTTCCTCGATTCTCTGTGATGATCCATAATCACCACTGCGTGTGTCTCCATCAACATCCATCACTCTTTATGGAGTTTCACAGTCAGGGGCTCGAAGCAGAGCGATGGGGAGAGAGGAGGAGGAGACAGCCTTCCAGTCAGGGGCAGAGAGAAGGCTACTCAGCAGTCTATTTCCAAATGACCTCCCAGTTACAGAGAACGTGTAACGCTGTGCACACGTTTCCAGTCCTGGGATACACCACATACCTTTTTGCTCTCCGGCTGGGGAAGCCCCGCTGATTTGCTCATTTCATTTGAATAAATTGGCTTTTTTCAGTTTTCTCAGATCGTTCCGGAGATAAATCACATTTATGGGGGGTTTTTTTAGCTGAAAAATAGAGATGAGAGTCAAATGTTTCATTCAGATGAAGAGACTTGGCAACGTCCTGAAACATGGGTCCTGAGACAAATGTCGGAGAGGCGGTGGACTAGTGGCAGAAACTTGGACTATGGGCAGAGAAGCTCTCTGGTTCGTCTCTGGTTCGACTCCACGGAGATACAACGAAAAGACGAACCTGGATTGATCTGTCCAAAAATCCAAGAGGATTCTCCCTACCCTGTCTAGTGCCCCTGAGCAAGGCACCTTACTCCCCCAACATCTGCTCCCCGGGCAACGTACATGGTCGCTCACTGCTCTGTGTGTCCTGCACCAGATGGGTCAAAAGCAGAGGTTCAATTTCCCTACCTGCATGAGTGTGCCTGTGCATGTCTGTGCTTGTGTACGAATACATGCATCTTAATCTAATGTCTGAGTCAGTTGCTCTGGACTTGTTCGTGCCAGGTCTTTTATAAAACTGTCCGAATACTGCAGGATTATGTCCGGAAAATGGCTTTAGAATCAGAACTGCAATATGTAACATTTAAAATGAGATTTTTTTTGAATTATTGTCTATCGAGAGAAGGCAACACCAAAACCTCAAATAACAGAAAAGTTAAAAGTGATACAGACACATTATGAAACTCTGGTGCAGTTTTTAAGCTCATCCCATCACAATCTGCTGGTTCTTCACTTGAGGCTTCATTCAGTTATGTGTTGTAATGTTTTCGTAATTTGTTGTAAAAGTCAAAGCATTGAGGCGAAGGGGAAACATGAGTTTATCGTAATATAAAGTGTAATATAAACAACCAGGCCTATAAATGAGGTCAACACTATATTACTATACTCAAAATAACAACTAATGGAATGAGGTGTTAAGTGAACAAACAGACCTGACATGATGAAATACGAGGGAACATTTAAACTGGTTTGGCCAAATTGAACAACACACAAGGGTAAACTCAAGTCCAATCAGTTGAACCCCAGCCTTAAATGGTCCTCAGCCATGCTGCTTTTTTTCTGAACCAGGAAGTGACCTACCGCATGATCACAGGAACTCAAACACAAAGAAAGAAACCAGACCTAAACCAGAAGCTCTCAAATCTCTCAAACATCTTTGTCTGCGTCTCCTACGTGTGTTTCTCCTCTTTTGTGTTTTGTGGTGTTTCATTTCAGTTTAGCAGAGCAGTCTGATGGGAGTTGGACAGTAATGACATGAAGATGAGTGTGTCCTGGATAAAGAGTAGATACCTGAAAGTTGATGATATTCTAGTTCTGATCCATTCTGGGGGGGGGGCTATTAATTTGACTTCTGTCTGTAATCGGGGAAAACAGTGGGCTTGGGTTGGGTTCAGACATAAAAACAAGCCGTTTGGGATTGGATTGGTTTTCTCTCAGGCTTGGATGAGTTCAGCCAGAAAATTGCGGCCCAAGCAGATCTCTAAAGCTGCACTGCTGATCAATTAAACAACTTATTTTGGCCTTCAAGCATTAAATCATCAATTCTTACCCACTCGAATCCCTTCGTTTAAATCCCAGCCTCATTTGAGATGTCCTCAAATCTGGGCTGAATCTTTGAAACCACTTTGCCCTCGAAGTGTCCAGATCATTAAACGTTAAACCTGGAGGAGATGCTTTCTCTACACTTATAAGCCAATGACTGCATCATCCTGTGCAGGATTCAGGCGAAGTGAACAGAGCCTTCCGACAAGATACAGCGTGTGCAGCCAGGTGCACAGGAGCGTTCAGGTTCCTCCGTGTGACCCGCACTGTAGAGATAAGGTTGAGAAGCACTGGAGTGGTCCTGTAGGCAGGACAGCTTGCATCAGTCCAGCTGCTTGGTGCCAAACATTGTTGTTTTGTGGTTGTAGACGACTGAGTCGCAGCTCTCAGCTCGACGTTGTGGGTTTGATGCAGAGGCGTTGCTGAAGAGAGAGCGAGCGTGTTCACTCAACCTGTTCCGGGTCAATAACACTAAAAAAGCCGCCGGTCTCCCTCGGCTCGTCTCAGTCGAAGCCACCGCGTTGGTAATTTAGAGCGGGCGTAAAAAGGAAAATAACTTGCCTCATTTAAATGCTAATTTGTCTTCAGCTGAAGATTCAGTGCTGTGGCAACAGGTTGGCAGAACACGGGATATTTTTGTGCGAGGGCTCATAGATCAGACACGAAGACAGTTTTCCAACCGCGTTCCACCATAAAAATCTTTTTATTCCTTCATGCATCTTTTGTGGCGCAGCACTGCTGCATAAATATACACAGGACGCAGCGGTCTGCTCTGCTGCCTCCGCCGTGACTGGAAATCATTCCTGATGCTGCTTTTGTCAATCACCTCCTCCGTCAGCGCGGTGTTCGTGTTGAGGTGAACGGCTGCTGCTGCTGCTGCTGCTGTGAGTTCAGGCAAATCCAACTGGTTTGTTTAACGTGAGGCCATCATTCAGAAAGGATTTCTCTGGGAATGATATATGGGTTTACAGCAGCTACAGTACATGCACATCACATGGAGACTTGATATTGAAGAGTAAAGTCTGGATAAACCATCCATCACACAAGGGACAGCTACTATAGCTATAAATGTGTTTAGTTCATGTAGTTAATTCAGTAAAGTTTATAGTATAGACGGATCATTGTGTCATGGGTGTTAAAAAGTTTCCACTACACTCATTCATTATGTTTTAATCACAGACTGTAAATAAAGAAGGAAGACATTACAGTTGAAGTTATAATGGTTTTTCTCTGAGATGGGTTTTTCTCATTTTCTGCAGTTGTTATCACACAGATATGGGTTCAAGTTTCTGATTAGTCTTGTTTGAATTAATTACGTGATTCTTTGGAAATGTGGCGAAACGTCATGATTGACAGCTGAGACTGATTCACGATTGGTCAAGCATGTGTATGGGCGGAGCCTCGCTACCTGTCTAAATGCCCAAGATATGGCAGCGTGCGTATTCCAGAAATGTTGGCTTTATTTTTGGATAAGGGGAGGTGTGTCATCTTTATTTACAGTGTATGGGGTTAACAGAAAGAATGTGATGCTTAGATCACATGAATATTCTCTGACATGCGGCGTTACCTGGTTGACACACTTATAAGGACAAGTAAGTCAAAAGTCTCTGAAACAGGAAGTTCAAAGACAGGATGTAGGGATATACAAACTATAACAGGAAGTGGATGTGGATGTGTATTTCCTCTGTACTTCTACTGTTGGGGGTTTCTGACAGCTGATGGATGTTTATCACACTGAGCTGACCTTGATTCCAATCATCGAACCAGCACTCAGTGTAAATCCTTACTTACTTTGTTCTGTCCATCCATCATTCCTTTCTGCTTCTATTTTCCCTTTTCATTATTCCTCACTTTTTCCTCCCCTCTCTCCGTCCTCTCATCCATTTGACCTCTTGATGTCATCATATGCTAATATTGTACATTCGAAGTCTTGTCCTTATCCAAACCTTCCTCGTTCCTCACATTTATGCTCCTTGCTTTCTCCCTCCCTCCTATCTCTTCTGTTCTTTCTTTCCTGTATTGTTCTTTTTCTCCTTTCTTCTCTTCCGCCCTCCTTCGATCCTTCCTACTTGCCTTGTTTCTGCATCATCCACCTCCACTAAACCCCCCATTGATTTTTGCTTAAATTGCAGATAGATATTTTTTTAATCCTCCGCTCTTCAATCCACCCGACTGCTCTTCCATCCTTCTGTCCTTCCTTCCTGTATCCTTTCTGTCCTTTTTTCCTCTCCTCCGTCCCTCAGTGCACCCAGTGTGTTTTCTATGCTTCCTTATTTCTTTTCTTTCCTTTATCTCCTCAGTTCCACCCTCCTTCCTTTCTTCCCATCTGCTTGCCTGTCTGTCTGTTTTTCCGTTAATTTTTTAATGCGAATCCTTTCCTCTCTTCGCCTCTTGTTTTCCTCCTCCTCCTCCTCCTCCTTCCTCCTTTCTTTCCGTCTCCCTTTCCTCCATGTATTATTTCCCGGTGATTAAGCAATGCCACGCTGAGGATTTCTTTCTCACTCTCCCACACTCTTCTTTCTTAACCCCCCCCCCCCCCCCCCCCGCTCCCTCCTCGCCTCCTTTCTCACACTCTATCTGAATCTCTAACCTCGTTCAATCAGTCCCCACGTGTCATCCTCTGTCTCTGTCACTCTCTCTCTCTCTGTCACTCTCCGTCTGTCTCGCTCCATCTTTCTCATTCTCTCCGTCGGTCTGCAGCCACCCTCGCTCCGTCTCTTTGTGATGAAGTGAGTTAAGAAGTTAGTTGGATGCCCTTCTACGATCATCCAAGGTTACACCCCCCCCCCTCAACCACACACACATATACACTGACCTCTTGTCACTGACACTGGTGAACATCCAATGCAATTTGTGTGGTTGTGCAGGAGTGCGTTTGCATACACGTGCGCATCTGTGTCTGTGCATGTCTCTCGCTAGTTTAGATTGTGGACCGTGTGAACTTCCATTACACAGGCTTGACAAATGGTCCAGTTTTTAATTGGTGGGGATTCACCTGAGACACAAGGTCATTGGCTGATAAAATGTCAGTCGTCTGTCACACGGCCGAGAGAGCGAACGGCGAAAGAGAGAGAGAGAGCGGACAGAAAAAAGGGAGAGGACAGCGGAGGATGGGCCGAGCCTCATTTGACTTGTCAGTTATCCATCTCAGAAAGACCAGGACCAGCCCGACACACAGACACACAAACACACACACACATGCAAACACACAATCATGCAAGACAAAAGTCACCTCCAGCCACAACACTGAACTCCAGTCAGCTCTTTCTTCCCCCCTCGATGTTGTCCACCTAAGACGGTTGTTTACAATGTAAGAGCCGCAGCATGATGTGGGATTTTATGATTACTCAATAATCTGTATCAATCAAAATCATGTAATTGATTATTTCATCATAATTCCCTCAAAATGTTAAATTGCCAACATTTGTGAATTTCATCTTAGGCCTGGAGAGCTGGGTCCTCAAAGTTGATGTTAGAATTCAGCCAGAACCATCAGCTGCACAAACCTACCAATTTGAAAAGCTGGTAACTTGTGTCCCTGTCCCACTGTTAGTGCTGGTAACGCATATCTTACTTTGTATCATCAGTTGTGGTGTCGTAAAATGTTCTTTGATTTCTCTCCTATCTGTAACGCTCCTCTTCTTCACCAGTAAACATCTTGTCCAATGTCCAGTCGCCTCAGTGGGACAGAGAGGAATAGCATCATCTGTCCACAAGCGATGGGGGACAGGAAATGGAGAAACCTGACGACGGTTACATCCAGGTCACCAACGCCTCATCGTCCTTCACTCGGTCTCTCGTCCTCATATGAAAACACTGACATGTCAGGCAGATGTAGGTCAGAAGTTAATAGAATGTCTCGTCTTACTTTTGGAGCTTTTCAAACTTTCAAAGCCACACCTGTCAGGAGGAAAAGGAAAATAGATTGAAGTCCACTTTCCATCAAACTTTTGCCCGACCCTCAACTCAAACCTGTTCTATATGAGATTTAGGTGCAAATTCCAAATGTGTATTTAAAAAAGTGGTGGATGCAAGTTCTCCATCTTCACCCCTTTTTCTTTCTTTCTTCCTCTTTGTTCTTTCGCTCTGCTGGCTAACATGTTATTCTTAATGTATTCCCATGCCTCTGTGAAGCACTTTGAATTGACTTGTGTCTGAACGGCACTTTGAGGATAAACTTACCTTCAGCACTTTCACAGCCCGCTGGCCTCCACAGAGCCTCCTCTCTGTTCTCCTCCTGTTCTCCACTTCTCCTCTTTCACCTTCAACCTGTCCTCTCTCGTATTCCTCACCTTATTCCTCTCCATCTCACCCCAGCTTTACCATTCCCTTTTCCTACCTCCCCTCCTCTTGCTTCTTCCCCCCCCAATCTGTTCATCTCAACGTGTGTCAATTTGGATGGAGGGCCTCTCGTGGCCGTGGTGACGCAGAGATGGGTGGATCATGGAGGGAAGGTGCCGAGGAGGGCTGAGGGGACAGATGCACCGGGCGAGAGACGGCGGAGGAGAGATGGAGAGACATCTGACGTTCTCTCGCTGGGGCAGCCATGAGTGTAGTTGCAATCTGTAAACACACACTCGCATACGCACTCGCACAGTTGGGAAAAGAACACAGGGGAAATCAGTACCCTCTCGAACAGAGAAAATTAACCCAACAGGAAATTGGTTTCAGCTTTCTGTGCAAATGTGGCCGCGTCTCTCCCTCGATGAATGATATATAAATGATAAGTGTAATTTATTTAGCCACAAAGGAAGATGGAGGGATGATGGCAAGGATGGAGAATGAGCACGAGAGGGGAAAGAAAGTTAACATTTACATTTCGGGACATATGTTTGTTTGCTTTTTTGCCAAAAGTTAAATGAGAAGATTGATACCACTCATGTCTCTCATCAAATATGAAGCTGCAGTCGGCAGCTGTTGGCTTCCACAAAGACCGGGACTAGGAAAACATAACTCAGCTCTGTCTGAAGGTATCTGCTGACTGGGGTTAGCTGTGGCTCAGGGGGTAAAGCGGTTGTCCTCTAACCAGAGGATCAGTTCAATGCCAGTCTTACCATCTGCATGGAGAAATGTCCTTGGGCAAGATACTGAACCCCAAAAAGACCCTCAAGAGAAAAAAAGTGCTGCCCAGAAATAAACTGTATGAATGAGTGTGTAAATGGAGAAATGGCAAAATGAAAGCTTTACTGCAGAGTGCTTAAAGTGGAAAAGCCACGACCTCCAAGGTTCCAACTTTCACACTGAAAATAGGAACTTTTGATAAACATGTATATAGAAGATGCAGTTTTTGCCGATCTTCTTATTTTTCTATTTTTAAACATACCAAAATGATATTTGTACACAGTACGACACATGTGTGGAGTTCGGCCAGAGATTATATTTTTAAGAAATCATGTACGCTGCATGTAACCCACATTTCTTACAAGATATAGGATGAGGCTAGCACACTCCCTGAAGAAAGACTACAGCTGTTTGCCTGACAACTTTAAAGTGAAATATTGAGCTATAGCCATGGATAGTTATGGTCACCTTTGCTCATAGCCGGGCTAGCTGTTTACCCCCGTTTCCAGTGTTTGTGCTAAGCTAGCCAGCCTTTCATTCAGCACGGTTAATATTGATCGTTTCATCGTCGTCTCCAGCCGAGAACAAATTAACTTTTCCCCGAAAATGTCAAACTGTTCCTTGAAACTCTAACAAACGAACAAGCCGACTCGCAACACTACACACTGTTCTGTTGTGTTTTTGCTTTTTTTCCCTCCCCCCGTTTGGGCGACCTCGCCAACCGGGAGATCAAACGCCACGGCGATGCGTGGCTCCTTTGATCTCCGCTGATCGGTGAGACAGCAAACCACTTTGTAGTGCCTGGTTTCATGTAGTAAACGTGTGTGTGATTGTGTGTGTGTGAGTGATGTGTGTCTGAGAGCTTAATTAGTCGTACAGGTTCTGTTTAAGTGTGTGTGAGGGATTTTGTTATCTTTGAGTGTGTGTGAGTGTAGAGAGAAAGAGAGAGAAAAAAAGGATTGACGCATGTGTGTGTCCTTATCGATTGTCTATTAACGCGTGTGTGTTTGTGTTTTCCGTGTGTCCACGTGTGCGACGGTCTGCCGCTGAGTGTCTCCCGAGGCTCTTCTCTGATAGACCACCACTGGGCGTTGTGGAGATGAAAGGAATGCTGGGAACTCATCTCACGCTATGAATCATGGGTAAGTAGCGTGTGATGTGAGTACATCCTCATCACTCAGTGAAAGAAGGCTTTGATCTCTTATCCGCTCCCTCTATCATATATCCCCTCGTTCTGTCCCTTCTCCTCGTCCCCGCTTTCTTTCTTCTCTCCCCTGTCTTCACTTTCTTCTGTTTTTCTTTTGTTGTATTTCATTTCCCTGTCTTTTCTTTTCGTGGCTCATTTCTTCTCCTCCTCATTTTCATACCTCTTTCCCTCTCTCCGATTCGTTCAGCTCTCCCCCTTCACTTTACTCTCAGCTGTTCGAAATTCTGTTCTTCTTTCCACCCTTGTTTTATCTTTTTTTTTACTTTTTTCTCGCTCTCCTTCTTCCTATTTCCATTTCTCATCTCTTCCCCTCCTCTCTTTTCTTTCCTTTTCTCTTCTTTACATTTTTCTAATGCCATGTTCCCTTCTTTTCATAGTTTTTCCTTCTTTCCTTTCCTTTTTTCCTTTCCTCTCGTTGCCTTTCCTCCTCTTTCTTTTCCTCTTTCCTGCGACCCCCTGTTCCTTTTTACTCTCCTTTTCTGTCTTCCCTCTTTCTTTTCTTCCTTGCTTTGGCTTCTTCTCCTCTTCTCCTCTTCTCCTCTCCTCCTCTCCTTTCCGTTTACTTCCGCTCAACTCGTCTACATTCTTGTCTCCTGTGAACATGAAATGATCAAAGTGTCCACTCTGGCCATGACAGTTCAATTTTACCAGTGTGCTCTAAAACACGATTGCACACACACACACACACACACACACACACACACACACACACACACGCACTTTTCAAAGGATGTACGAGCGGTCAGCGAGCATGTACGTATCTAAAGTTTCCATTTTCGGCTTGAGAAACTTGTCAAACATGTCAAGTTGTGAATCTTCCTCTCATGATCCTTCTCATGGAGGCGGACAGGATTTCGATCTTTTCTAAACTCAAACATCAAAATCTTATGGACGAAACCTGAACGACATCTTGAAGTGATTCATGGCCCCAGAAGTTTACCCATGGCAATGTGACGAGGGCATTAAACAGCATTGAGTCCTTCATGTTGGAGAAAATCCTACTTACGGATGCTGGACAGTTAAAAGTGAATGAAATACAATATATATAGATATTATAATAACTTAGACTCTACTTTTATCTCTAGTTAAAAACTTCTTGGGTAGTTTCCCCTTAAACCTACCAAGCGAAAAAAACAACAGGGATACATGATGTGACACCAGGATACCAGTGAGTCGAGATGTGGACATCGTGTTCTTTTTTAGTTTTTTAAAGTTAACGTCTCTCTTGGTTTCCTCACCTTAATAATTTATGATTCCGCTCGGCAGCGTCTTTACCCTTCAGGTCTTTTTCCTTGTGTTTACATTGTGTGCTCATTAGTACCTGAACGGTAGTTGTTGCTCTTCTTGATGATTGAAAGCCATGAACTCACTTTACTCCACTGTGCGTTATAGTTGCTCTTTCATGTATATTTACTGAGTTGTTACTATTCTCCAAGAGACAAGGACGTATTTGTGGCCCAGTTGTGTTTAAGTGTCAGACTCAAGGGGCTTTTTGTCCCTGTAAGTTACACAATTTGCACGGGGGCTTTGTTCTGTTTATCATTTTCCAATGTCGTATTTTTGTGTCGAAATGCAGAACACCCGCTCACAGGTTGTTACACCTCGTGCCGGCTCTCAGGCTTTGTACCGGTATTCATCTAAAACGCTCTGTTTAGAATCTGCAATGCCACAATCACGTGTTTGCACACACATACACTTCCTTTCATGTGGCTTCTCCATGTTGCTTTTTCTTTCTGTTTCACACAGTTTGCTCCAGGTGGGAATGTGGCACCTCCTATTCTGCCTTGCTGTTCTGTATTAAAGCCACAAACACTGAATTGCAAGGTGGACTGACGCAGAGGCAGTATTGACGTCTATGTGAAAGAGGAAACCAGCACGACAAGCGAGTTGTGTTATTCGCCTTTGCCTCTGATTTCAAAATGGTGGTCTGCTGAGGAGAAGTCACACACTAGATGTACGTTATGCAAAGACACCATAAACAGGGGTCTCCATCTTTCTCTCCTGCTTCTCCACATCGTGCACTCGTCCCTGATATATGATGCAATGAAACAAACCGTGACAGTCGACTCTTTTACCCCCCCACTCGATTCCTCTCTTCCTCCTTAGTTTCTCCTCCTCTCTCCACATTCTTTCATTCTCCTCTTTCCTCTGTTTCCTCCTCCCCTGATCTCTGTTCTTCTCACTCCTCCCCTCTCTCTCCAGAGTCCTCTTCTTTCCGTCTGTTTCATTTACAAGATTTATCTTCTCTAGTAATTACAGTACACACACACACACACACACACACACACACACACACACACACACACACACACACACACCTCCTGGCGCCCCTGTTCTTGTGAGGACACTCATTGGACTAGTGCAGTGCCCGTTCAAAATGGGCCTGTCGGTATCGGGCTGATTGCTTGGCCTGTGTTAATCTGTCTTGCAGCTTCCTGTGCAGAGCGTCGTCCAAACAGCTTCACAGTCGATGCTGCTCCTGCTCTGCTCCTGAGCAACACACCTGCCACGATGCCCCCCCCCCACCCCCCCATTAAGGGAAATATTCATTAAATCTGTTTTGATGATGAAAACGAGCAAAAGGTAACAATTCAAAATGTGATGTGAAATAAAAAGCCAATCGAGAATGATACAAACCAATGAATGTGCGTCTTATTCAACAACCTGCATCTGTGGAGTCTCTCACTGTGGCTCCTGATTTATAAAACCATTTCCTCTGCACAGTTGCCGTTCCGTCATCTAATCTGATGTTGTTCGTTGAATAAGCAGGTTGTGCTCTAAATTCATTCACCCCCCCACAGAGACGAGAGGCAGCAACAACACGTTTAAGAGCCACTACGAAAAACATGCAGGTGAGTATACAGCTTATTTGACTCTCTAGGTGCTTCTACTTGGCTTTAATGTTCCTATAAGAAGGAGTGAGTTGGAGGAATAACGTGGGTGATCCATGCAAATAATCCTTTAGAAGTTCTTTAAATCACCACCATTTCAAACCAAACGCAGCTCTGCAGTGAACAGGGAAGGAAGCAGGAACTAAATGAGATTTGATTAGGGAGAAAGGTTCACTCCTGCAGAACAGAGAGATATAGACACATTAGAAGAGAAACCAGGAACCAGCCTCAAAATGCATAGAAGTAATACAAATTGCGTACGAGACTAACAAGTGACTGGCGACTAAAATGTCTAAAACGAGCCAGACTTACCTTTGAGTGTGTGAGCGGCACATTGTCCAGGTGCTGTCTGCTCCGTGTAGTTTATACTTTGTCTTCACATCAAGAAAATCAATGAAGTTTCCTCGAGAACTGCTCATCCCGAAAAACTTCACAGTCAACACTTTGGGATATAGCAGTTTTCAGAAAATTGAAAATTGAAAATCGAAAGACAGAAAGACAGACCGAGATTCCTCCATTTATTGTGAGATGCGTTTTCAAGCCCCCTACCTTAACCTCAACCTAATTCTCAAGATGACCTCATTTCTTCACACACACACACACACACACACACACATACACACACACACATACACACACACAAACACACACACACACACACCTCCTGGCTCTGCAGTACAATTTGTCTCTCCATCTAGTCTTCAGAGGACATTCCATAGACTTGCATTGATTCCTGAAGACAGGTCCCTATAATGTGTCTGTAAAACAGCTTTAGGTCCTCATAAAATTAGATATACCTGGACCACTCACACACACACACACACCTCCTGGCAATGCAGTACAACTTTCTTACCAGTCAGGGTCACTGTGGTACTGTGTTGAACACATTGAGTAATAGGGCTAGGAAGGTGTGTGTGTGTTTGTGTGTGTGTGTGTGTGTGTGTGTGTGTGTGTGTGTGTGTTCACATGCGTATGTATGACTGGAAACTTGCATCAGAATGGCTCCTGGAAGCGTTCACAGAATTAGAAATAAACACCATCCATACTGAATAATGACATTCTGCCTCTAACCTCCTTCCTTTTATTTTCAAAATTCATGTTCAAATCCATAATGCACTCGCTCTGCCTCGACCCCTTCCTGAAGGCCGCACCACTGCTTGTGTTTGCGTGTGTGGAGATAAAAACCCATCAAGGTCCCTGGTATTCTCTTTGCGTGCGAGTGCTCTAGATTCAGAAACAACAGGCTTTACAGCAGCCAATATTTGCACAGTTAGATGAGCCGGATGAGATGTTAATGGAGACACTTTTTAAAAATCCCAGCATTTACCCGTCTCTCACTCTGTTGGCCCACAGGCCCAACGAGCTCCGATATCATAATCCCTCTGAAGTAATGAGCCCCTCGCCGACGGAGCCTGATGGATGTGGGTCTGCTCTCTCGCTGCTTGACATTGACAGAGTGACGGACAGAGGGGCTGACAGAGGGACAAAAGCAGAGGAGCTGCCGCTCGTCATCGTAAGGTTTCGGACTGATACAGAGTCAGATGGTGACGTTTTCAAATATATAAGCTTGCCATCAAAATTGTGACGAATATGTATTTTTTTAATTTTGTAAAGTTTGGACTCTACCAAAAGCTTGGTCCTTGTTAAGGTCGAAATCATGGACAGAGAAGCTCTGTGCAGCAACATCAGAAGACAAAGCCTCACCTTGTCCCCACGTAGTATTTTCTCTTAATATAGATTGACACATCTAAACATCAGAAAACTTAAATGTACGCCTCTTACTAGTTTAGAATTTTACTTTTGAACTATTTAATTATGTATAGACCCTCTTAAGGACGAGCAGAACTTCAGTGCCCAGTGTTTTAGTCATAAAGTGGATATGTAGCTACTGTGTTCGAAACAGCAGGGAAACACGTTCAACTGCATCAGATGTCGAAACAATTCTACGCATTTTAATATGTTGAAACACACACTTTCATTATCTACCTCAGGCCGCGGTTGAAAATATATATTTCATTTCATTTTCTTAAAATAAATCTTCTCACCAGCTTGAGCACACGTCCTCCTGCTTGCATCAGCAGCCGTGGATTGACAGATGGATGGTCCACAGCCTGACGGCCCAGTCGGGAACCTTCTGGGTCACGGAGACACACGGACAGCATGTGACGTGAATGACATGTCTCCTCTGAGTGGCTTCACACTGTCAGTCACACTCTGACAGCGCTGGACTGCACTGCAAGTTCCCTGCGTGTTTAGAAAGTGGCCAGTTTCCACTTCTCCTGGAGACTCGGCTCTAAAGAGGTGTGTTAATGTTGTTCTCTCCATGTCTGTTTTCAGTTTGGTGTGTGTTCGTCAGGTGTGTGTTTGTGAGTGTTTGAGGGTGTGCAGTGAAGTGTGCCATGTACACAAACCGTGTATTGTTGTTCAGACCTCCAAACAACATTTATACAGTTAGTATAATATAGTAGCAAGTGTCTTCCTTGACATTGTGTGTGTGTGTATGTGTTTGTGGTAGTGCACAAATGCAATTGTGTGTCAGTTGATAAAGTGTATCAGCTCAGGATAACCAGTGTTGTGAAGGGGAAAGGCCATGCAGACAAAGTGTGTGTGTTTGTGTGTGTGTGTGTGTGTGTGTGTGTGCGTGTGTGTGTGTGTGTGTGTGTGTGTGTATGTGTGTGTGTGTGTGTGTGTGTGTGTGTGTTTGGGGAGGAGGATGGCAAAAATAAGTTCTGCTGATTACCCTCTGCTCATCTCATGAATCACACACACACAAAGGAAGATCTGAATCCATTTTGAAGAGGAAATACCATCTGCATATTTATAGGTTGATATTTCAAAAACACCAATGTCTCCGGTGCCTGACAACATTACTCCCTTTGTAAGTGGAGGCATCGAAACAGATCTCCATGAAGTGGCTGAGCCGAGACACAGCAGCACTCTGTTCCTCGATTCCTGTCGCAGCCACATTTACAAGTTGTTGAAGACCAAAACTCAGGCATCTTGTTTTGTAAGTCTGGTATTTGATGGCGTGACCTGCTGTGACACCCCAACGTAAAAACAGATACAACGTTTTACTCAGTCCAGGGTTGAATGTGGATCTGACGCTTCAGTGAAACTAAACTCTGCCCCAAGATTCACCTCAGACACTCATAACACACAGAACTAAATATAAACATGGCTTATATCAAACTAGATGATCCAGATAAAGAACGACCCCACTGTTTGACTGGTCAGTAGCCCCATGGAAATCCAATGACTTAATACAATCCAGTGGCTGAAACCTTTCAGACCTGCTTGTAAAACTTGAGCAGGAAACGAGGAACGCCCTTTGCCCTCCCAGCTGCTACTGAAGTGCCTCTGGGCCAAACCTGCAAGTGCAACAGCAGCTTAAAGAGAACGACCAGACTGGGCAGCTCCCAGCTGAGGGTGACTAAAAACTTTTGAGAAACTTTGAATATGTAGTTTCCAGGTTTCTGGTTTGTGTTGTTTCCCTAAGTGAAAGTGCTTTTGGTTACAACGTTTCATGTCAGAGGTGAAGGGACAGTAAATGAGAATCCTCCGTAAAACAACATGTCTGTGTTGGCGGAAGAGAAAAAGTTGGAGCGGTGCATCGTTGAGAATAAACTGAACATCTTTGGATTTCAGACAGTCAGTCAGATAAGTCAAGTTTTATGTGAATACATGGAAGATTAAATATTTAGAATAAAATGACAAATTAGTTATTGAAACAGACATAAAGATGCATATGAATAGCTACATAAATAGACTAACCATTGCAATGCAGGGCAAAGATATTCAAATAATCATAATTTCAATTCAATGAGTCAATTTATCAGAAAAATGGTGAGTCAATTACTTGACTCAGGCCTTTGTTCATTAGTCATCCTTCTATTTATCGAATTCTTCCCGTCTTTCATTCTGCTCTGTGCGTCTGCGTCTCCCATCACATGTCCCTGTATGTAATGTATGGGCCATCAGTGCCTTACAGTTTGATCCCCTGAGTCACAGCGAGAACAAATAAATGAAAGAGTGTCGGCTTGATGTTTATATGAAGCTGTATGAACCCTTAGGTATTGTGAATTTTTACCATCTAGTGGAGAATAGATCTTTAGATATGGTGTGTTCAGGATCCACGGAGGAAAATCCCAGTTCCGTGTCAGAGCATCCGTGAATGCACCATGAAAGACAGACTGATGTACAGTATCCACTCACAGCTGCAGCAACAATAATGTAAAAATATTGTGATGGATTTCCCAGTTTTATTTCTGCAAGATTCAAGTATCTGCAGGAAGATTCTAATGACACTTTCCTCTTCAAGTTGAGGGTTTGAATGAAGCTCACCATGTTTGTCTGTGATGATCCAGTCGGTGTGTTTCCTCTCACACAGTGGACACGACTTTAAAACGATCCCCCCAGAACGAGAACGTGCAGTAGATGGCACTGTTGCCATATCTCACTTCACACACACAGACACAAACACACACACGCACACAGAGAAGCAGAGATTGGCAAACACAACGCCACCTCAGGCTCGAGAGATGGAGAGGAGCATTCTGTCTGTCTCTCGCTCTTCCTCCCTCTCTGCCCCCCCCCCCTCTCTCTTTGACACACATACATACGCTGTCTTTTTCTCCGTCGGGTCGTTTTTCTCCCTCTCTCCTTTACTCACACTCGCATTACCTCTGTCTTGTCATTCTGGGTAATGTATCGTTTATTCCTAAAGCAGACACTGCATAATTCTAAAAACGCACATCAGCCGAGCATTGGAAAATCCAAAAGATTTACAGCACTCTTGAATAGTATTGTGAAATACTGTACATCATGTAATTTTAAGCTGCTGCTGCTGCAGTGGAGACGAGCTGCACAACCCGGACTCACAATCACACACTTGCATCAGTTGCATTCTCGTACAACTTCGAGCTGCACGAAACTGCGGCCGTCCACCGTCGGCGTCACTGGATCTTTATTTATTATTTTATTTCTGAAGTCCTTTGCTGAAGAGCACTTCAGGAGAGGGGATTACCTCTCAGTCACTATCCTCCCACGGTTTATTATTCCTGAGGGGATTTAAAGTGTCGTTTGCCCGGTCACAAAAAATCACTTCTGTTCTTTAAGAGGAGGCCGCTGCCACCGAGAGAGAAGAATCAAATATGAATTTGTCGTCATCTTCACTTTGTTGTACAGAGCACTTCATCCGGCCTCAGTGAAGTGTGTGTGTGTCTGTGTGTGAGGGCGGGAGTTTGAATGACAACCCGTATTCAGTTAACGGCAAGAAAATTCAATCATCCCTCCTTTTTAAAATCTGCAGACTAAGAGGGAACTACGGTGGCTGAGAGGGCTCAACGCACTGTGCAAATAGAAAAAACATGCAGATTAAGAAAACACATTCAAAAACACACAACACATGCAAACTACAGCCTCCAGAAAGTCCATAAAGTTGATTTAGAGCATGTGAAGTAGAAAGTGAACTCACAATCATAGGATTAGTTCGACTGATAAACTGGCAGATGAGCGTATACAACCCGAGAGGACACAACAATGACGGCCAGCTTTAAGTTAGTAAAACATTTAATCAAGATGTGCGGAGAGGCCACGATTTATAAACACAATTTGAAGATTGACCACTGTTGATGATCGGTGCTCTGTGCCAGACACACAAACACCTCGGAAACACAACGGCAAAACAAATTTGCCGTTTGTTTTGAGCTGACAGATAAAACACCAACACGCTTGCCAAGAGACTTAATATTGCTGCGGGTCAATAAAAGCAAACGAGTAAATCACGGAGCCCATGATCGCACCCGGGCCAAACTTTCCAAACTGACCAGAAAACAGTTTGCACAGGGGGGGGGGGGGGGGGGGGGGGGGGTGAAGTGAAGTAGGAAGTGAGGAAAAGTCGGACTGACTGCTCGCTTACAGCCGGACACAAAATGGCTGCGAAGTTTGGCCGCGGACAGAGAACTGTGACAGCTCAGCCATCACATCTGATTTAACAGAGGTTGCAGCTTGACTCAGTATTGGCTACGCCGACAGTAGCCAATACTGCCCCCCCCCCCCCCCCCCCCCCCCCCCCCACCCCCATACACACACAAAGTGGATCTAACTGCTGCACTGCACTTTCACAATGTTGCCTAAAGGATGGATATTAAAGCAGCTGGATGTAAATGAAATGTTTTGACAGATATGACCAGTCCTGAGTTGTATCTGTTCAACTCCGTTTTCCTTGTGGTAGAAGTACATTTACACAAGTACTGAGTTTAGTTTAGTGTTACTTTACCACTTATTTTGTATTTACTCACAGGTTTTTTCAATCCTCCCACATCTTAACCCACCAAATTGAATACAGCTTTAATGAACCCCTTTGGGCTCAGTTGGTTTGGTCTCAGGCTCGGTTGGGTTCAGACGGACCCTTCACTCTTACCCTAATGATCCAATAATTATATATAAATAACAAAGTAAGAAAGTCACACTGGGGTCTTATGGTTGTTGTTTCATTCTTTACATATGTATTCTGGTAAGTAATTAATTACATTCTACACCAAAACCAGTCAACACGGGCAAACACATAGTTCTTTCAAACCCCCTCCCAAATTTGATTTTTCTCCTTTCCTGCAGTTTTCAACACGTCAACAGTAACCATCTCAGAACCTGCTGTTTGACCATCTGCAGTCCTGCAAGTCAGGGATTCTTCAGCTCTTCCAGCTGAGATCCAAATCAGTATTTTCTTTTCTCCTCTACAAGAGCCAGCCATCTTTCTTCCCCACACCTTGTACTGAAGCCCAGTACAAAACCTTCCTGACCGCACGGCCAAGGCCTAGAAACAGAACATTTGTCATGCTCTCGGTGCCAAGTGTTCCAATGTTACCTCCTGCACAGAGATCAGTTAACCTGGAGATTAAATGACCCTGAATTACATGAGAAAAATATGAAATAAAAAGTGTGTCGGTGCCCATAGAGTCTTAGTGGAGTCAAACGAGGCTGCTGGCCAGTGTTTACAAGTTCATTGCACTGAGAAACCCTGTGTGAGAAGAGTCCATCCTCATCTTCTAAATTAAACATTCAAATTTGAAGTCAGACAACCCCAACAATCTGTGTTTCCTAATACCGCTGAAGAACTGCTGAGTAAACTCCCCCAATGTGCACTAATCTGCTGCGGAGATGGAGGATCCTCCTCTCACACTCTCAGATAAAGATGAAATACTTTCTATCTTCATGTGGTCGGAGGTCTGCTCCTCGGAGAGATGCAGAACAGAAAGGTGGGGAGCAGATGGCACTGGAGAGAGGCCGAGGCGGGAAGTGAAGAGAAAAGGGAGGAAAGCAGTGTGTGTTTCAGCTTGTCAACACTTGGATATTTCCTCCGCAGCACTCTGTCTCTCTTCATATCTCACCCAAGTGTCAGGGGAGTGGGTGGAGGGCCCTGTCTGGAGAGACCACACACACATTTAGCCTTCAGGAAACTGGCCTTGGCAGTGCTGGCTGTTATCATGAACAGAAACTCACACTGCAGTTGTGCACAATGTGCGCTGTGTGAAGTCATTTAAATTCATATTTGTGTGCAACAGAGATTCCATACTCTCCGGTTGAGTGAGGCAGCGATGTGTAGTTTCACAGGCCCCGTTCAGACCTGACATCAACATTCATCTTGGATCCTTTTAGATTCAACTACAAATGTGGACGCACCCAAATGCAGGATGTGCTAGAAAGGTTTCCATAAGAACCACTTGCTTGAAGAGACGCCTTTTTTTGATCCTACCTTTGTCTTTCCCGATCATTGTGAAGCAGAATTCACACAGTGTTGAATTATTCAGCGACTGAAAGGGAGCTGGGGTCAGACCGCTGTGAGACAGGTTCGTTTTTTTGGACTGCCGACTCAGCGAGAGTACTATTGTTTGTTTTCGTTTGTTTCTTTGTTAATTACCAGAATTACACAACAGCTATTATATGGATTACCATGAAATTTGTTGAAAGGATTTTTACCCCGATTTTTACCCCGGATGATTATGGTTCTCTAAGTGCCCGTCTAGTTCAATATCAACATCAACCCCCCCTCATATTCGGATCAGAGCAATTTTGACAGGGGCCAAACTGTGATGGCCAAACAACTTGGTCAGAGCATCTCCTCAACAGCAGGTCCCTTGGGTTGCGTTCCTCGTGTGCAGTTGCAAGCTCCTGCCAAAAGTGATCCAAGGACAGAGAACTGGACAACTGGTCACATGGTCATGGCTGCCCAAGGTCCCTTAATACACATGGGAAGCAAAGATTCAACCAATCCAATAAAAGAGCTACTGTATGAGTGAAAGCTGTGAGAGCATGCAGTGGATTGAGTTCCTGTGATGACCAGTGTCCATTGGCGAATGTGCACGAGAGCATCAGAACTGGACCATGGAGCGCGTCGTCCGGTGAATCACGTTGTCTGTTCCTTTTTGAATGTATCAGAAAACACTAGGAAACAACAGCCAGTGTGATAATGTAGCGTAATGAAAGTTTATTGAAAGATCATTCTGTGCCTGAAACGGCTTTATTAAATGTATTTTTAATGCCCTCATAATGTGACACTGCCTCAGTGGGTTTGAAGAAACACAGATGCTGGTGATTCCTCTGTTTTCTTGTCACTTGATTATTGGTGTTAATTGCGACAATAGATTCAGATGACACGCATCATTCCTGGCAATCTCTCAGGACGTAATAAGCAGGAACAACAAACCAGGGCAAACCTGAGAACAATAATGAATACAGAAATATTTGCATGAGCCATAATCAAGTATTTTATTACATGAAACTCAGAAATATCCCTTACAGCAGAACTTTCTGGCTCGATGTACTTTTATTTTTACATTCTTTGACTCTGCTGCCACAAAGGCGGTTGGAAGATCAAATCCATCCTGGGTCCTTTACCGAGTGTCATCCCTTGCATTTAGTATTCCACCACCAAATGTTTTTCACAGCTTAAAAGCTAACCCGTAGTTCTTTTCAAATAAGGAAATGATTTGCTGTATGGAAGAAGAGCTAAGAGTTTAGCACTCGTGAGAAAAAGTACACAAAACAGCTTTATTTGGCCAAAAGAAATCACAGAGGGCTGAGTGCATTAGCTAAAAGGCTCTGTGCTCTGATAAATCCAAACCTGAACCCGCACTGTCCTGAAAAGTGTTATATCTGTCAGGTACCAGACGCAGGTTATCACCCACATAACGACAGCTCCAGCTAGAAGCACGCTCGTGGTAGTATCGTGCTCCCGGAAGCTTTCAGAGGCAAGAAATGGAAGATTTGTATAGACAGATGAAAAAAATAATTAATGGAGACAAGATCTTTTGGAAGAACCTCTCGAAGATTGACAAATATCTTGGGATTAAGATGAGGAAGCAAGACCAACAAAGTGGAAATGGAATGAGTTCATTGCAAAATTAGTAAAAGTTGAAAAGCCAAGTGTCGACTTGAAAATAAAGGTGTTTGGCCGATCTTTTTATAGTAAAATGGGATAATACCCACGATCCTGATATTCCCAACTGATAAAAAATAACACCCACATTTTTTATTCCTACTTCGGGTGTTTGTGCCGTGACCTTAAAATACATCTCCTTGTTTAATTTATTAATTTCAAAATTATTTCTTATTCATTGGGAAATTTTATCTGTGACTCCACATTAAATACAGCCTTCAAATTTTTATATTTTTGTCTCCAATTACCTATTTGTTCAGCACAGCGCTGACATGCAAGGTTAGTGGTTTTTTTTGAATATGTATCTATAGTTATACTGTAGTAATACTGGGCTCAGGAGAAAAACTGTAAAGAAAACAACTGTAATTTATGGAGGCATGTGATATAGTGCATTTCCATAACAACCCTATAGACAGGAAGAGAGAGAGAGAGAGAGAGAGAGAGAGAGAGAGAGAGAGAGAGAGAGAGAGAGAGAGAGAGAGAGAGAGAGAGAGCGTGTGCTCAGCATCAGCCTCCCTCGTGTTGGGGGGGCTCCTCAGCCATGTCTTAATAGATTGTCTGGTGTCCTGTAGTGACATTTGAATAGATTTCCATAAACCCAACAGATCCAAATAGGAGAGAGGCTACATTTATCAATGAGCTATCCATCTGCAGCAGCTTGTCCCTGGAAACACGGTCTCACTGAGCTGCTGTGAATAAGAAATGAGTAAGTAGAGTGTGTGTGTGTGTGTGAGTGTGTGTGTGTGTGTATGTGTGAGTGTGTCTATGTGTGTGTGTGTGTGTGTGTGTGTGTGTGTGTGTCACTCCCTCATTCAGCAACACTAAGCAAACGACAGTGAGCAGGTGACCTACACGTTCTGTGTTTTGTCTTCTCTGATGTGTTTTCTGGATCATATCTCAACCAGTCAATCAGTTGAGTAATTGATCAAATCATCAAACTGGGAGGTTTATCCTCTGGTTTGTATAATGAATCAATGGTCTGACATGAAACAGTCATGGATGTACAACATTGTTGACTGGTCTAATACATCTGCATTGCTTTTTTCCCAAGAGATAGTGACCAGCGTATAAATGGTCTGAACCTGTGACGTTAACAGATGTATAATATATAACCCCTACTGTATATAATATATATGTTGGGGCATTAGAATGAAATTAGATTTGTTGTGCACTAGAGGAATAGACTTTCCTGCTTGGACCCCGGCAGGAAGTGGAACACCATGGTAGCAGATGACTGCTGAGGAGCGAGAGGGAACTTAAGAGGCCTGTGTCCTGACTGAACTTTCTCCAAGCTACGTTTTTTTTTTTCATATTTGCGCAATGGGGGTTCTAAATCTGCCTGCATTGAATGGGCTGTTTGCCCGGCCTGTGGTTCTTACTGGTTGCAGCTTTCTGTCTGATTGAGCTGGGGCTGTTTATTAAAAGATTCTTTATATTATATCGCGTGTCCAAATCAGACTGAATTTAACACTTGCACTTCCTTAAAGGGCCGGTGTGTAAGATTTATGTGAAATTATCCTAGTGATGTTTTCACTAGTGTGTTTCATCTAAATCGTACAAATTGTTGTTTTCTTTCCCCTAGTATGGTCCCTTTATATTTAAATACTTTATATTTGCATCGGGAGCCGGTCCTCTCTATGGACGCCACCATTTTTTAAACAGAAGCCCAAACTGGACAAACTAAACACCTGAAGTCACTGCAGGTTCTCTTTCATGTTTTGAAGCGGAGGGTAAGGTGAGGTGTATTCAGCTGCAACATGCAACTTCACCACTAGATGTCACTAAACTCTACACACTGAACCTTTAACAATACACATGCCAAGTGTGAAGCCGATAAGATGAACAATTGTTGAAATATAAATTCTAGGAGACACGGCCATTTTTACACTCACCATATAATACGTTTTAATCATAACTGGCCTGAGAGTGGCTACAGGCTTCTCTGAAGAACACTGAACACTAGCCTGAAGGAGAAGGGGCTAGAAAGTGCAGAAGGTCGGCTCCAAGGACACTGCTGGGGTGAAACTTGTTGGAGTGTCACAGGAAGTCTATTTTCCACTTCAGGAACTAGAGCTGATTGGCCTTTGGAGTCGGACTTACCTGTGACCAATGAACAATCAGGGCACGGCCCGTTTGACCTGTCACTCACCTGGAGACCCGGACTGCTCTGAGAAACAGGGACTGACCACCAAACACACATGTCTGTCCAACACTGTTAGCTCACGGGTCAGGGACAAGTGCTTCTAATGAGCTGGAAATCAGCCAGTGCTTAAATAATCTATTTCTTTAATAACAATCTGAAACCTGATTTAGTGTTGTAGTGTAAATGTTGGTCGGGGCTCTTACTCTACTCAACACTGAGATTTTTACAAATGTCTTAAAATAATCACTTGCCTCAGTTAAAAGGTGATATGCTGAGAAAACAAGGATGACTTAAATCTGCATCTTATTGAATCAGGAGTTGGATGTTTGGATAATTGGCTCTTCTGTGTGAGTTTTGGCTCTTTCATGGCCCCTGATTTAAAAAAGAAATCCTAGCTCCACCACTGCAGAGAAAAACTATTTTCACAGAACTGCTGCCACAGACATTACACTGCAGACGAGTATTAGTCAAAGTGGTGGTTGTTATATTTTGGAATCCTGAAGTTACCAAACGGTTTCCAGCTTCCTCCTTTCGTTGTTTATCTGCTGCTTTTCCATATTATCGTTGCAGAGACTTTATAGAAAGTCCAATTTAGGCGACAACCTTTGCCTACGTCTCCCTGTGTGTCTTCCTGGCCCCCTCTTTTCCTCCTATCGCTGTTCCACCCTCTTTTTCCATCACCTCCTCCCTTCTCTCTTCCCAGGTTCTTGGCAGTGCTTGGCAGTCGCCCACCTTGTCTAACTAGCAGGTTGATGTGTGTATGTAAATGTGTGTGTTTTCTGTGCCTCTGCTCAGTGTGTGTGTGTGTGTGTGTGTGTGTGTGTGTGTGTGACTAGCAGTAGTCTAGACGTGGTTTCCTCTCCTGTGTTTGTCTTTCTCCTTGGGCCAGCTGATCTGTTCAGCCAGGAATGTTACTGCTACTGCTGCCACACTGTTCACACACACACACACACACACACTCTCTGTTTCTCGGCAGCTCCCCCTTCCATGCACCACCTTTATCTCCCCACACAATTTATTTTTCTCTCCTCCTTTATCTGCTCATATCTTCCATTTATCCATCTGTCTGACTCTTTCCATGCAGTTTTAGTCGGCATCTTCCTCCCTCTCTACTTCCTCTTCCCTTTTGCATTAGCAGAGATTCACTTATCTTTCCTCCAAAACGTCTTTGATTCCCGTCTTTCCCCCCATTTTTGTCTTTGTCTAGCACCTCTCTCTTTTCCCCCTTCTCCCTCTCTCCTCCCTCGTTTCCCTTCCTTCACCCTTACTTCTCTTCCTGCAGACAAAGTTGCCTTTCACTGGATGTCCTCTGGCCTAAGACCAGCACACCTGCGTGTGGATGTGTTGATGGTTTTATGTGTTTTATATCAGTACAAATACTGATATTTTCTAACATTTTTGTGTGTGTGTGGGGGTGTGTACGTGTACCGGCCAGACTGGCATCAGGGTGGCACACCTCCAGCACAGGAGACAGGCAGAATTAGAAACACACACACACACAAACACACACACACACACACACACCCTGGATAAATTGAGGAGCCCTTTTTTTTTCCTCTATTTTTTCTATTTATTTATTTCCTGCTGCTCCACCACCTTTGAGGAAACTATGACCATGTTTCTGTTTCCATGTGCGTCAAATGTAGGTATGAAGTATGATGCGTGTACACAAGGTACAGACTACTTTGAAGATATTCAGAATAATAATATTTGTTTGCATTTGCACTGTTTAATGACATGAATAAATCCCCAAAGGACCATTAATGCATCAGCCTCTTTATACAAAATCACACTGTTAATTACATAACATAAAACTGAAGCTATTTGAAATATTTATGAATATTTAATATTACAGCTAAATATTTACATCCAGCATTAACAGATGTTTTATGATGCAGTTGTTTTTTTTGTAAATAATACTAAGTATTGATTTCAAAGGACCACTGTGTACGACTTGGCACACCTAACAACCTCATTATCATGTTTTCATTATTATATATAATCACCTGAAACTACGAATCTGTAGTTCCAGTTGTTTTAGGAAGGTAATGGCAATCTGTAACCTCACCACTAGAGGCCACTAAATCCTACACACTGCCTCTTTAAGATGCACAAGAACAGATGTGCACCAGAAAGACTGTTAAAGTGATACAACAGTGAAATTAATCCGACTTTCAGAATATGCCCAGTTTCGAAAATGTCTAACTATCCTTTTAACTAGAGGTTTAAATAGTTTGTTTTGTGTTCCAGGCTTTTTTGTGATTTTTGGACAATCCTCTCCAACTTTCTCATTCCTCCAATGTTTGTTTTCTGACTTGCCAACGAGGGGAAAATATTTGGGAGGTTCACACTGTTCCCACCACATTTAGTACAGGTGCCTCGAACACCACTGGAGACATGATTGTAAAGATTGTGTTTGCATTTAAAGTCCTGATCTGTTCTTAGACCTGTCTCTGCCGCCCCTCCTGCAACAATCAAAATCAAAATTTCAACGTTTTATTTCCTTTATGCCTACTTTGAATCTGTTATTCATTCCCTTTGCTCCTTTGTGTGTCCTTCCCTTCCTTCCCTTCCTTTCTCCCGTATGTTTCTTATTTCCTACTTCCCTCCCCTTCACCCTGAGAGTCTCTGCTCTCCCCTCGTCCTCATGCTGGAGGCCTTCGGGTTGTAAAAATTAATCTTCATAAAAGGATGAAAAAAAGTGTCTTCTTTCATCTCCCCTGGTCTTTCCTCACACATACACACACACACACACACACACACACACACACACACACACACACACACACCCTCTCACTTTTAAATTAAACTGATAAAATTCTCTTTCTAGTTGGCCTTGACAACGACCTGTGCTCTCTGAAACACACACACACACACACACACAGATACACACCTTGGCTCTGGCCGCACACCTCGAATAAATAAGCAGCAGGGAAGGGGAATAAAAGAAAACGATGCAAAAAAGATGGGGGGGAGGAAGAAAGAAAAAGTGATCAGGAAGATAAACGGGAAGGTCTTATTTTCCCAGAGTTCCTCACCTGTTCCCCAGTGTCACTCTTCCTCGAAGAAATTAAAAGGCTAAGATGAAGTTGAACAGCCGTCACACACACACACACACACACACACACACACACGCACACACAGACACACACACACAGACACAGATATACTCCAACCATCTGGTTAACTTATCAGTCCTCTCTCTTGCTGTTGCCGTAGCAACCACAGCAACAAGCCCCACAGCACAATGCCTCTCTGTCTTTCTCTCCTTCTTCCTTCTTTCAGACCCATAATCCCTCCGTCCCTCATTCCCTCGTCCCGTCACTACCTTCTCTGCATCATTTCCTCTCTCTCTCTCCCTTGCTCCTCTTCCTCATCCCTTCATCCCTCTCCCTGCTCCCCCCCCCTCTCTCTCTCTGGTCTTTTCCGCCCCTCTAACTTCCCCAGTCTGGATCCCTTCCTCCTCTTTCTCTGCTTTGCAAAATGTTATCCTGCTGTCAACATGAGACAGACAAGGCGTTCTGTTTTTCACAAAGAGAGAGAAACGGAGGGAATGTGCAGCATGAGTGTGTCTACATTAGTCTTCAGGGGAAAGAGAGCTCGACACGAGAGGAGAGAAAGTGTTGGTGTGGACATAATTAGCATTGATCTCCTCTGTACCGCTCCTCTTCGTCACTGCTCCTGTAAACACACTTGAAGTCCAAAAGCTTTTTCCCTTCGTGAGCTGGTTCAGGTTGAGCGAGACGTGTTAGTTTGGTTTAGTGGACGTTTCACGGACTGTCGCAGTTGCCCCATTGGCTTGGATGGTAGCCTCTGCTGCCAGTGAAGATCTACTGGACTGAAAATATGAATATAATAAATATTAGCTGTCTTCCCTTTCTTCTCTGATTGTTCTACATCATACACAGACTGTTCTGATGCAGACGTCTTCTTTTTGAGGCTTAGCATCACACAGGATTATGATCCAATCGTATATATAAAGATCACACGGCTCGTTTAAGTTTCTGAGAGAAACATATATGGGGGAAAGTTGCTCTGACAGCACGTTTAAGAAAGTTTGCAGAGGAGAAGGCTTATGGGATGAATGTCTCTGTGAATCGGAGTGTGTCACATTTGTACTAATGAGTGTGCTCGGTGGAAGGTGTCATGGTCTTTAAACGTGGTGCTCACGGTCGTGGGAGCCCTGCACCACTCTGTTTTTTCTTATCTGCATGTACAGGTGGGTGTGTTTCTCCGCTGCCCTTCCCTAAGGCGGTGCATGTGCATGCGTGCATGTGCGTGTGTGTGCGTGTGCGAGTGATGGATGTGTAAGGTGAGCAGGTTAATCTCTTGCTAATGTAGATGAATTGTACACACGGCCTATGTTGCACTAAGAGTGCAAACACAAAGGCCCCAGCGCACACACACAGATGAATTATTCCTGTGGGAAACAGAAAGAAAAAACATTAGACGGACACAAGCGAGTAGTGTTCACTTACTGGGGAGAAATTGTCACTGCACCACGCAGAGAGCAACACAGGGTGAAGGGTACTGAACACACAGCAAAATGATGCGTATGTGTGTGTGTGTGTGCGTCTTTGTAAAGAGAAAAATAATGTGAAGCTCACTTTTATCTGTTAAACTCTCTAGCTTTCATTCAATCTTTCTTTTTATTACTCCTTCATATGAAAGTAACACACACGCGTTTGTGTGGCTACATCCGTTAGCGTAGCCACTTCTGTTGGACCATGAGGGTTCAAACTTGGTGTAAATGACCTTGTTTGGAGTCACATATGAATGTCGGGACTTGTGGACACTTGGATGACATCACATGAGCAAGATGGAGGCATGTTGTAGTTTTATTTCTGTTGTTGTATTCTGCTGAAGAAGAGGTCACCTTGGCTTAAACCCTGTTTCCCCCGAGACTCCTTAAGTGTTTCGTGGACTTAAACACTTCACCCACCCCTCCATCGGCACAGTGGTGAGTAGATAATGAGTGATTTTCCATCTTTTGGTGAAGTATCCTTTTAACCATCCAAACTATATGCCTAACCCTAACCTCAAACAGCCCTTTGAATTTGTTAGGACCAACCAAAATGTCCTCACAATGAAGGCACACGCACACACACACACACGGTGACTCATTGCCACTCGTTTTCCTCTGTCAAAGTGCACCCACTCTGGGCTCTGGACACCGTCAGTGGTCAGCTGCGTGTGTGTGTGCGTGTGTGCCAGCGTGTCATCGGCCACAGACGTAAGTCCTGATTTAGACGCTGACTCGAGAACCTCCAGCTCCTCTCGTGTCTTTGAAGTCGTTCTGCTCGGCTGCACGGAGCTGCAGTGTGAGCGTTCGTCCCGTCACCTGTTGATGCCTCCCACTGAAAACCTCATCAGCACCGCCGCAGCCTGACTGACTGAAGCCAGGAGCTGCCGGCCCTCAGCCAATCACGTTACTTTGTCTGTGTGTTTGTTGAACAACACTCTGTCGTCTTTACAGGATGATTGTGTTTGAGTGCATAGTGTTAAATTACTAGAAATAAGATGGATAAAGGGTGTTTATTAGGAATAAAAGCAGAACTTGTGCTGCTTTTATTGTAATTGTTTTGCACACAAGTTTGATAAGTTTTGAGACTTTTCACTGGTGACAGACGGAAGCATATTCGATTAGATTTTACTTTAGTTTCCTGAAATATTTCACCTTTAAATAACAAATTGAATCCTTTAATTTGACACTGCATACTAATATATCAAGTATGCTTCATGTAGGTTTAAGAACAGAGCTCTACACGTTGCTGCGATGGAAAGTGTAGATTCATGTTTCAGCTGCTGTGTGCAATCTCTGCTACGACGGCTGACATGTTTTCTCCTTTAGTGCAGAGAGCCAGAAGGATATCAGCTCCTCATCTCCTCGCTCCTGTCTCTCCTCTGTCAGGAGTCTGCAGGAAGCTCCTGTACATTCAGAGCAGTGGTCGGCTCCTACGAGAGCAGCAACACCATCATTTTGGAGCCATCCTGACTTGTTTCCTTCGGGACAGAGTTAAAAATTCTTCTTACTGTATCGGAGAGCCTATAGCAGAGCTCGGCTGCCTGTAAGAGCTGCTCAGGCCTCAAACTCCTGGAATCTACAGCCTCACTTCTGACGACTTTCTGACCCTTTGCTCCTCCAGCACTGAGGCTGCCCCCCCCAGCCCTGAAACGCAGCTGCAACAAGCTTTGGATAGAACAGGCCTCAACACTTTTTTTAAACTTTAACTATTCTCTGTTCCCAGGCACTTTATTTGAATCCACTTACTTTTGGATTTGGATGTATAATTTCCCCTTTGCCTCCCATGTTGTTCGGCTGTGCAGATGATAATGCCTATGAGTCGAAGCACTTTGAGATTTTATTGTAATGAAAATTGCATTTTAATTATGGGAAACTATGTGACTTCCATGATTTTGTGGTAAGAGCAATTTAACTTCAAAATAAAGGTTGGGTTTCTAAACGTTTATTTAGAAACTTGAAAAAAAAATTATATGTATATGATTTATATTATTATAAGATATATTATAATGTAGTCAATAGTTTATTTTGTGTCTAACTATAGAAAAACATATATGATTTGATAAAAAAATTTGTAGGCTGAAACTTGCATCAGGCTTAACCCAATATCATTAGATTTAATAATTAAGAATTAAGTGTCTTATATTTATCCATAACTCTAATTTGAAACTGTACACTGTATAACATGCTTTCAATTCATTCTCAAGATAGTTCTGTAGATTCATCCCTTTTATTTAAATTTTTTTTTTATTGTAATGTCGGTTAAAAGCATAATAGTTGATAATAACTCAGCTCCTGCTCAGAGAGGCTGGGTCGCTTCACCTCCTGCTGGTTCACACATGTACTTCAGGCCCACCGGCAGCATGTGCATCCTTCACTGTCGAATGTTGCACCATAACCACGCAGGCATGTATCCCTCTCTTCTTCTCTCCTGCACCTCGCTTTGTTTTTCTCTCTACAGTCCCCCCCATCCCTCCCTCTCTCCCTCCCTCCCCGTGGCTCTCCTTCTGTGAATAATTTATAAATATAGAAAAAAAGAAAAGCTATAGAGCTGAATTTTATTATCTGATTCAAAGTTTTCAACAACTTTCCCCCGCTCCCTCTTTCTCCATCTGTCTTCTCATTTAATTTCCATTTTGGATTCTGTGTACACACACACACAAACACACAGACACAGAAACAGAAACATACACGCACACACACTTTGTGAATGTTTTTATTAGTTCTACTGTCCACATGGGGATATTCTCTAACATGAATTACCATTGATTGTTTAAAACGTTAACCAAACATTTTCAACACACACACACACACAGTCACCCACACACACACACGCATACGCACACCCATAAATGTAAGCAGTAAGTTCTGGGTCGAGGCAGCAAAGTGACAAAGCAGTAAATCAATTCAATAGCAGTCCACTAAAGACCTGAATGACCTACAAACACAGTCACACACACGCCCGCGCGCACACACACACTGTGTCTACTGTTATGCGCACGCACATACACTATTTACACACAGAGACAGAATGTTTGGGGGGTTGTACATAATAGAAAACACAACTGTGGGGAAGAACCATCAATAGAATATCAGTCAAACTATCGACACGAGCGAATGAGCCTCTGCAGTAGTTGTGTGTTTGTGTGTTTGCCTCCTGACTCCCCGGCAGTTTGACCAAGGTGAGTGTTGTTCACTGTGCACTTAAAGACCATAACCGATATCTCATAGCAGTTGTTGTGTGACCAGAATCACTTCAGTACATTCCATGTTTTGGCCACTCAGCTCCATCATATCCATGCCCTGTCCTCACTGACAGATTTTTTCTGAACAAACATTTTTCCTCTCCTCCACACGAAAAAAACCCTGTTTTAACTCACTGAAACAGACATTGATACAAACGACTTCTAAAGTGCACATTTTCAGAATAGGTGCTTGGAGTGCTAAGTTAACCACTTGCTAGTTTAGAAGGAAAATATTCTGCCGTTCGGAGCAGGTCCGAAATAAAACTATGGTGAAGGGTATATACATATATACCAGTTTCTCTCTGGTTGATAAGGACTGCTAGTTAACTCTAAATTTACCATTACTACACCACATTACCAGCATTCACAAGTGTCTTCCTCTGCCAACATGACCCCAGTGATTCTCTCTGGGGTTTGATGGATAGTTGATGTGTAGACCATCGCCACCTGCTGACCCGGCATGCTTCCCTTAGCGTTCTCTTACGGATTGAAATAAACAACAGTTGTGCGAACTGAGTTTTTTTCCCCCAAAAGCAGAAGGGGGGAAATATCCATAGCCTTGACAGCAATCTGTCTGTGATGTGTGGAGGACGCTTGTTATCTGCAGCGAACAGGCCTCAGAGAGGGAAGGGGTTTCCGATTGGTCCAGCTGCACCGCTGAGTCATTCATATAAACACTGAGTATTGCTGGACACAATGATGGACACACTCCTCTCTGAGTGAAGGCTGCATGGAAGAGAAATGTGATTGCACATCTGTTGTCGGGATATTTACTGTAACTCATGCCAGGATTAATCAAACGTTTCTCTCAAACGTCTGTGTGCTCTTGTTTGCTGATGAGATTGTGTGAGGTAGACGTGGTCAATTGTGCAACACGCCGGATGAGAGTTCTTTCGATTTCTACTCAAGACCTTCTCATTAAGGATGTTGATCGGCCTGTTGTTTATATTGCTTCTTAATAACTTCCCCACACTGTTGCTTGCACATCTACCTCAGTAATTACTCAGGTTCACTTGTCTCCAGTCTTATAAAGTGGGGATGTAAACCCTCGATGCCAGATGTTGAGAAAGAAAGAAACAAAAATAAACACTTTCACAGAATTCTGGGTCGAATAACGTGAGTGTAGCAACATGCTGCTCATAAGCATCTCATTAAAGTTATGGCATCCACTTGCAAGCTCTTGTAACAACTGGTAAACCATAAAGAAAAGGACTCAAAGGCACAACTCACCAGATGTAAAACGGTGGGTAAACAGGCTTTCGGAGGTTCAGGCAAACAAATCCAACAGAGCCAAGCAAAGGAAATAGCACAGACGAGTAAACCTGAGATACTGAGGCATGAAGAGATGCCGGGATGTTTGGTGCTAAGGACAAAGACAAAGTGGCACAGAGGAGGAGGGGCACAAGGAACATACACACAAGGAAGGTGACGACAAGGAGACGGAGGTGAAACCAATTAGGGCGGAGCAGACAATCACACAGGCGGAAAACAAGGGCAGGAAGTGGAGGTCTGAAACAAGCGACACAAATAACAAGAACAAAAGCAATAATGGCTCTAAGCAGGAAACTTACGGCCCAGACTGATCAATGAAACCTCCTCCGACGTCCACATCCGAAATCGAACTCGTGGAGATGGAGTGTATAGAGATGGACGACATGCGAAAAAGGGAAGCCGAAGTGGCTGGCTACAGTATATGTCTTAAATCCTTTAATCAGTTAGTTAGTTATGTACTGGCTTTGCTTCCGCCGCTCCATTCCCCAATCACCAGAGGTGGGACCAAGTCATTTTTTTGCAAGTCCCAAGTAAGTCTCAAGTCTTTGCCCTCAAGTCCCGAGTCAAGTCCCAAGTCAAGACAGGCAAGTCCCGAGTCAAGTCCAAAGTCAAGACTGACAAGTCTCAAGTCAAGTCCAAGTCCTGCAGTTTGAGTTTCGAGTCTTTTCGAGTCCTTTTGATCACTGAGTAATAATATATTTACACAGATCATGTATGCTTTTAAAATCTGTATTTATTTATTTATTAAAACAAGTGCAATTGAAATTACAGAAAAAAATTGTGCCAACATTGCACTTCCCTATTGCACTATTAACCAGTCATTTTTAACATTTAACTCATATTTTGCAAGAATATTCTTCATTTTAAACCACTCCTACAGAATGAACACATTTGAACAAACAAGTGCAACTGTAATTATTTGTACAAAAATGCTAACATTGTATTTTGCATTTTAACTAGTTCCACAGCAGTTTCTGTCCTGTCCTGTGTTTATCTCATCTCATTTATCTCACCTCATATTGTCTGTGTGTGTGTGTACATGTGAGAAACATAACAAATACATGAACATGAACATTTCTGTCCTGTCCTGTGTTTATCTCATCTCATTTATCTTACCTCATATTGTCTGTGTGTGTGTGTACATGTGAGAAACATAACAAATACTTGAACATAACAATGAACAGGGTTGTGCTTTTTATATGTCAGGGCCCTATGATGAATTGCATTTGCAAAAGACCAAATTGGCCAAAAGTCTGTCAGTCATTTGTGCACGATGTGGACGTAGTATGATTCCACCAAGTGCCGCTGCGAGCCATTTTGGTGCCCTAAGCATAACTCCTCTATGATTACATTAAATTATCATCAATAAGTACAAACAAGAATAGTCAATCTTCTTTAACTTTTTTTGAGCAATTTAATATATCTCTTGTTCTGCCTTTTTTGTGATATACATGGCTAAAAGGTACCTAATATTTCTATACTGAAATAATATCGGCATTATAATTGTAAGCTAATTTATTTAATGACGTTATTGTTGAGGGTTGATTTGTATTTCCGGTTTTAAGTGGGTTGTTGGTAGTGACTCTTATTTTGAAACAGGGTTTTAAAGGAAGTGGGTGCTGTGATGAGTGAAGTTGTAAAATGAACGGAGAATAAACGGGTGTGCTGTCCCGAACGCATGACCTGCTCTCATGTCCTTTGTCGGCTGAAGCCGGACAACCAAACGCTCGGCTACATAATTATAATAACTATGATGATTTTTCGCACAGCGCGTAGTGCACGTTTTGGGAGCGGCGGCGCTGCACACACAGACGCACACAAACACGATGACAGATACAGAGCGCTCCTTAATAACATACTTTTTAATCTTTGTGTTTTGGGGAAAGGAGCAAGTCTTATCAAGTCAAACGGCTCAAGTCCAAGTGAAGTCACGAGTCATTGATGTTGAAGTCCAAGTCGAGTTGCAAGTCTCTTTACATTTTGTCAAGTCGAGTCTAAAGTCATCAAATTCATGACTCGAGTCTGACTCGAGTCCAAGTCATGTGACTCGAGTCCACACCTCTGCCAATCACTATCTTCACAGACTCTGGCTCCAAATGCACAAGATGGTGACACTCGTACAGGGACCTTTTTAGCTTTGCTTCTAGGTAGCGGTAGGAAGAGCAGACGTGTCATCCATCTTAATGTCAGTCGATGGTGGAGACCCAAAACCTCTCCTCGGGACCATAACCTTCCCAGTCCACCAGGTACCGACACTAACGCCCCTGGTGACCTGCCAGGAGGCGAGCTGGACCTTCATCGATGATCCAGGAGGTGATGAGGGTCTCAAGGTTCTGTCAGACCCTGATCAAAAAACAGCTGTGAGCATTTGCGAGTCCGAAAAAATCTTCCACATGAAACTTTTTTAACTTGATATCCAGTTCCCCCACATTCCTCCTTCTCTCTGTCTCCCTCCTCCTCCGTCCTCTCAATACCTATTTTAACTACACTCTTTTATTTATGTTCATTGACGTCTGGGACACATGTGGCCACAGTCTCTCTCACCTGATCCACTACAGTTTCATAATGAACCCTGCTTTGAGTGAATGCTAGAATGAATCGAGACACATGGGGACCAACATTCTTATGTGAGAACTGATAAACTTGCTGATAGACTCTGTCCTCACAAGCGTTTTAATTCCACATTGGTCGTAATCATTTTCCATACACATCAGGAAACCACTATTCATTTACAGTGGGCAGGTGAAAACAGGAATATCAAACATGTCCTTAGAGAAGAAGATATGATAATTTAGGTTTTAGCTGCATTATCGTTTGCAGCAGGTAAAAAATTGTCCCGTGGAAAGTTAGCAAAACATTATACAAGTACCTCAATTTACCTTTCCTCACCTGGTGCCTCCTATTTGTTGATTGGTTAGTCTACTTTTTCTCTTTGGTTATTCTGTAAACCTCAAACTAAAATGGAAATGAAACGGCTGAAAAACACGGCACCGAGAAAGCAAACAACAGAAAGACAGAATGTAATTGACTGAAGACCCTGGATGAAGAGGGGAGAGTACAAACTGAGAAGGATGTGACATTTAATTCAGAACAGAAAGTGAGAGAAGTGTGTGAAAAGCACTTTAGCTCTTTAAGCAATGTCGTTTTTGCAAATTTTCAGTAAGTTAACTTCAGTAAGGTTGTAGAAAGCAACAGCTCAAAGGAGAAGAAGGTAGGATTCCTTCAGCAGACCGTCATATCTCGGGAATGAAACCACTTTGTCTCCTGTACTCATGAATAACTGACGACTTTCTTTGAATAATTGATATCAATGAAAATCCAATTATTTTGATCAATGGAGAACAATCACATTCGGAATCAGTGTAAGTCTATCAATGTGTTGTCATTTTGTGAGTGAGAAAGTGATTCTACAGCAACACACCTCGTTTCATTCAGTGAATATCTCCTTGTTGTCCACTGGCGATGGAGAAACTAATCATATTAGATATCATTGCTACTGTAGTTAAACAAGATGCACCTATTTTTGTAATATTTTGTGTGTCCTCTATTTTAACACTGGTATTGTTTATGAATACCAAAAATAATTTCACCACAGTTGCTCGGTCGGCCTGCACACCCAAAACCTAACGGGAACAAATGTTAGTGTTCTGAGATTTTGTTTAGTTGAATCTGATCTCAATGTTTGTTTCCTCCAAACGTTGAAAACCAATTGCAGCACTGCCGTCATAATGAGAAAATCACCTCATGTTCTGATTATACCTGAACATAATTTGATAGAAGCTTCACGCTGACGTGTTATTTCATTTGTTCATTACACGATTATTAAGTGTGACTAACGCGTCAGGTGATTTTCTCATTTTGATTGGAGTGCTGCCTTCTTCAAAAACAAATTCAAACCAGAAGGGTACTTAAAGAGTGAATACCTCCACCAAGGCTGAACGGCCACTTCATCACTATAATACATACTTACAGTGCTCATAGATATTGTTACCATACATATGCGTGATTAGAAATTCACAAAATATTGGAAAAATCTCACAATGTTAAAGGGAAAATCTGCCCTCTTGATAGAATCCTCTCCAGAAGTTAACTTGTACAAACTGCCTCAAAAAAGAATTACCTCGGCCAAGGAGGTTAAATCTCCATTGCTCAGAGCTCATTGGTTCAGGAGGAACGCACCTGGGCCCTTTTATGACATCACCGCTGGTTGCAGGTTGTTTGTTTATTCATCGCTCAAACCTAATTAAACAAGCTGTCATTACTCTCTCGTGGCAGATATTTTAGACACGTCACAGTCGGACAAACTCAGGTGTAAATATTCTAATGTGAGACGTCTGGATTCCTTCACTCTGCAGCAGTTTCAAGGTCCCAGTATTTGGACATGTTGGCTCCCTGTCACACCGTCATGGCGCACTGGCAACCTGAAAGAGAGCAAAGCCATGTTAATGGTTTCAGTAACATCTGTGCCTCTACAACTGTTACTATTTCCCAGTATGTTAAAATGGCTGCTGCTGAAAAAGAAAATTGGATTTGGTCAGCATTCTAATTTCTCTCTTTCTTCTCTCTCTCTTTCTTGTTTCACCCCAGAATGTTTCAACCATTGACAATGCAAACACATTGGGTAAACGAGTAATAAACTACTACACCGTTCTTGGTTGTGTAGAGATACCTCACTGTCTACAAACGTGTAACACACCTGTAAAGCTGTTTTTAGGTGAAAATTGGGTGCAGACATTTTGCCTGTTGATATCAGAAAAACTGAGACGAGATTATTTGGGTAAGGTGTTTTCACAACAGGACCATTTTGGAACATTCGGGTGAGGAATGGCCTCTGGATAGAGCCAGCAGGGGGCAGGATATGACGTTTAAATTGCTCTGCAGAAAGCTTGGTTTTGTTTTGCATTCTCACATGCAGCCCCCTTTTGGAAAAAGTCCAAACTTCAGTGCAGGTCTGAAAGCAGCTCATGACACCGGCTGACCTTCGTCTCACAGTTATAACAAAAGCCCATGAAAACTGTCTCTATTACATGACTTGCACTTCTTCGTCTGTATTTCTCTGTGGTGCAGAATCTCCACACACCACCACCACAACTTTGTTATCCACAATTGAGCTTAATGTCATTGCCGAGCCAACAGGTGTGAACCAGAAAAATGTGCTTGCATCCCTGGAAAATCACAGTGGGCGCTGCCACCGTGACCACAAATTCAGTCTCCTTTTCACCGCCGCTCAAGCAGCTCAAGGATTTGTCTCCGGCTCGGGGATTTATGTCCTGATGGCATAATAAAATAAAGATAGCCCTTGTTCTGCAGTTTCCAAGCTGGAGGAGAGACTGGCTTATGCTCACATTTCTTGAATGAGCCAAGATCGTTCATTGGATAGCGGACGGCGATAATGCAGCCGTCCTGTCAGTGATGTTCCCCGGTGATATGTCGGTCCTCTCTCAGGACGCGTGTCAAAGGTCAGTGTGGGCTCGCCTGCAGCTGGGAGGCAGACTCTGCCGGGCTGACAGGTGTTGACATATCAGTGAGTTGGATCTCATTGGGTTTCTGATCTTGGTTCCCTGTGCTACATATTAAATCCACTACCTCTACCTTCAGCACTGACTGAACCAGTGCCTCGGGGGGGGCTTCTTGACCCGGGGGTTGTTCCCCAGCGGCATCGGCACAGAAGAGGGAAAGAATCACAGTTCTCAGTTATGCGGCTGTTGCACATTTGTAGCCCATGACTCACTGAGAGAAATATCTATAAGAAGGTTGTACCCGATGCCATACCATTTAAATATGATGAAGGTTGGTAGCAGTCTTTAGGGTATGTGGTGTTCATTATTTCTGTTTCTGTTATGATGACAAAATCAGAAAATAATCAGCTAATAACTGTGATGAGGTGCAGATTGTGCCTTTATTACAGGATTGAGGGAGATGACGATCAATCTGCACCATAGAGGGTCTATACAGATAGATTATGCATGACTAAAATTATAATCTAAAAAAATCCAGGTTATGGCAACTGCCATTTAGCAGTTTAGACATAATTTGGAGCCACAGTTCGCTGTCAACCAAGAAGTTTCATCCTGTCTTCATAGCATTAAATCATTTTTTTAAGATGAAACTTACCAGGAGGTGGTGGGGTTTATGACCTATACTGCAGTCAGCCACCAGGGGGAATTTAAGATGATTTTTGGAATCACTTTGGGGAAGCTGTCATGTCATCCATCTTTATATCCAGTCTATGATCTGCACAGCCTGTGGACAAACCTGATTTCAGTCTCCATTTCAGAGCGGAATGGGATGCGTTATATCCTCCGGCTGTCGGGGAGTTGACCACATCTCCTCTGGTTTGATTGAACTCTGACCTACAAAGTCACAAGGCTCCGGTATGTCCTATTCCACTCGAGCTGGGGGGGCTTTACTTCTCGTTTAGGAAATATTGATTGTTTATATCCTTGAGTATATCTAAACCAGCCTTGTGGAGAAGGCTGCTTTGCAGCAGTTCCCCCCCGCCCCCCCCCCCCTCGCTAATGATATTGAAAGGACGTGGAGTAGAAATGTTTTACAAATGCTGATTACATTTTTTCATGTGGTTGCCTTTTGAATAGACAACACGAAAAACATTTCAAGCCTTTTGAGCCTTGATCAGTATTTTTACAAGCTCAGAAGTTTGCATTGACTTTGCTTTTGTTTTTTCTTTCAAACGCATACAAACACTGGCCGAGCGCTCTGATGTAGTTTGCCATAACAAGCCACAGGCCTTCAATCAACCACATCAACCATCAAAGTGGATGTGACGAACGAGACGAGTCTAAAAAAAATCTGCTCGAATTCATCCTCTGGGCTTTTTGTTCTGAGCTGAAGGATCATGTCTCAAATTAGAACATTGAAATGGACTTTTCTGTCTGGTAGAAAGAATGAACACTGTTTGCACACACTGTTGTTGTGCTGGCTCGGTTTGCCTTTATAATACAGGAAGGCCTTCTGCACAATTGAGGATTGTTACCTGATTTGGGGTCAGATTCAGCTCTCCTGACTTGAACCGGTCATTCGGCCAGTCCTCTGGTTGAGAGACGTCACGTATTTATTAAGTGCCTCCGTTGTGAATAGGAACCGTGGCTGCCGACAGAATAAATTAGGCTTTTGTTTCACGCACCAGATGGACAGATTCAAAGGAGAACAGACTCATCGCATTGTGGATACAGTACAAATCCTTAATTATTGTGTCCTGTTCATGCAAAACCTTATACAATCACAACACCAGCAGTCCAGCTCCATGGTGGCTTTTATTCCTTAAACACATTCGATCACTTGAGTCTCTGGAATCACCACACAGAAATTGTTATATAATATTATAATATACAATTATATACTTTGATTGAGTTTCATATTGGAGAGGAATTCTTTTTTTTAATGTTCACATTTATGCTTCAAATGACTTTTAACTATCCCCAGTCTGCTTGTTTCAGACAAAAACAACTGACCAGCAACCGACCGGTAACAACCTGCTTTATGCACCTTGCAAGCAATCTCACAAACAGGCTATGTGTGTGTGTCTGTGTGTGTGTGTGTGTTTATGAGAGAGAGAGAGAGAGGGAGAGGGGGAGAATTGTCGGAGCAGTTAATTTGGGTTGTTGGGAGAATGTGTGTATAAATATCTTGGTACCTTGGACAGGGTGACGCAGTTAGTCACAAATTATAGTGACGGCTGTTTGTGTTACTGACTCACACTGTCCAACGCACACACAGTATTTACAGTTATAGGATGAGTCGAACAAAGGACACAAAGCACGCACACAAGAACACAAACAAAGTTAACTATACATTAAACTATCTTCACTCACCATCTCATTCTCTCTCTCTCTCACACACACACACACACACACACACACCCACACACACTCACACACGCCCATGCAGCAGAATATTTTACAGTTGGCAGTAGGATATTTATTGTTGCCATGTACTGCTAATCAATACCGTCTCTATTGGACACATACATCATTGGCAATGAGCTGGACAGTCTGTGTGTTTGTCTGCGTGAGACTTTGTGCATGTGTCTGTTGTAATGGAGGCATAGATCACTGACAATGGGCTTTGTGCATCTCTGTGTTTGTCAGAGAGATTGTGTCTGAGGCATCCTGTTAATGTTTGTGTAGCTCAGTTCTCTGTTTGTGCTATTCACACAGAGCAACACGACTAATGACCATTTTCAATGTTGATTAATAATGAGTTTGATTCAATTAATAAATCATTCAGTCAACGAAATGTCAGAAAATGGCAAAGTACTTCAAACTGCTTTTCAATCTACAAGTCGGAAATTCCCCAAAATATTAATGTTATTACGATGGAAGACAAAACAATTTTGTCATTTTCTGTTCATTTCTTCAATCAACTGATAAAACATCAATAAATCAGTTCTAAGTATTATAAGCAGTGTTTATTAAAAACCTGATTAATCATTTATGTAAAAGTGTGCTGTGCTGGTTAGCACTGTCGCCTCACAGGAGGAAGGTTCTTGGTTTGAATCCTGGTTTCGGAGAAGGTCTCTCTGTGATGAGTTTGCATGTTTCCAGTGTTTTCAAAGGGTTCTCCAGTTTCCTCCCACAGTCCAGAGGTGATGAGGTTAACTGGAGATTTAGATTTTCAACTTATGAATATGAGTGTAAGCGGTGGTTGTCTTTAAATGTCAGATCTGTGATACGCTGGCGACCCATTGTAGCCATCAGAAGATTAGCTGTACAGATGATGGATGTGCGATGTGAAATATAATCTTGTTTACTCTCTCCATCCGTCCCATTCTTGTGAACGACTAATATCACGTACAGCCTGGGGCAGTTTCTTTAAATGTGGCACAAACGATGAACTGATAAGATGGCCAAAGGTCAAAGGTCATGGTGACCTCATGTTCTTGTCAACGTGATATATCAGGAACCTTCAGAGGGAATTTCTTCACATTTGGCACAATCATTCACTTGGACTCAAGGTTGACCTGATTACATTTAAGAGGTCAGAGGTCACTGTGACCTGTGACCTTGGACTGTGAACGTGTTCATCTTGAGATCACCCAGTGAGAATCCTTTCCTATTTCGTATAAATGTTCACATAGACCAACAGATTAACTGATATGATTTTAGTGAAGGTAGCAGGGGCTTAACAAAACAGGATTTTGAACAGGATATTTCCAGTTTGCCTTTAGGGAATTTCTTCAAATTGGGACCAGTTGTCACTTGGTCTGAAAGATGAACTGGTCTGATTTCAATGGTCAATGTCAAAGAGAACTCATATGAATGTGGAAAAAATTCTATATCGACTTAAAGTGCAGAGGTATAAAAGCGCAGTGCAGTATTTCCTATCGTCTCTTATTTCTTATTCTGAACATCTTTTGGCTGCTTTCAACCTTCTGTCTCGCCAGGATCTGCGTTAAACCCATTCATTCTTCTGATGCAAAGAAGCACTTTGAGTTGGCACTATGCACTATTTATGTGGTTTTGTGTGTGTGCTCTGCTGCATATATATTTTACCTCGTGTATTTGGGTTGGCAGAATCGATAAGTGAATTATGTGTCTGTATTTGTGTGGGTCTGTCTGTTGCACATGGAACTAGATAAACAATAAGCAGCAGTTTGGGTGCATTAATGTGACTGATACGGGATCGCGTGTGTCTTTCTATGTGTTTACCAAAGACTTATTTCCAAAAAGCCTGCAAACAAAACGCTGTCTTAGGTCTGCGCCGCAGAAAATCACTTTTGTCTGTTTTATTTGTCTTTGCGGTTTGCGTCGCAGGTTGAGCAGTCAAACCCGATAAAACTCACATTTGTGTACATTTTACATTTGGAATTACTGGCACTTAGCTCTCACTGTTATGCAGCTTGACTTCCAGGGAGCCGAGCAGAAGAATAAGCTTCAATTCTTAAATCATCATTAGCAACAACCAACACGACTCGGCTCGCTGCCCTGAAAATCCTCCCCTGACCCTGAAGTGGTCCTCGGAGAGACAAGCGAGGAATAAAGAAACAGCAAAGGAGAAGAAGCAGAGCGATGGAGGGTACTTTCACCTCAGAGAGTTATTTGTCTCAGAAACAACAGGCCTATTCATTGTTTTTTTTACCAATTGCTAAACAATTTCACCGAGCAAGACGGACAACAACAACGAGCAGTGCCATTCTTCACAGATGCAAAAGCAGATAAATAAAATAGACGATAATACGATACCTTACAAGACTCTGCTGCCGGTGGTGGTGGAGTGGGAGTGATGAATGCTCCAATATCCCATAATGGTTATAGTCAAAGGTTCCCATCCAGTGTGTCAATTCCATGTCGCACTGTTTACTTTCCTATGTAATCAAACAGCACCATTTTGAAGATGTATTTAGGAAGAGGGAGGTCCCTGCTGTCCCATCATGCATCATTGTTGACTTTTCACGGCTGTTTATGACCCTTTTCTCCAGCGACAACATTTTAAACAACAGTACAGTGTTATACACAATAATACATTAAAATGGGACTGAGTTCAAACCAAGGCCCAACAGTCCCCGTGTAAACCCACATTTAAATCCAGCAGAGCTTTTATTTGGATCTCGACCAAATGGCAGACACTCAAAATTATTGGTCCCTGAAATATACTGTTTTTTCCCCATTAAGATGTCCAAGTCTGCTTTTGCGTAATCCTGCTGTTAAACAAACGGACACCTCGAAAGTTGACCAGCCTTTATTCAAAATTTGGTTTGCATCATAACACATTTTTTCAAGATTTTATAGTAATTTGCTAAAATCCTTTTACTGACATCTGAATAAAAGAATGTTTTTTACTTCTGCCCTTAATCTTTTCTGTTTTGTGTTGATAAAAAAAGCTCTGCAAACCTTGTGTAAATTGGTCCATGGCAGTTATTCAGGATATTGGGCCTTAGATTTAAACATCTGCTCCACGATGTATGAAGGAAAGTTTCATTTATCAAAAACATTTGTTATCAACACACTTTGCCACACTCTCTGGTCCCAGGAATCTAACCAGCAACCTAACCACCTACTGTACGACTCCTTATCCATCTTTCTTTTAGTTATTTACTTTTAATTCAAAGTTGATTTGGGTGAGTTAAACTCCCACTACATTCAGATTAAGGCATTATAGTCCAAAGTATTTATTATCCCTTGTGGAGAATGGACAGATTTCACGACAGTGGTCTGGACCGAGCTTCTGAGATATATTTTTCCTTTCTGAAATTTCTTAGAAGATAATTATCGAACGCCACAACGTCTTTTAAGTCCGTTTGACTGTATCTGCCACAAGAATGATGATGATCTTTGGAGTGGTTGCTGCTGGAGGCCCATTGTCTCAGTCCTCCCCGATTCGGTTGACCTTGGCACAGGAAATCGTTTGCGCCGCCTTCTGCAATATTAAAACACATTTTCGTCAAAGGGAAAACTGTTCGGACTGACCCCAAATCTTTTTTTGTTTTAAATGTGGTAAATGGTGTCAAGCTGAAGAAAAAGGCAGAGGTGGAGAGAGGGAATGTGGATTACATGAGTAATATTTCCAAATCTGTCTGTCTCACCATAACAACCCAATATGTATCCGGTCTGCTCGCCTCCACAACAGGAATAATAAATTCAATATTCCAGCGAGACGAACAGACCGGCCATTATTCACAATACCTGTGCGTGTGTCGGCCTGTGCGTGTGTGCACATGCTGCTTGTGTGTGTGGCGCCCGCGAACTGCTGTTTCTGATTGTATTACACGAGGGCCCTCGCTGTATTTGAACCACATGTTACATGCCTGCTGTTCTATTTTTACATTAATAAAATGTGTGTCCATGTGCACGGCCCTGCTCCTGCGACGGAGTGTTATAGTAATAAAATCATCACACAACCTCATTGTTTCTGACATTTAACCAGAAAGCGTTAGAAGAGGGGAGAGGAGACGACATCCAGCGGGAAAATATTCCCCCGTGGTTAAAGGTTTCAAGTCATAGCAATTATTCTCCATGTGGTGGCAGGTTTATTTTCATACTAATTTCCAAGCATCACCCTGTGAATCCGATAGCTCTGTCTACAGGCGATACACAAGCAGCTTCCTCCCGGGGAGGATGAGAGGTCTGAAATCGGGCCAGTATATTCCGATGTCATGAGATGATTTGTAGTGGTTAAACCTCAGGATTTTACTGTGGACAGTGCAAACTATCAATGTCAGAAGTGCTTATACACTAGAGCAGTAAATACCGGAGAAGATATCGGATTTATTCTCCCACAGTGAAGCAGTAAATTGACGACATTTGAGAAAAAATCTTCCAATTATCAGTCCGGGAATAGGAATAACCATCTTCTTGACACTAACGGAAAAAAACACAATAAAGCTGTTAAAGTAAAGAATAAAGACCTAATTTATTTTACACCGGGGTCCATTTTGTTGTTGACTGCTACTTTTCCTAATTCCTAAAAAGTCTTATTTAAGTGTTTATTTGCATGAATTCAATTTTAACAGATAGTGTACAAAAAACAATAAAAAAAAAATATTTGGAAATGTGCAGGGGGAGGAGAAATCCCGGGAAGAAGTCATTCTTGATATGGACAAAAGTACCACAACATTCAGTGTTAAAGATTTATTCAGGAAGATCTACCTCTGAATTTTTGGTTCATCCCATGTCCCATTCATTAACACGGAGGAGGCAGGATTCATGACCGGGTCATCGAGGCGCTTTGGCTTCACCCTAGTAGAGCTGTCCTGTCATCCATCTTTATATGAAGTCTATGCTTGTGCCGCTGAAACAACTTGAGTATTTTTAAAAACCTGGCTGAGGCCTTGTTGTCTTTGGGGACGTTTGGAATGACGATAATGAAATGTTACATTGAGGATTAACTTGTTAAACATGACATTAAATGATCAGGAAATATTTCCCTCTCTGAACAGTGTCTTGTACATAAATATCTGGAAAATCGAAATATAAACAAATTGAGGATGTCATCACATCATGTGAGATATTTCCAGAAACAGGAACTTGGTCTTAATTTCTCCGCCCACTGGTGTGCTTGTAACGGTCCATATTGCATCGCGGCCTCCAGACTATGTTGCATTTTCACAACTGAAGCCTGACTCACTTTTTCTTGACAGGAACAAATCTCGCTTCTCACCGCTGCTCTCTCTCTCCACCTACACACCGACAGCAGAAAGCAACAAGTTCACTTCTGATCCGAGGGGATTGGTTGGAGTCGTTGTGGAAAACGCAGGGAAGCATTAACTGGAGTCGAGGACAGGCTGAGAGAGAGTGGGTACAGCGAACGAGTAAATTGCGACGCTTAATCACAAACTAACTGCTGGAATGCACTGAGCAGACTGATGAGCGAGCGAGTACCTGAGGGTGGAATTTTCCTTTAATCATGCAGTCGACATCCACTGAGTCACGGCTCTGAGTCAGTGGGCAGCACAAGGGGACCGCTGTCCACCAGTTGTGTGCGTTGTGCCTCTGTGTGTGGGAGGGCGCTGGTGGAGGTGGCAGCGTGGGCTGGAAACAAACTGCACCTCTGAAAGATCAACAAGCTGCGACCAAGCTGCAGCAGAAGAAGTTGCAGTGGTTCCCCCCCAAAAAAAGAAAAAGTTTTACGACGCCGGTCCGAGACACAAACAGCGCTGGGATGAGTTATTTCCATTTTCGCCTCACACATTTCTCACAGCACCCAGCAGGAGAGTTTGGAAAGTTACTCTCCACGCATAATCCATTACAGATTAGTGATTGCCTGTATGAAACGATAATCACTCACAGGATACGGAGGGGGGAAATTTCCCCTTCATTGACATCCACCAGCCTATATATAACATCCCTCTGAGGCCATCATGCCATTCTATATGTTTTAATTCTCATAGCAGCAGAGTATTGTGCAGTCAACGTGTGTAAGCTCCCTCTGGTTTGCTCTTGTAGCCTCAGCACTGTCTCTCATTCTGTGTGTTTTCTGTTTCCTGGTCAGCTTGGGGCCCAGAGTTGCTCAGTGTGAAGTTAGCACCATGTTAAAAAACAACACACACACACAAACACACACACACACACACACACTTGAGAAGCAGGGTTTCCGTGGGTGTGTTGCTATAGGTACTGGTGAGCAGTTGAAACTCAGTGTGGGAAGTCCAGTTTAATGACTGAGCTTATCAGAACCAAAACACTGAGTCAGATAAGGCAGGTTTAAAATACATAATATGGGACAGGGTTTTATGGCTTAAAGCAACAGGTGTTCATTGTTTTCGCCGGATGACCATGCATTCGTCTCTCCTGGTTATATCATGGATGTCAGACAGGAGGCAGCATTCTTTTTGACACAGTGTTGTTGTTGTCTTTTTGGACTTTCTGAAATCAATTATCCAACAAGCAATGCACTTGAGCAGAGATGAGACGACGCGCAGGATTTACAGCACCACACTGGAGTGATTATCACATCTCTCCTCTCTGTATTTAAATATGGACTTTGGAAAGTGAAGCCTCAAACCTGCATTCTCCTGAATAACCAGCAGAGGGCGACTGCATAGAGCTTGAGCCGTCTGTAGTCGGGAAAACATAGAGTTTAAGACGTTAGAGACAGTTCATGATAGGTGTAGGGGTGTGTGCAGCTTGCACCCCCCCCCCCCTTCCAAACAAGGTTACCAAAATACAAGGTTGCGCTGCACAAAATGAAAAACACTTCACAGCGTTTTAACACTCAAGCGTGGTTCTTATTCCGAGGACAGGATAAACTAGAGACCCTGTTGGAAAAGTTTTTGAACCAATTTTCAAATATACACTGTCTTATACACTGTCTAGAAATCAACTTAAGATTCAGTAGTTCCTTCGAATTTAATTTTATGTTTTGTCCAACCATTAATATATTCATTTTTGTCCCACATCATTGTTTTCTCTCTGTTCTCTTCGGCTGTTCGGTGCATGTGCCTGAGTGTAATACAGCCTCAAATAAGCAGCAAGAGCCATCAGGTCCTAAACAACGTAAATGGCCCCGTTGGGTTTATTACAGTTTTATTAGATTCTGGACTCAAGCAGTGTCTGTGAATTGTGTCTGTGTCTTCACCACAGTGTGTCTGTGTTTGACACATCTTACAGGTATTTAATGGGATATTGGATCGTTTCATTTCTATTTCACTAAGTAATTTGTTTGGCTAAATGATCAGATTCTCCTGACACCTGCTGGCCTCTGCAGATTACTGTGTCCTCATTAGGAGCAAATGTGATTTCTGTCTTTGTTTTCTTCTGCGTATGAGAGCAGGGATGCAATACAAGGAATATTTTTGGAACAATGCTTTATGCTGCTTTTATTGCATGCCTTCATTAAATAGTGTCTTTGTGGATTCTTGGTGCATTTGTGTGTTTCATAACAGCTTCGGTCTAAATTGTTATTACATTTCATATTACTTTTATTATTCTCGACAACAGCAGCTGTCCGGGCCACACAGCTTTGAGTGTCTGAAGCTGAGAGGGTCTAATGGCTTTACCGTGTGTGTGTGTCTGTGTGTGTTTGCATGCATGTGTGCATTTTACATGAGTAATACAGCAGTATATATGAATTATTGGCACTCATCCATGACTATGAGCTGCTGTGCCACAAGGGTCTTTAACGTGTGTGTGTGTGTACTCATTTCTATTGCCTCTTAAGGGCCTCTCCAGCAAAGCCTTGTCAGGACCAGTTCACCTTGTGGGGACCCGAGTCCTGTCCTAACGAGATAAATTAATTTCTACGGTCCTGGTTAATGTTCGGGGTAAGCTGTAAATTGTGGTTAGGTCAGGGTTAGTTATGAAGTGGTTAAAGTCACAAAAAAGGTATTTGTGAGGCTGTCTACAATCAATGGCAGTCGATGCAAAGTCCTGATAGGGATAGCTGTGCAAACCTGTGTGTGCGAGTGTGGAGGTCCATAGCTTTTTATAAACTGGCCAGCACACAAAAACAACACGCCTGAAGGTAAAAGAGACAAATCTGATCACACAACACAGGGGATAGCAATCATGGACACGCACACGCACACACACACACACACACACACACACACACACACACACACACACACACACACACACGCACAGACTCTCTCTTTTTTTCTTCCCCCCCTCTTTTACACATACATGAATACCCACAGACCTGGATACATGACAACTGTGGAAAGTCTGGGAACTGGCTGGTGTCAGCTCGGTGGACCGTTACCGTAGTTCACTCGGGTTTGGCCCGGGCTCCTGCCCCTTTCCTTTGCAAACCTTACCAAGATAAATAAATGTGCCTATGCATTTTAAAAATTCATGTATTAAAATGTATTTATACCTCAGGCCAACTCTTCTCGGTTAAACACGATGAGAAGCAACATGTTTATTAAAACGCCCCCGAACCTGGACAGTGCATTTAATCCTACAGGAGAAACAAAAACTTTAAAACAGTTTCAAAATAATCTTTTGAAATTGGTGTTTGTGTATCTTAACCGACCGAGCAATATTGACAGGAATTAGTTCTAAATTCATGGAGCCTCGAGGCGTGAATCTAAGTCTGCTTAAAAAAAACTTGCCATGCACATTTGTCGTAAAAAAAGAAAAGAGCCACAAAAACTAAACAGATACAGAAGAATGGAAATGGCTCATAAAGAAAAGAGAGAGAAACGGTTCCAGAGTCAAAAATATTCATAAGTCTGTGAAAGAAACTTGAATGTTTTCTATTGTAAAACTGATTTATCTTCATCACATGTGTTTCTGGAATTTGCAAATACCAATAGAGGGACTGTATTGACCTGCCATAAGATTAAAGTCAAAACCATCCTCTCCTCTGTTTGCATCTTCCTTCAGTTTTTCTGTCTGTTTGGCCAGAGCTCTCTAATCACCACTCGGCCTCTGCTGAAAAACCAGCTCGCACAAATATGATGATGAGCACAACATGACGCCCGGCACATTTTCCCACACAGCATCATTTAAATGTGAAAGGAGAACCACGCACAACTCTAACGAAGGGTCAACAGAAAGGAATTCGTGCCGGGTCCAAAATTTTGTTTACCGAGCACGGAGAGAAGAAAACAAGGTGGAATATAAGATCCCGATCAAAGGGATAAGAATGATAAAGTGACAAAAAAAGAGAGAGAGACGGGCTGGAGACGAGGCACAAGATGGATATTCGCAGAGACATAATTGCGTAGGAACTGACAAAAAGTACAGTGACGGGTCGAACGGACACATGGCGACAGCGGAGATGAGGAGAAGCGCTTCGGGTGAGAGAAATACGGAGAGAGTTAAAGAAAAAGAGAAAGAGAGAGAGAGAGAGAGAGAGAATCATATTTTCCATTTTCCAGTGCGTCACAAGAAAACTGTCTATTCATTAGAGCATCAAAACTAACACGCAATGCTATGACCACTTCAAAGAGGGGGGCGAATATAAACAGAGAGGAATGACAAAGATGGTCTGTCTCTGTTGCCAACTCAAAGCAGTAGTGTGTGTGTGTGTCTGTGTGTGTGTACAGTATGTGTTTATGGCTGTGCTAATGTGTATATTTGTATACATGGACTTTGTGCGTTGGCAAGGCCGTGTTCGGAGCGGGGGGGAGGCAACCGCGAACTATCGATCTCTTCGGGAACCCATCGCTCTTGGCAGCGGCAAAACTTATTTTGGCATATTACACATTATGTTATAATTCAAACACACGTTTAAAGAGCAACGCTGAAATTCACCCCCTTCCCACTCACCACCACTGGTCCTGCCCAGGCCGAGAACCTCACGGCCCGAGGTCCAGGGGCCGGTTTCCCATTGATGTGGCCAATAATTCTGGCGGATAGGTATACAGCCAAATCTGTTTGTGTGTGTTGGCGGAGGGGGGTGCAAAAATACCAAATACACTTCTGCCTTCCATCACCCAGGCCTTTCCACTCTTTCATTGCTTCTGAGACCACAAATATCCGAGTCAGTCACTCCGGACATTTTCCAGAACTTCTCCTGCTAGCCCTATGGTACAAGATTTGAAAAGTGTCAGAGTAAGCCCAAGTGACAACACAGGATGATGAACGATGGATGTAAAACTGGAAAAAAACTAAGCATTAAATGATCTTGGGTTGAAAAAGACAAAGAGCTGTTGCTGATAAGAGCCGACTCCGGTGTCAAACACTGCTTTCCACATCAGGATTTATATGTAATGTCATGTCCTGCCTCCTGCGTGCTCTACCCAGGGGCACCCTCATCTGAATGTTCCAGAGATTTGAATGTTTTTGTATCTGACACAAACATTTTGTTTCATCGTTCTTCTTATGTTAAAGGTGAACTCCCAGTATGGAAACACTGCCCCTGTGCACTTTGTGTAGGATTACCTGGCCTGGAGATATTGACATTTCCATGCAAATGAGGACGTGTGAGCAGTGGTCAGAAGCGCAGGCTGCATATATCAGTTTTTTTTTTTTCTAAACCAAGCGCCTGCAGCTCCAGACTAATTTAACAGTTGTTAGAAATAAAAAAACACTCTGGGATTTTGGGAGATTGGCCCACTGATGAACTTCGCCTGCTTAGTAATGAGAATACAGACATCAAAACTGTCTGCGTGACCTCCATAGTAACGACTTTCCAAACCTCCATGTAGTGCAAGCACGTTCCCATATTGCACCAGGTGTCTTAGCAACTATACAAAGGAAAACGTTCCTGCCCACCGACCCGTATTAAAATGTGTTTCAAAGCCAGATTGCATCTTGATAAGATTTTAACCTGATTACATTCCAGTCTCTGATGTCCACATTGAGATTTGATTGTCCCCTGATCGCTCCGTCCAGGTTACATCCTCATGTCGTTTGCTCAGCTTCAAAAACCAACAACAAAAAGGACGAGTAGAAGTAGAAGTTATGTGATGTTAATGGATGTCTTGGTGATGCTGTGTTACTGTGTTACTTGCTTTTCGATTGGTTTTGACTTCCCTCTATCCACAGTCGTCTTGAAGAGCAAACGGCTGCTAGCCGCCGAGCTGCTGCTGCTTCAGTGGTTTGAAATGATTGTGTGCGATTGTTCCTTCTGCCGACAAAGTTGTTGGCATTTACTCTTATGTTCAACAAGGTCACAATGGGTCCATAAACGCCTTCGGACATGGTTTGGCCGATCGGATCTCAATCCATCCTCCATGCATCCAGGTTGCATCGACTTTCATGTGGTCAAGTGATATCCACATATAATCAAACGAAAACACATTTTGATTCCAGGTTTAAATGAGGTATGAGTTTGGTTCAGTTCTCATTCTCGAATAACAATTTTACAAACCCCATGCTGAGTCACGAGAGCCAACGAGAATTATTTTAAATTGGATCATGTGAGTTAAGGGTTTCTTTATGTGTAAAAATGCATGTGAAAGGAAATACACATGTGGCAAACCAGCAGATGCATAACATTTGTGTAAGAGTCGTGTTTCCTGTCGCTCCTCTCCAGGAGAATCCTGAAGGAAATATCTGTCGCCTCTGCAGCTAAATGCTCCACCATGTTCACCGGTGGATTCCAGTTTGGACTGTCTGGTGCTGGGCCAGTTTTGATGGTGGGTTTATCAGAGCATGTTTGGTGACTGCCGTGCCTGCTGTGTCTGGAAACGAGGTTGATGAGAGCAGAGGAGGAGCTGAGGAGGAGCTGAGGAGGAGCTGAGGAGTAGCTGCAGAGCATGGGTGATAAACTCTTTGCAGATTTATCACTATGAAATATATCTTCCATATTTGTACTTTGATCCATTAATCACGTCAACATAACATACCTTCAAGAAAGGAGCACGACGTGGAGGTAAAGTTAATAATGAAGCTGTGCATACAGAGCCCAGGTTCACCAGAGCTCTCACTAACATCTTGTCTTGCTACTTTTCTTCTGAGCTGGTTACCTTCAGTCTCATCTTAAGTTATATTTTTTATATTTAGAGATGTTCCCATAAGGATGCCAGCATCAGAAATGCCTCGATATGCTTGAGAAATAAGTCCCTTAAGTAAAACAGCTTCATGAACCATATTCAAGACTTCAGTTTTGATGGATGGCACCGGAGTTTCCAATTACAACAAAAACAAATCTCATACATACATTTCCAGACAGGGTAAATACAATACAACTGTCAAAATACATCATATAAGTTGTTTTTCTTTTTTTTTAAATGCACTGGTAGCAGTATCGGCCAAGCCACAAAGTCCAGGTATCGACATCAGTATCAGGAAAGGAAAGATGGTCTCAGAAAACCCCTGATGAAATTCACCCCCCACTCACTAATTGTCCGACACCACTCATGTGGTAGTTTCCTCCATTTTTTGACTCTCTGAGCAGCTAAATCAGGTTTGTCAGGAGAGTTTACGTTTGGTCAGCGCTAAAAATTTGTAACGTCAAAGTTAACTTAAGTCAAACTCTGTTTTACAATGATTTAAAAAGGACATGAATCTACCTTGCCCTACAAGTTCACCGGATGCAGTGAGTTTGTCCTTACGTACGCCCCCAAAAAAATCAAATAAAGTGCATTTTAGTCCCTATGCATGAAAACCAAAATGAAGTTCAGATATGATATACAGTGAAGACTAAATGTCAAGATGTGGTCGGGTTCGAGTAAACACACATGCTGACAGTAGCTCTTTATTCCATTAACCCCCACTTTTCTTTCCCTCTCCCGTAAACACACACACACACTGAAACGCATACTCTGACGCACGCGTGCAGATGCCCACTGTGACCAGAAAAAAAATCCAACAAACAAAACGTAACAAACACAAATCTACTTAAACCTGAATTAAACATTTTATCATGCTTTAAGCACATTTCTCCCTCTCGCGATCCCGTAAACGCATAAATAAATATATTCAGAAATAAGTTCCCTCTGTGAAACGCTGTAACGATTATCGGATTATCGTTTCATCTTTTGTTTTGGTGGAGCCGATTTAAAATTCTAAACAGATAGGATAAAAGGACGCTTTGAAGTCTGATGACTGTTTCACTTTGCTTCTTCGCTTCTTCCCCTTTTCCGCCTTGTTTCTGTCTCTTCCCTGTCGTCTGGCCTTTTTTTTTTTAAAACCTCTCTCTTCCAGTTGTCCCGTGTCTTCGGTCGGAGTAGGGTTTGTTTACAGAGCAGACATCTCCCCCAACAAGCTACTGGCGCTTCTTGTACACAGCTGGCATCCAGAAAAGCTCACTTTTTATCAGCTGGGATCTGGTAGAGTATATTCTCTTTTTCAGTTTTCCACTCTCGGCCGGTCAGACGTCAGAAACTGATTCTCGATAAAGTTTTCTTTCTCCTCTTCTGTCCCTTCTTTCTTCACTTCCTGCTCTCCTCCACGGCATGCCTCTGCCGTTCTCGTTTTCCTCTCACATATGTTGCGGTAGTAACACTAATTGACCATTCTTAAACATCCCATAATCTAATCCTTGTCTCTATGATGACATAATTCAATTCCACAGTCAGATTAGTGAACAAGTTCCACACACACATAAACACACAAACTCTACGTTGGTGTTCCTTATTATTTACTGCAACTGGAGAAATGTGCCAACTGTAAGAATAAGAATGCAGGTGATTGTGTGTGTTTGTGTGTGTTTGTGTGTGTGTGTGTGTGTGTGTGTGTGTGAGATGCCAGTGTTGATGGTTGATAGAGAAACGATGGAACTATTAAAGTCATTAAGAGTCAGATTTGCCAGTCATGCTGTACTGAGGCACTGAAACACAGTGATTAACACAGTAACACACACACTGTACTTGTTTTGATAATGATTCCAGGCAAACACAGGAGGGTGGGTTAGGTCATGACCCAGTTATCTCGAGGGAATGTGAATGTATGTGTGATGATTGATTTACCGTCGAGATGGATGGAAGAGTGACTCATCGATGTGTGTGGCCCCCCCCCCCCCCGACTGCTCCTATGCATGAATTGAATATGACAGATATATACTGTAAGTTTGTAGAGACAGTAGTTCTCAATAGTATCACTAATATATATAGCAGCTGAAAAGCAGAACAATAATGTGTAGCAGCGACAACAACAGCCGTTACCTGCGAGTAAAGTGCCATCTCTGGAATGAGCTTTTAAACCTCGGCCTTTAAAGCGACACCTACAACTTTGTAAAAACTGTGTGAACACCATCTGCTGATGAAGCTCATGTGTTGTGATAGAAAGTTAAAGAACAGCTCCTGTGAAACTGCTATTTCAGGGGTCAAAAATAAACATTCTATCCATCTCTGCTATCATTATGTAAACGAACGAACCAGCATCTCACCTCTTTTATCTCTTTTTTTTTTATTTACCATTTACCATTGTTTTTCATGCAGTAGAACATTTTTTCTTCGTAGTCTGAATGCCGACCGCACGCCACAGTGATCGCCTCCTAAGGTACAGAGTGGTATTACAAGACGCGGGCAGAGAGGCGAGGCCGAGGCTAGCTGGTTAGCATGCTAATTTTTGCTCGGTGTGTGTGCCTTGTCCAAACATAGGAAAATAATGGGATTAGCTATTTTACTCGTAGATGACTGTTTTATGGGTTGGGTCAACAATGGAGCTGTGCAGGGCTTCGTACACGAACAATTTACATAGAATTAGTGAGAAGTGTGGATGAGATGCAAATAAAAACTAATATAAAATCATCTCTTGCTTGCATTTGCAACCACAGCTTCCATGCCAACTCAATGATGCTGCCAATGAGGATAAATAACTCCTTTCCAGTGAGCAGTGGTAAAAAAACACTCCTCCTCCACCCTAACATAAAATGACCAACGTGAACCTGACGCCAGACAAAACAGAGACCTGAAAATGAAAACGCCAATTTGGTGTGATTTATTTACCGTGCTGATTCATTCAGGGTTTGTTTGCCAGCCTGCAAAGTTTAGCTCCTTCAGCCGAGTACGAACGTCCGCATCAAGAGCGGCGCACAAAGCACGGCAGCAACGCACCGAGCTAAGAGGATTAATTGTGCAGTCAAACCAGACGCCTCACTGTTTCGAGTGCAGTGACACTGTCTAATCCTACAGACGGCTCCTTTTCTTATTACACAGCAAACCACGGAGCGCTTTGTCCAGAGTGGAAGACGCAACCTTCTGTGTTTATTTATCTCTCTATGAAAATGCCCATTTGCGTAGATGAGCCGCAGAAAAAACAGAAGCTCAGAGATTACACCCCCCCCCCCCCCCCCCCCGAAGAGATGCTTCAATCCAGGGCCCCGAAGTCGTGGTAATGGTAGGCTGCAGCGATGATTCATGTTGTAGTAATGATTCATTTTATCCTGCTTAGCCCTGATAAACCCCCCAGCACACACAGACACGCACAGAAGCTTCACACCCGACACAGGTTACAGCAGAGCATAATTAATGGGGCTCTTTCCCGCACCTTTAAATACACCCGCACCCGCACCCACACACACACACCCGCACACACACACACACACACCAGCACACACACACACACACACACACCCACACACACAGACACACACAGATATTTGTACAAGCTGTTTGCTCTCTCTATGAGCGTGGAGCCTGTCGCTGGTTATCATTCATGTCTACATTTCCTGTCTGTAATTTGAGCGAGGGCGTACCGCTGAAAGCCTGCTTGGAGCCCACTGACCTGAAACTTGCTAAATGACAGACAGAACAAAATGCCGCTGAACAAAATGACACCGACACAAGAGATAAGCCGACACTGCTAAGAGGGATATCTGCCCGCTAATCGGCACCAGTCGTTCCTTTATTTACCCAGCGGCTGTTTGCTGAGGGTCCAACCTCTTTGAGCGAGCGATGCTGTGCTTCAGATTCATAAAGTCCAGGGATTTCTCCTCTGTTTGAAAACACAGTACCGAGCTGCTCCACTGGAGGAGCTGTTGGTTCATGAAATTGCTTAAGGACAATTTTATGGTAGAGCCTTTATCCTGGAACCTGAAATCTATATTTTTTAAATCAAAATAAAAATGTCTGAACACTCAACTTCCAGCTAAAGTAAGGAAAGGACAGAGGACATAATCAAATAGCTTAAATGACTAGAAAGCTAAATGTTCCTCATGTTTCTGAGGAGCTGGAGGAGACCAAACCAGAGCCAAAACAATAAGCTGAAAGACCCCAAAACTCTCCTTTAAAGCACAGGGGAACTTTAGTTTCGGGGTCGCCTCTTCAAGTGAAACCTTTCCGATTACAAACAGTGTCGCTGAGTCCTGGTTAATGCTGCATCTTTCTGAATCCATTTGGTGTAGTAACATTTTGGCATGTTAACATATTAATACAAAATATATTATGAAGTTCTGTCGTCCAACACCTTTTTTTCCTCGGCGTAAATGACTCATTCATTTTTTCTCCCGGCCCGGACCTCACCAGCATCTGTGGGGTTTTGACTCATTGACCTTTCACATCCCTCATTAACGTAACAAGTAAACACCAGTTTCTCAGGTCTAATATGACCAAGAGGCTCGCTAATGTCCCTTAATAGGAATAATATGCAAATGTTCCCATAATCACAGTTCACACAGTTTGTTGGCTGCTAGGTTCTGTAGAATCTCTGTAGGAAACGACGGAGGTCTAATTAATTCTGTGCTCAAACCTCATTACCATATTTTTGAAACCGTAATTATTTGCATATTTTCCAGGCACCTAGCCCGAGTCCTGATTAGGGTTATAAGGACGATGCAGGCTCGCTCATTTGTTTACAATCAAAGCACTCACACACACACACACAAACACATTTGTGCTGTCATGACTTCAGAGGACATTGACCACTGACTTACCACAACAATAAAATTTATCCTCTCATTTAAACACAACAATTTGTGCTATAGGGATTCCGAAAGTTTAATTAGGATTAAGATGCATTTATTAGTCCCAAACACATGCACAGACATGCAGGTAGGGAAATCTAATCTCTGCTTTTGACCCATCTGGTGCAGGACACACAGAGCAGTGAACGACCATGTACGGCGCAGATGGGAGCAGATGTTTGGGGAGTAAGGTGCCTTGCTCAGGGGCACTAGACAGGGTAGGGAGACTCTTGGATTTTTGGACAGATCAATCCAGGTTGGTCTTTTGTTGTCTCTCCGTGGAGTCGAACCAGAGGCGAACCAGAGACCTTCTCTGCCCATAGTCCAAGTTTCTGCCACTAGACCACCGCCTCTCCAATGAGACTGTAAACAGGTATAGGTCCTCACAACATGAGTAATACCTAACACACACAACTCCAGAGTACAGTTTAACGCACCTGTTTAATGTACAGTACATAAACATATGGGTTAAACACATACCTGCATTTATCCATCTAATTGACTATATATATATATAATCAACATATGCTTGTGTATCAATTCATCAGTATGTTCTGATCAAATGTCACCGTGGCTCATGTGTATTCATGAACAATTAACACTGAGTGCTGTTAAGCATGGCCTATCAGATTCTGCCCAGACTCTCGTGGATTTACATATTTTAATTGCTGCCTCAATGAGTGTTTTTGACGCATCACCTGCTTTTTGTAGACGCGCACACACACACACAGACACACACACACACACACATCCACGCACACACACACACACAGACACACACACACACAGGTAGAGTGACTGAGAGCTCCTTCTCTATTAAATTTAGACGTTTGAATTCATTTTCTTTTACTCTCTAATCCTCTCTCTCCCTCTCTATTTCACTTTTGCTTGTAATATCAGTAATTATTCTGGCCTCTTCCCAATAGTCTGTCTGGAATTGAATTTAGCTATCTTTGTGTGTGTGTGTGTGTTTGTGTGTGTGTGTAAGTGTGTGCGTGTGTGTGTGTCCTTTTCCCCTATGTAATTGCTCGTTAAGCTGTTTCAAAAGCAGGTGCAGTTTGCCTGAATGACTTCTCTGTTTTCTCAGTAGCTAACTGCTTTAACCTGCCAACTTGTGTCTGTGTGTGTGTGTGTGGGTGGTTGTGTGTGACGTCAGTCGTCATGTCTGACAGCTCCCTTCCTGAAAACACACCTAAGAAAACACCCACTGCCATGCACACGCAGTCTCGGCTGGAACACACACTCAAAGGGGTAATTTCGTTTTTTTTTCCTACAAACACCGACCATGTGTAGAAGCAAATACAAATGCAAACACTCGTTTGAAAACACAACACACACCTCATGTTGGTGACAGATGAAAACCCGACGTTTCCAAAAAGTCAACATTTCTGTGGGCGACCTTTTCTGATTGATAGCCCTGTTTGTCAAACTGTGCCGCCTCCTACAACCTGGAGCTCATACAAAGAAACCTTATTCTTACATGTTCTAAACACGACGATAACAACAGTCAAAGTAAAGCCAGGTTATGAAAGGTATTGCATTTGCAAAGGTTTTATAGATTTCGTGCTAGTAACAGTAATTTCTCTCGAAAAAGAAAGAAGGAGGCTCTGTTCCAAATACAAATATCGAAATAAGAAGTCACACTGTGCCAGTTAAAACAAATAAAGTACAAAACCGAACATCAAACGCATCAAAAGCATATTGGAAAGAAAACATGTTCAATTTTTGACTTCAAGCAGAAAAACTAGAGGAATGAAAAGAAAATGGAACAAAAGATCACAATCTCTGAACATGACTGAACCACATCCAGTGGACTCAAAAGATTATACACAATCGCACCACACAAAGTGTTGGTCTCTGTACTGATCCACTGAGGCAGCTGGACATTTCATGCCTTGCTCAATGACATGGAAATGGCAGTAAGATGGTTGGATGTATGAATACTGTTCCTGCCACCAAATACAGTGTAAACTGCCTCTCTTTTTTGTAGTTGTGGCAATTGTCCTGAAAATATAACAATAATATAGTGACCAACCCACATAGAGTGATATGACACGCATTGTTTAACTGTTATTTCAAGATAAATACACAATTTCAGTGACTTACACGTTCATTTTGTGGTTTATTTCCTGCTAAACTGCACGTTAAGGGCATGTGTCCGTAACATGTTTTATTGGAAGCACTGGGATGAAGCACTCCCCAGTGTCCTGCAAGAGGAAACTACTCCAATATGCAAACACACAGGCTCTATGTACTCTAAGTAAATGAGACTATCACCAACAGCTTTGATTGTCTCTCTTTGCCATTATGCTAATTGAACCACAGTGGGCCACCAGGAGCACTTACAAGAGAGACAAGCCGGAGGAAAGTGTTTAAAAGAAGCTAGTTTCTCTCAGTTTGAGTTTGAGAAGGCCTGAGAAACCACCACCAAAAAACCCACAGACACACACATATATATATAGACATCACAGACGGGTATATACAATTAAAATGACGCCATAACGCCAACACTGATCACCACATAGTGATCGATACTTTTCTTCAGTGAGTAATAATTGTCTTAATAGCTGCGCACGTTCATTCATTAATTCAGCCCGGCTCGCTCTCGTCCTCTCTCCACGGTGCTGACACACACACTCACACACACACACACAGTGTCCTCGGACACGTGTGTCAACAATTTGTGAACTTGGACGAGGTACGAAGCAAACCAGAGGAGAAGATGCTGTGTGGTTTGGCTTGGCTCCATTCTTTTGGCTCAAGTAGGTGGTTTTAATTATTTGATGCTATAAACATGTCCTGATTGACAGCTGACACTCACTTCTGATTGGAGCATGTATACTGAAAAGGGTTGCATCCTTATATGGGACGTTTTGGCTTCACTTTTTTACAATGGGAGGGAGTGAAGACGTGTCCTATATCATTGTCTGGATGTTCTCCTGTGATCAGGCTCACTGTTTCTTCCAGTTTTTACTTTGAGTTAAACAGCTGCTTCACAAAGCTTACTCCTTGAAAGAATGTGAAGATGCTTGTTCCCCAAAAATTTGGAAAACGACACTGAGTGTTAACAGAGTTGTGGTGTTCCTATAAATAAATGAATAGATAAATAGATAGAAGTCGTGTAGGATTATAAAAGTTGCAATATGTGTAAGAAAGGTTTTGTATGAAAAGAAAAGACACGGAGACGCAGACAAATGCAGTTAAGGTACAAAAGGTACAAGAGCTGAGGAAAAAAACAACAACCAAAAAACTCGATGCGGGGGTTCCCTACTTTCCAGCCTGTCTCATTGTGAATTCCCTCATTTAAAAAAAATGGTGAAATTCATTTCTCACACAGATGGGAACAGGCAAGGCTGATTTCATTAAAATACCCCATCTGTTGGAGCGAGAGGGGGAGAGAAAGAAAGAAAGAGAGGGAGAGAAGCAGAGAGAGAGAGACAGAGAGAGAGAGAGAGAGAGAGAGAGAGAGAGAGAGAGAGAGAGAAAGAGAGAGAGAGAGAGAGAGAAAACAAACACGGGTGAACCAAACAAAACAGTTCTCCTGTCCTGGAATAATTTGTTTCCCCTCCAGTGATGTATGTGGTGTGTGTGTGTGTGTGTTTGTGTGTGTGTGGGTGTGTGTGTGCGCATGTGTGGTACTGATGGGAGCTAAATTTGAGCAGACAGGCTGTCATTGCTTGAAGAGCCAGCGTGAGAGAGAAGGAGGTAAAACAGAAATATGGCTGAGATGGTGTGAGAGAGTAATGAAAGAATGATAGAAGGAGGTGGACGAGAGAGGGGGATGTGATGCCGTTAAGAGTGATAGTGAAAGGAACAGAAAGACGAAGAGAAGTCCACATTAAGTATGAAGGCTGATACCTACACTTCAATAATCCTCACTTGTGATGACGACACATGATCAAGGTTAATTAAAAACTAATGTTAACAACACGTTTGATTTTCACGTCCTGAACAATAAATAAAGTTGTGTGAAATACAAAGCTGGTGCCTGTGGCCCTCGCAGGACTGTCACGGTACTGCACGTCCATGTGTTTTAAGTGTAGCCTGCCCTTGCTTTTTCAGTTTACCAAACCCGAGCTTTAACACCTGCATTACCCTCCCTGTCTTTTCCACTTGTATCCCACCCACACTGTTCTCAGTCAGCCCTGTCCCCCCCATTAGTTACCCCGGCTCGCCAACAGTTTTATTCATTCTGCTTTTATTTTGTCATGAACTCATTTCTGTGCTCGCTTGGTCGTCTGAAAACTAAAAAAAGACGGAGAAGGGCACTTGGAAAAAACGCATATATCTGTCAGAGGCTAACGCCCCAGCCTCTCGCGTGTTCGAGAAAGTCGGGGAAGAGAAAGAATCAGGTTTTGCCCATTTATTTAGATAGTGAAACAAAATGTCATGGTAATCCAGCTGACAGTGAAGAAATACTGTCTGTATTGGAACAGGACTTCATCTTGAATTCTGCTGTATTAAAAAAGCAGGAGTGGACAAGGTTTAACCAGCTGTGACTGAGCAGAATAACCAGAAGGCCCCCCATGTCTGAGCAGATGCGGCTGTGATGCCCCTATTTGTCATTCGCTCATCGAAACAAGGGAAAGAAAAAGAGGTGAAGCTTTTTTTTTTTCAGGGTTTTCAGATGGAGATCTTTATGGAAAAAAAAAAGGCCCCGAAACGCAAATCTTGAAACTGTGGCTCTGTCAGAGTTAGCTGGCTAAGGACGTGCACATACACCGGAGCGAATGACGGAGAGATGAAACTGAATCGTTGATGGATGGATCCCCGGAGATGAGAAGGAGCGAGAGAGAGAGCGAGAGAGAGAGCAGTGGCAGGACCTGCATTTGTTTTCAGATGCATTGAGTTTTATTGAGGCCTAATCTCTTGTGTGGGCTGTATATATATATATATATATATATATATATGTGTACGTGTGTGTGTGCCCGTTGGCGCGATTGCATGTGTGCACATGGGTGAGCGCGTGATTGATGCTCGAGTGGGAGTGGAGCGTGAGTTCACTTTCGCAGTGTAATTCATTGTGTATCCTTTTTTTATTGCGTTTGACCAACAGAACTCCCCCGCAGAGGCACTAAAGTTTATCCTCTGAAACAGAATAAACTGACAGAGAGGGTTAATGAGGGGAGGAAGATGAAGAGATGCAGACGGAGAAGTGTTATTAACGGCTTCTGCTCGTGAACCTCGTGGCCTGGACTCATCCAGCCTCTCAACGGGAGGAGGTACAGAGTGAGAAGTTCAACGAAAGCTGCAAGATGTGTCTCCTTCCGAGCTGCGGGGGTGAGGTGCCGCGACCTCATTCGTTTTTTTTTCAGGCCCAGAGGAGGAGTGTTCTATTTAATGCTTATTTTTACCAACAGCAGGTCGGATAAAACTCTGTTCTCAGAGAGGAAAGTGATATAAAGTGTAGCTGCCACAAAACATCTGAAGGGGGGGAGGGATGTCGGCTGTGGATTCACTAACCCACTGCACATGCCACTTGTGAACGAGTGATTGGGACGAGTGGAGAAGATGACATGTGATAATGTGCCATATGGAGGAATGTACTTATTTAGTCGTTTTTTTAATGTGGCTTTTTGTAATTAGATAAAAAACATTAGAATCAAAATGAGGAATCAGAGGAAACATGTCTTGTACTGATGGATACACTGTTAATCACTGTAATTATCTGTTAATTAATTATCTATTACAAGCATGAAAACAAAGAGACAATCCAATCTTACAATGTGACACTGTGTAATTTGATTGGCATGCATTGCTTGTTGCTTGACAGATGATAGAGCCATCAAATAAGGGAAGGTACGTATGGTTAAAACATATTATGAAATTGTTTATTATAAATACATTTAAGCTATTCAGTTTTTTGTTTACTTAAAAGCAACATTCATCAAAAACTGTCTCCAGGGAGCAAAAAAAGACTATGACAATAATTTTGATTTAGAAAATCTCATAACCTAAAAAAAGGATGCAGTAAATATAAACACCTTGTTTTTAACATCTGAAGTTTTGTTGACTGTTTATCAACTTGAACTTCAAACCAGAAGAGTTTAGAAGCTGGAAGTAAAACCACAACATTTGGGAAGTTTTATAATCATGTTCTGTATTTCTATTTCAAATTTTCACAACAATATCCTCATAAAAACAGGGCTCATTATGGTAGCAATAGTAAAAATTAACCTTTATGTTACAGTCACCAGATTTCAACCTGAAACAATGGGATGTTTTGTCAGGCATTTTAAGATTGTGTTTTTATTAAACGGACTCAAAACTTCTAAACCAGAGAGGGTTGAAAGTTTTAAGTTTTCAGAAACAACTTTTAACTCCTGTTCTGAGTCACTTCCTCCGCAATCCATTATTGATGATTCACCGATCGCATATTCAAGGTCTCCTATTAATATTTGTCTGAGACTAACCAATATTAACACATCAGCTGACGCCCGTACTTCACCGATGTTCGTATATCCTGAAGGCTTTTGCATCTCGCTGTGTTGTGCTGGTGACTCATATTAAATAACAAACCCTGATCCCTTTTTATTCTCTTTTCAATAAAATCAGATCAATCTTACCAGACGTCTCCCTCGTCTTCACCGGCAGCCAGAATATTAGAGCTGTCAAACACGACCTCGGGAAGACTTACCGAAACCCACAAGGAACTTGCAGTCGCATTTTGTTTACCCCCCCCCCCCCCCCCCAAAAATACCCACCAACATGTGGGAGGGAAAAAGATGAGAACTACACAAAAGCAGCCTCTTTTCCCATCCTAATTCTCTAACCTGCACTTATTATAGTACAAGGTAGTACTTTTCCTTTAAACCCTCATTAGAGGCAAATTTACTTGAACCCATAACCCCCTGCACTTAGTTTCTTTATGTTTCTCCTGTGGAATGTACTTTGTCCAAGTCACAGCTTAAATAAAGATCTTAGAGGTGAGATAACCGTGTATTAGGGTTAATTCAGAGAAGTTTTCATGAGCAAGAACAAGCAGTAAGACTTGGTTTATCACATTTGTCCCATAAATGTGTGTTTTTGTGTCCTGATGCACTGACGTCACCCCCTCAAGGAGACTCTCTCACTTCCTGTAACACACGCACACACACACACACACACACACAAACACACTCACACACGCACACACACGCAGCCAGCCGCACAGATAATGCACACTGGGCATTTCTTTTTACAGTGAATTATGGTCCACTGCTGTGGCTGTGTGTCTGTAAGTGTGTGTATGCATAAATGTTGAATTATTCCCCACACTTGGCTGTGTGTGTGTGTGTGTGCGCGTGCACGAGTGTGTGTTGACTTGAATTATGGCATTGCGCTATCTCATTGACTTCAACTGAGTCCCATTCATCACAACTTAACCATGAAAATAGACTCTATGGGCAAAGGCTGCGTGTGTGTGTGTGTGTGTGTGTGTGTGTGTGTGCGTGCATATGCAAGTCTTTTTGTGTGTGTTTGCGTCGCCTTGGAAATACCCCTAATGAACTTTACAGCATGGGCGTGTGCCAGAGAGAGGAGATCAGCATGTGCAGCTCGTGCATGTGAGTGAGTCGGGAAAAAAAAAAGTTATTGCTATTTTTGATTTATTTCTGATTCCCTCCACCTGCATCGGGAAAAGAATTTTCCAGCAGTGATGCAACTACAGGCCCAAAACCTGAAAGTGAGCGCACACAAGCTCACACGATAAAGAAAAAAAAAAAAACGAGTTTATAAGGCCGTTCACAGCGACCTGGAATATACGTGCGCATAGAGCTGTGCACGTCCTCCTTTACATTCACACCCTCCGTTCACTGTGACCTTTTTTCTATAATAACGCAGCTGCTTCTGTATGTACGTGTGGGAAAGGTCAGCGCAGAGTAAAAGTACATGTGCGGCTTACAAACAGCCAGACAGCAGGATTGATGTTCCCCATAACAGGCTTACAATTTTTCATACTTTTTTTTTTTTTCCTTTTCTTTTCTGGGCCGGAGCTGAAAGTTTAGTGTGACTGCAAAGAGTTTTTAACAACGGCAATAATTTCAGCACCCTGTAAATAACATCATCTCGTGTGTGTGTGTCATGGCAGGTGACAGGGGCGCAGCAAGAGGAGGAGGAGCGGAAAGGGGCCGAGCACCGAATGGTTTAAGATTGAGGAAAATTTGTCCTCTGCTTTTAAACCATCTGGTGCAGGACACTCAGAGCAGTGTAACCCGGGGAGCAGATATAGGGGGAGTAAGGTGCCTTGCTCAGGGGCACTAGACAGTGGGATAGGGAGAATCCTCTTGGATTTTTAGACAGATCCAAGTGTTGTCCATCCAGATTCGTTTTTTGTTGTTACTCCATCCAGGTGCGTTGAGTTGATCGAACCAGAGACCTTCCAGTCTGATGTCTTCCCAATTTTCTTCAAATATAAGTTTTTCTGGCACTAGTATTCTTGTATTGTATCCTTGTTTTGCTTTGTAGTGGTGTGGAAATCCAGCCGAATGGGCGTGAGTAGCCACAAATACACTTGTATTTAAACGACACACAAATACACGTGTACACACTTTGCGATTGTGAGTTTCTCTCCGCTGAGACAGCTTAACAACAGCGGTTGCCTCTCAGCTGTTTGGTCGGCAGCACAATCCGACCTGTATTATCTGTGTCTCTTCAGCTGCCTTGAGAACACTGAGCAGTTTCTCTCTCAGGATCATCAGCCTCTCCTCTCCATGAGTCCTTTACCGTATTACATCTTTTAAACCTGGCCATTCCCCGCTGCCCCTGCCCGGCTGCGCGATCGCCACCCAGGAGTTTTTATTCGTCCCGTTGAGGATTAAGTGTCCGCTGCAAGCCCCTGCATCTCCATTCAATCTCTTTTCTCCCGGTGTATATCATGGCTGTTAGGACTTCTCACCCCTCGCAAAATCTCTCATGTGCTCGGCTCAGGATTAGTTTGTGCTCGGTGAGAAGCTGCTGTCACCTTCCTGAGAGCGTGGCGGGGTAAACAAAACAGAATTCTAAAATTAAAGATCCCGCTCTCATCCCAACTCAAGACGCATCAGAGGTGGATCACAAGGCCTGTGCTCAACACTTTCCCGGAGACGCAATGATAATAAAAAACTAGAACACACATAAACAGTTTAACTTTCTCGCCGGAGAACACGGCAGCTTTTTTTCGTCTGGTATGGATTTGTTGGGGAGGTGAAGATAAATAGACCTCATAAAGGTAAATATCAGCGACGGGGACATAAACCTGCCCGTCGCGTCACCTTGACATGAATCGATGTGATGCGATGATGTGTGCGATCCAAGGACGTCGATAAAAGGAAAAGCCGAACCTCATCAGATAAAACACACTGATTAGACAGGTTAATTGAAAGTGTGAAAGCTGTCACACTCATTGAGGACCTCTTCAAATTTGAAACATGGGGTTTCGCAGCTGCTCCAACTCCGTGCAGGCGCCTGATGAGAAGACTTATTGTTTTAGGGACCGTGCACAGTATCACACCTAAACGTTATTCATGTGCACATCGATTAGTGCACAGATATGATGGTGGACTGTGTGGTGAAGGGGGTACCATACCACGCCCTTAAATCTCGATAGGCAGGTCATCAGAGAGGTCAGATGAAGTGCAGTGGTCCTGATTGATAGCACTAGGCTACAATGTTATCATAGTGGATTTAATAAGCAAATTTTCCATTATCCTGAGATTGATGCATTCAGAATATACATCAGCAGTGATTGATACAAGTCAAGAAAAGGATGGGGGTTTTCATTATAGGACTATGGAGCAGGAGCAAGCTATACGTCCACATCACCTGAACAAGCTCTGGATGGAGAGGGTAGCTTACTGGGTATAAATAACTAGTCTGAAACTTAGGTTTAAAAAGTTGGGCTTGTCTTGTATTGAGGTAATATACAATTATGCCTTCATACATTGGGGTAGATATTCTTCTTCATGTTAACGGTCAGAGAAAAATAGTTATGCAACAGGAAACCGAGTGAGAGAGGAATCGACTCATAGCACACAGAGCAATCCGTCCATTATCTATTCCGTTTATCCTTTAAGAGACGAGAGAGGGCTGGAGCTAAACCCAGCCGACATTGGGTGAGGGGCAGGGGGGGGGCGCCCTGGACACGTCCCCAGCGACAAGCAGGGAACAACACAAGCAACTCTCAGACAAACACTGAGCTTCAGATCTCCTGAAACGATCCAGAGGGGCTGTGTGTCCGAGTCAGTTGCTCCGGACATTCTCCAGAGTCGTTCCTGCCAGCTCTCACCTAATCACTCTGGAGGTTTTCCTGTTGTTGTGAATGCGTCTGACCCGCACAATCTCCTGCTGTGTTAATGATATGTGAAGAAGATTCTCCCAACATTTTACTGAGTTCACATCTTCAAATTACATTCTCACCAATTTAGAGTCTTCCATTTATCTGGGTCTGACTCTGGGAAGAAGCCTGGCTTCTCACAGTGTGAGGATTCGATCCTATAACCTACTCACCGCTATACCAACATGTCGCCCACAGTGCAATCATTCCCAATGACGTCATGCTACAGTTTTGTCATTGTGTTCTAATTATTAGTTCATGTTTTGGATTCGTCCCTAAAGTGGTTTTTGAGCACATAATGCAGTTTTGGCTCTGAAGTCACATTGTGTGTCGCTTTGTCTCCTCACAAACTGAACACACACACATGGCCCATGGAAAGTATTAGAATACACACAATGACTTCTAATAATAAACTGCAAAATATGCTGATAAAATGGATTCAGACAACTGCTGTTTGCAATTATACATTTATTATGTGTGTGTGTGTGTTGTGTGTGTGTGTGTTGTGTGACTTCACCTGACCTCAATTTACCTGCTGCTCGCCTCCAAATGCAACGCCACCTCAACCCCCCCCCTCCCCATTACACCCACCCACTTTGTGCGCACACATACACATCCTCTGCCTCTCTCACGCACACACACACACACACACACACACCAACCAAGAAAGTTTCTCACACACACGCATCTCCCTGGTTCTCTTTAGACTTTAGGACAGCTCTTACATAGTGATGTATTATTCATATGAAGAACGTGTGTGTGTATGTGAGAGTGGGGGCACTTGTTTTTATATCCTGGTGGGGACTTGAACATGAAGACATACTAACCCCTTGGGGATTTGCATCGCTGTGGGGACACACTATTGGGGTCCCTGAGGGCAGAGACTCCGGTTTGAGATTTAAGACTCTGTTGTATGGTTCAGCTTACAGATGGGGGGGGGGGGGGGGGGTTCAGGCTTTCCTGCATTTTCTGAAATGACCTACAGGGGTTATTTATAATGTCAGATAACTTTTTTGTGCAGAGTTTATTGTCTCAATCACTTCTTTCGAGTCTGCCTCATTCCAGCATGATATTAAAATCGTAAATGATCATAGCATGATGCCATTCACATCGTATTTGAAGTGAAATAGACGAAACAAATCTCGAGGCTTCGAAAACAGCAGCTCACAAACCATTGGCTGACGTCACTGTGGGTTTCGGAATTAAGGTGAAGACATTGGCTTTTTGACCAGGCTGTGTAAAAGGGGCTAATGGGTGTCCACCACAGGGACAGTGTGTCGTGTGTGTGTTGGTAGAGTTACTCACTTTGTTACATGACTTTCTGCACAGTTACACAAACGGTTCCGTGCTGCAAGTATCTCTCCACGTCTCCCTGCATGTCTCTCTCAGGCTCTGAAAGTTCTTGTCACATGCCAAATGATGACACTCTGATCGTTGCATGCGTCCCTGTGTGTGTATGTATGTGTGTGTGTGTGTGTGTGTGTGTGTGTGTGTGTGTGTTATAACCTCTATGCCAGCTTAAAGTGAGTCCCCTGTTTAGGGTGGTGATGGCCCGATTTGTCTTCCACTTGTCAACTCCAGCTTCCCCTGGGACACGGAGACGACAGCGAGTGAAAGGGTAAGAGAGAGGAAGAGGGTGGAAACACTGAGTTAAGAAAAGTGTTGTGTAACTTTGAAACTCTGGCTGCTGAAGCCCAGTGTGCTGCCTCAGTTTACTGTTAAATTGAAGATGTTAACACACTGTGTAACATTCTGCAGCCAGGGGGGCATTTTAGATTTGAAGCTAGACGATTATAAGTCTATGGAATGTTTTTCATGGGTGATTTTTTTTTTTAAACTGTAGCAAAGCAAAAAATGGCGTATTATCACAATGCAGCCACTGCTACTTGGAAAAGACTGAGTTAGCTGTTCATGTTGTTTTCATATCGTAACAATCTTTTGGACAAATCACAACCTTTTCGACAGCAGTAGGAATATTGTGCCGATGAAGGAACGAGCCATAAAAATGTAAAAATATATTTGAACGTTGTACACGGCTTTGTGCTTGGGCTGGGTTGAACAGTTCATGGGCCTTTTCTCAAATGGGACCTTTCAAGCTAACATGAGGACTCACATATAGAAACAATTAGATTCTTGTCTTTCTGAAACAAGTCACAGTTTGAATGCCTCTGCATCGATGCCAGTCAGGGACAGGAGGCATTAAGTTTCTGATAAATCCTTTCAGTTGGTCACAAAGATGAACTGATTCAATTTTGGAGGTCAAAGGTCAAGGTCACATTGACCACACAATATCTCAACAATGCCTTGAAGACATTTCTTAGAACTTGGTGCAAATGTTTGCTTGGACTCACAGATGAACCGATCTGTGGTGGTCTAGGGTCGAGGTCGCATCACCCCTACAAATCAAGTTTTTTGGTCTTTTGGAAATGTCTTTACTCAGGGATCAACTGATTCGGTTTTTGAGGTCAAAGGTGAAGGTCTCTGTGGCCTCATGTGAGCCTGGAAAACAAAGCATGTAGACTGCACTGGTTGGCTGAAGCAAGAAACCACCCTGTGGTGTTTCCCAGTCTTGTTTTATTGTTCACTTCAGTTCTGGTAAGAAACATATTCATTTTGAATTTAGTCCCTCCATTCCGTGTACTCCCCTCCCCTCTGTGCTTTCTCTTAACCCCTAAACACATTTCAGGCACAGAAAGGTTCTTCGCTTTCAGCCCTGTTAGCAGAGACTCCATTTATTTACTGGAGCTGTCAGCTTCTTCAGAGAGGTGGAATATCACTGTCATGGGCTAATACCAGAGCAAATTACACTGGTTGCCAAATTGCACTATTCCATGTTCGATGAAACTTAACCGGGAGCAGTTGTTGGCAATGGAAATGAAAAATGGTGAAGATCTATGAGTAGTTCCTGTTAAACGATTAACAAGAGTAAGAGCGCAGGCAGCTGATAGAGGCGGATGGTTGTGGTTAGTCATATAGGAACCAGACGTCAGTGCGTCTGTGCTGGTTCTGATTATGTTGAAAGAAAGGGAGAGACTGTGTAAAGACGTTTATTTCTGCTATTCAATGAAGAAGAAAGTAGAATCAGAACTGCTTCTTTTCAGTTTCCCGAACGTCAATTTCGTATTCACTTTCAAAAACAGAAAAACTTTTTGTAAAAAATTGTCTGCAGCACTTTGAAATATTAATGATTTTTAAATTCCTTCCACCAAACTTCTTACTGCCATTTCGTATGTTTGCAAACACAATTTGAACGGGACCAAAATGTGGAAGCAAGTAGGGCTACTCCGAGCTGTGATGCTTCAAACTGCCTGGTGTAAAGTAAAGACTGTTCATATATCACTCTGGTACCAAACTGCTTCTGCTGCCAAGTGCTGTTACCATCTGCTTCTGGTACCACACGCCAGACGAATTTAATCTTTGTCTCACTGCGGCCCAGCATTTCAAGCCTGCTGTTTAGTATCTGTGTGTGCGTATGTGTGTGCGCGCGTGTGTGTGTGTTTTGGTTGATTGCGAGCAGTACTAATTGTGTTTTCATTGTTGAGGTGTCAACAACTCATGGTGGGTCACTAGTTTGCATATTGTTAATCCCCCCCCCCCTCTTAGGGCGTCTGGCTGTGCGTCTCTGCATGTTTCTACGCGATTTGTGTCCACGCTCGTGTGTGTGCGTGGGTGTGCGTGTACTTGTGTCCTGCCAAGTGGTGAGGACCCTGCCCGCTGACACTCGATTTGACAGGCCTGCTGACACTCTAGCATTTAGGAGTGCACGCGCATGTGTGTGTGTGTGTGTGTGTGTGGTATGAGTGACAGGGCGTGACACACTAGCATTTGTCTCGTAAATGCCAGAACAGAGAAGTGACACTAAAGGGCAGAGCGATGGCGAGGAGGAAAAAAAAAAAGTGGAGAGAGGAACGTGGGCGCTCACAGGAACAAGCAGAGGGGAAAAGAGAGACGAGGGAAGGATTGGTTTGGTTTCTTTAAATGGCCGATGTATTTGATGTTTTTTAAAATCCAGAGGAACCTGCACACGGCTAATCTAACGCTAAACGCTTTAAGTGTGACAGCCTCGTGCCTGCCCAGGTGTTCGCAGGCCTTCATTTGGAATGTCACAAATCCTTTCTCCCTTCACACTGCGGCAAATCGCCATCTCAGCGGGTCTGTTATTCAGTCGTACAGTAGTAAGTCTTCACTTTGAGGCACAGGTGAAATATTCTGCCATTCAGTTTTGTGGTGAGGGATCATTTCAACATGTTTCTAATACTAATACTTGTCAGGTTTCTTCAAACGGTTCAAAAGAGGGATCTGATTTTGTTGCTCTCAGCAGGGCAGGAGCCGTACGACGTGGAAATAGGTTTCACTTGTTTACTCAGTTATGGAAAACCTGCCAGTTTCTCCTGGTTACTCCGTCTTGGAAGCTCTGAATCTCCTACTGCAGGGATCAGACTGTCCAGGAAATCTGCCCAAAGAAAACAAGAGAGAAAGTTGATTATTTTTCAATAGTTGCTTTAAATGTTGAAAAAAAGGTGCTTTACAAACGAAATAGATACAAATAAAACCATCTTAAATTGAAATTAATATGAGAACAGATTTGAAGCCACATAAGAACAAATTAAAATTACATTTAAATGTTTGTTTTTGTTGTTAACTGACACCTTCCTGCCATACAATGTGATATGGTTTAAAAAACACAAGATAAAAACTAAGTTTATTAAAGATTTTAATTTTCAAACAGCGACAAATTACTACCCACAGTACAAATAGATTTAATGTTGGAGTTTTCAATATTCTGGATGATCAGTCTTCTATTATTGGTCGAATTTAAGTGGAGCTAAAATGAGATAATTCTATCATGTCACTTAATTATGTTCTCACCAAGATCATAGTGTAACTCCTTCTTTATTAACGGGTACATCACAATTAATACAAGTGTCGGAATGTAGAAGCTTCACGTTCAGGAGCTGCTGTGTTGTCCATTTTTTTACATATATATTAATGCTAATACTCACTGACCCACATCCTCTGCACGTCCTCAGTGGTTTAAGTGCTACATGCATAAATGTTTTATATTAAATCTAACTGGGTCAAGTCGGGTCAGGGTCCAACGAGGGCGGCGATTTCACAGCCGCCATCACAAATGGGTTTAAATACTGTAAATGTTGCAGCAGACTAAAGTAGCTTGATTCATATTTGATTAACGGCTAGTTTCACTTGTTCAAATATATACACCATCAAATAAAATGAAAATGCACTGAAGAAATTGCAATAAATTGACACAGGAGTTAATTGAGATGAAGCCCACATCAGTGGTGTCTAGTCACATCGTGTCAGTTTCACTTCAGTGATCTTGGAACATCAGGTAAATGTGATTTATAAAAAAAAAATATATTAATACAAATCTATAGTTGAGCACTGGGGTTCCTTGTTGTAACCTTGCTGCAGGTTTAATTGATTTCTTTTCATTGACATGCAGCAGAGTCGAGGACTGGAACACAGAGAATTACACAAACTTATAGATCCGAAAGAGAAACTGCTCGTTTCACTGTTGTGTCTCTGAACAACACGAGTCAAAGTGAAGTCGGGGGACAGACAGTTCTGTCCGAGCTTTGACTCCCACTTTGAAATCCAAACTGGTTCAGGAGCATTTTGGAAACTTTCCGTCTCGGGCACCGTCAATAATGCACGTTGAAGTTTGGACGACCTCGACCGAGATGACTGAACCCAGTCCCTCTGCCTGGCCCCGACTCATTACATGTATTAATCCTCCCGTCATGTGGGCAGCCATGACAGCGGGATTAGCAGCCGTCTCACTCTGGGACCCAGTCTCATTAAAATCGAATGGCACTGGTGTCATGTCGGGACTCGGATGACGCACCCTGTGACCCGTGTGGGGCTGCAGACTGAACACTGGACCTGAAGATGTCAACTGGAGGTGGAAGAAAGATCAAAGCAGATTCTTCTCTCTCCTTCACGACACTTAGGAGAAGTGTTTAATACCTGAGAAAATAATCTTCACCTGTGAAAATCACATCCTAAAGAATATTCTATCTTCGTTATTTCAACTTTTGCTTTTACCCAAAACTAGATGTGTAGGTCCTCCTTTTCCTCCTCTTCCTCTTCTCTTTCACCTCCTCTCCTTTCCTCCGCCTCTCCTCCGCCTCTCCTCTTCTGTCCCTCTTCCTCCTTTCCACTCCTCATCATCTCTGCTTTCAGTCTCTCTCTCCTCCGTCTATCACTTCCGTTGAAGCTGGCTTCACTAAACCAGGCTCCAACTTCAGCAGTTTTTTCGCATTTTATTAAACACACACACAAACACACACACACTCACACACACACACACACACACACACACACACACACACAAACATACACACGCAAACGGATACATGTAGCTTATATATGTTTTTAATGTTTTATTTTTTATTTTAAACACAATGTATTCAGTAAGATTCTGAGCGTCATCAAAACAGCCCCTTCCTCCACTTCTTTCTGTGTATGTGTGTTTGTGTGTGTTTGTGTGTGTGTGTGCGCGCACTGTGTTTTCATTCCATTGTTGGGACGAATGTGTTTGTCATTGTTTTATGGAAACATGGGACAAACGTGACGAATGGCTTTTCAAACTCGCAATGACACTCCATAGAAAAGAGCGCAGCACGTTTTTACGTGTCTAGAGGATGTACTGTGTGTCTGTGTGTGTCAGTGTGTGTCAGTGTGTGTCTTTGTGCACTTTTAACTGCAGGACTGTAGCATGTTACTTTCTCAAGGGGGGGGGGGGGGGGTCCCAACAGCCTGTACAGGTCGGCGTCGGCCATCTTAAGATCAGGAAACTTCAGAGCACTTAAAAACTGTTAGACCGAGTTTGTAGTGAACTTCAGAGGGAACACATTGTTCCTGACTCTGAAATGTCAAGTGTCTGAGTAAAGACCATTTAGTAATCAGACCTCCCCTAGAGAAGCATTTTTATATATTATACCACAGTGTTTATTCCTTGTTATATATCAGTGAGAGCAGCATCTGTGTGTTCACTGCGTTCCAACATAATAACTTTCATATTTACGTCTTAGAGTTTTACTCCCTGAATCATTCAGGAAGGTCATGTCATCTACTTGTGTTTTAATCAGATTTTCAGTTGGGTTGGTGAATGTGATTTTACTTTTGCAAGAGGTTGTAATTTAGAGTAAACAAGGAGCGATTATGGTCGAGAGTTCTCAGGTTTTTTTTAACTGTTTTTCCTCTAAAAGTAGTTAAAAAAAAAAGTTCTACCCTCAAAGTTGCAAGATAACAACTTTCATTAAATTTCCCTCCAGAAAAACAACATCAATCAGTTTAATAAATGTCAATCCTGCTGAGTTCATATATAAATGTGCTGTGATTAATTAAGTAAGAGTTCAGTGTAATCTCTAATTGAATCACGATCTCTCTCAGTGCTTGTTTGAGTGCATTATGGGAAATTTTATTGCGTAGTTTCAGTCTTTCCCTGTGTAAAGTGTGAATGTTATGGTGTGTGTATGTATGGGATTGTGTACATGACATTGTGTATTTGTTTGTGTGCATCCGTAAAAGGTGCATCTGCTATTTGTGACCAATATGTTTCATTACAGTTAACACACACACACACGCACACACACACACACACACACACACACACAAACATACAAACACACACACAAAAGAAGAAGAAGAAGAAATCCTTATCATCAAACACTGTGGCTTCCACTCCTTGGAGATTCTTGTGGTGCCCAGTGTGTGTGTTTGTGATCTTGTGAGTATAATTTCCATGGTGGACAATGAAGTATTTTTTTGTGTGTCTGTGTGTGTTTGTGTGTGCTCTCTGATGTGGTTTTGTTCAACAGAAAAACAAGCCTTTAAGTTTTACTGAGAAAATCCTCAAATCCCCAAATGGATTGATAATTACAAACAGGGCATGTGTGTGTGTGTGTGTGTGTGTGTTTGTGTGTTTGTGTTTGTGCGTGTGTGTGTGTGTTCTTGTTTTATTGTGTGTGTGTGTGTGTGTGTGTGTGTGTGTCTGTGTGTGTCTGTGTCTGTGTCACTGGGCCGTAACCGACGTTTTATGAGTTTCGAAGAAAAATAATTACAAATTCCTGTTGCTCCTCAAAAAGAGACGGAAAGACCAGTAGAGAGATAGAAGAGACGAGGAAAGATAGAAATATAATATCGTACAAAAGAAAAGAGAAAAATAATCAAATACTATAAGAGAGCTCTTCTGTTCCTGTAGCAGAGACCAGCATGATTCCATTTAGTCCTGTGACAAAGTGTCTGCACAGTTTGTAATTAAGAGAACTCCCTGAGTGGATAACAGTTTATTTGTACGGTGAAGAACGTTCTCTCTTCTGCTTGTGACATAATCTGTTTCCTTTCTCGATTCTCTTCTCTGTTTTTTATTTAAATGTGTGAAACTGCCGCGCATTCAACACGGCTTAGGAAATATCCTTGATTTTTGACAGTCGTGCCAAGAAAGCATCTTTTGACGCGAAAATTAAGACACCGCAAGAGAGGCGGCGGGCGCGTGGGAAAGAAAGACAGACAAGGGAAGGGTGGACGACGGAGCGAGAGAAGGGAAAAAAGATGGAGAGAGTGAGGGGAGGGGGGGGGGAAGACAGAGAGGATTGTTCAACGGAGACATTTTGATGAATGAGCCGAGTTTTGGGCCAGTGGAAGTACACAACGAAGCCAGAAAATTACAGACTTCTAAACAACTTCGCACATAGAGACCTTGAATTCAGCAGAATACAAAAGGACAGAAGCAGAAAAAAAGAACGGAGACGGGAAAAGAATGGAGCCGAATTCAATAGAGAGCAACAGAACAGAGGGGGAAATATTTCTACTTCATGTTGCGGGGGCACCAGGGCACGTGTGACCCCTCAGGATGTAAAATTTAAGTCAGGGCATCAGCAGAATTCATGAATGACCGTGCACAGTTTTCTAATAATTCCTCCGGTAGCTGTTATGTGACGGATTGACCAACACCCTGAGATCCACTCACTAATCAACGCTTCAGTCAGGTGACCCTTAGAGAATGAAAATTACTATATTAGGATGACATTTTATTTACTGTGACCAGAAGAATGCACGTAGACTGAAGCGGGAAGTAGAAGTTGTCTCACCACAGTGTGAAGTGAGGGACGGTCATAAAGAAATCCAATAAAGTTTGTATTGTATTGCAAATAAACAGTTAAAAGTCCAAAGTCTAAAATATTGAGATTGAGGAAGATGAGGCTCAGGCTGAGGTCAACGACGGCTCTCGCCTTCCCCCTCATGCATCATGCTGCCTGAACTTATAGGTCAACGCCTGCATTTTTTTTGAAAAAAACATTTTTGATTTTTTGGGAGGATGTTACTTCACAAAAATAAATGAGTTTCTAGAGCAGGTTATATTTGTAGAGGTAGAGAAGAGAGAGCACTTTTCTGTTTGCACTGAGAAGCAGTGAGAAAGGAGGAAAGGTTCAAATGGAAAGAACAGATAATAACATCATATTCATCAAATAATATGAGAACCGTATTTAGCTGAAATAGTGTGTGTACGTCAAGGAGTGTTATATCGGTCTCTCTGTGTGTGTGAGTGGTCACAGCAATTGCCATGTCTCTGATTTTCTGCCTTTCTACCACTGGAGGCAGCAATGACACACAAATTGACATTCCTCTTCCTCTCTCGTCCTCTCTCTCGCTCTCGTCCTCTCTCTCTTTATCTCTCTCTCTCTCCCTCCCTCCCTCCCTCCCTCTCTCCTCAGACACTCGCTGAGGCACACAAACCATCCATCAAGCACGTGAAAGATCCTTAAGGCCTCAACATTACTCTTGTTTGCCGTGATAGAGCGCCGGACAACTCTGTCTCTTTTTCTATTTCATCCTCTCCCTCTCTCTGTCCCTCCCACCGCTCGTCTCTTGTTCAGCACCTCCACGTCTCTTAATCTTTCCTTTCTCTCGTACGCTCACCCTAAATCTCCTTCTCTCTCTCTCTCTCTCTTTCTCTCTCTCTCTGTCCATTCCTCTCCATCCATATACCTCTTTCTTGCACTGCCATGTGTCCACTTCTTCTTTTCCTTCTCATGCTCGAGTCACCACCACACACACACACACACACACACACACACACACACACACACACACACACACACACACACGCATGTTTGCTCTGCGGGGCCGTAGTTATCAATCACAGTGATTATGATCTGTTGCATCAGGGTGTGGGGGGGTTTTGAGGGACGGTGACATCATTCGTCGATACCTCACCGCTAATATGTTCTTCATTTGGGTCTCTTGAAGTGGGGAGCGAGCGAGACAGACGCAGACAGAGAGCGAGGGACAAAAGCCCCGTTTGAATGGGATTAGTTTCCTGAACCACGTCTGAGATATAATTACCAACAAAGAGGCGACGCTGCTTTCATGTTCCCAGTCAGATGTGATTTGAATTGACGGCAGTTTCCAAAACCAATGTGAACAGAGGAGTTGAAGTTTCAGCTGAAGGTGAGGATCCGTACGGGGACCGACACTTCAGAGATACAAGGAATAGTTTGTTACCTCTCCGTCTGCATCTTCTTTTTAGTTTTTGCAGGATTAGGCAAACATGGCTCAAACGATTACGATAACATTAGGTGGCGAGCTGATGCGCGAGCGAAGGAAGAGCCCGTGAAATTTGGGATTGGATCCAAATCAGGAGGCACATGCAGGATATTGATATTCATAAGTGTGCCTCAGATCCAAATAAATCTCTGGATCTAATCATTTTAATTGTGGTTTCGTAAGAGAGATATCCACTCCACTGAATTACATTACTTTACATTGAAGTAAGATAATGCAAAGTAATGTTACTCACTTTAACAAGTTATACAAGTTAATGTCTCTTCTATAACTTCTATAATATTCAAACAAATATTATTAAATGGCAACTTTGTTCATAACTGAGTATTTTTTAAATGAAACATCCAGTTTCTTAAGAATTTATGTTTTTCTCTTTTGTACTTGGTCTCATGGGTCAGTTAACTGAATTATTTGGGTTGAGGCTGTTCACATAAAACAAGCAATTTGGATCTATCACCTTGGGCTTCAGGAAACCGTGATGGTTTCCACAAGTTTCTAAATCTGATATCTGAGCAAACAAGCTGCGGTGTGAGATAAGATATGATAATGAAAACATCTATTACCTGCAGCCCTAAGGAATTGATACGAGTTCCAAAAAATTAATAACAAGGAAAGAATGGGTAAAGTCAGAAAAAGAGAGAATAATCTTCCAAACTGAAGGTGAGACGACGAGAAGCAAACAAAGGTTTAGGAGGAAAGAAGGAGAAAGACAGGGAGAGAGACAGATAGAGTGAGACAGACAGAGAGAGACAGACAGAGCAAGACAGACAGAGAGAGACAGACAGAGAGAGACAGACAGAGCAAGACAGACAGAGCAAGACAGACAGAGAGAGAAAGACAGAGAGAGAAAGACAGGGAGGGACAGAAAGAGAGAAACAGACAGAGAGAGACAGACAGAGCAAGACAGACAGAGAGAGAAAGACAGAGCAAGACAGACAGAGAGAGAAAGACAGGGAGGGACAGACAGAGAGTAACAGACAGAGAGAGACAGACAGAGAGAGACAGACAGAGCAAGACAGACAGAGCAAGACAGACAGAGAGAGAAAGACAGGGAGGGACAGACAGAGAGAAACAGACAGAGAGAGACAGACAGAGAGGGACAGACAGAGAGAAACAGACAGAGAGAGACAGACAGAGCAAGACAGACAGAGAGGGACAAACAGAGAGGGACAGACAGAGAGGGACAGACAGAGAGGGACAGACAGAGAGGGACAGACAGAGAGTGAACAGCAGCTCTTTGTTTGGACGTGATTGATGCTGCAGCAGTGCAGCCTGGGATTGATTTGAAGGACGGCTGTCTGTCAACAAGCCAACTGGAGTGAGAGGAGGAAGGAGGTAGCAGTGGAGGGAAGATGAATTGCCAAGGTAATCCCAGGTAGTCATGATCAGGAAGTATCTGTGTCTATGTGAGCTGTTAAAGGTCCAGTTAGGTGAAAGGGATTCAGCTGCTATGTGCACCTTCACCACTAGATGTCACTAAATTCTACGCAGCGAACCTTTAAAATGTCTGTTTTATATTTGTCCAAGGATTAGCAGCAACCGTGTAAACGGCCACTACACTTCATTTTCAGCTCCCTGTAGCATTTCTAAAGATACTTACACACTGGCCACTGACCTTGAATCAGCTCAGTGGCTTTGATCCTGCTCCATACGACACGGGGCTCGGCTGGTTTTCATCAGAGCCGACCACTTCTCTGAAGTGAGTCACCTGTGGGGCAGCAGGTGAATCGGATGGTTTGATAGAAACCCTTCAGGGATCTGGACCTGGAGGACCAGCACTGAAGAGCAGTGAATTAAATCACAGAAAACATGTGGTTAGTCACTTTGAGCTGTTTCACTGTTGAACTGCACAACTGATCAGACCTGGTCATAGATGTTTCTGTCTGTTGTTACCTCGGCCAAGGAGGTTTGTCTTTGTCTGTGTCTGTTTGCAGGATTATGCAAAAACTATTCAACTGATTTACGTGATGCTTGGTGAACCTACAAACAACCTGTTTGATTTTTTTTCTGATTCCAGATCAGTGGATGAATCCTTGAATTCTTTTGCATTTTCTTAGCGTTTTGAATTTAAAATGTATTAATTCATGGATCCTGATGAAAAAAATCTGGATCTAGTGACTTTAAATGTGGTTTCATAATAGGACTGTTCCACTGAGTACAAGTATTTGTGGTGCATGTTGTTAAGACACTAATTATATTTAGAAGTGAAAGAGTAAAAAAAGTTATATTTCTGCCTTTTGTAATTTTGTACTTTTTAAAACTTTATTACCTCCACCAAGGACAATTCTTTTTCATTAATTTCTCTTTTTCTTTATGCAGAATGGATCAAAAACTACTGAACTGATTTCCTTGAAATTTTGTGGAAGGGTGAAAAATGTGAGGAGAAAGAACCCATTGAAAAAAAAATGTTTTGTACTTTCTTCAACAGTGAAAGATGGGAAATTGTCCAAGGGAATTCATGGATCTGGATGAATGTTTAGGGGACGGGTATCAATGAGTGTGTGCAGGTGCAGTTTGATTGAATATTAGGGGGCCGTAGGGACTCGGTGGAGAAATGAGCTCTACTGAGAGTCATTCTACTTTTCTGAATGCTTCTCTATGAGTGTGTTTAAAAGCTCAAATACCAAACTGTGAAAAACCTTTTACCCGAAGAGCTGCGTCAAATATGAATAACCATCATCTTCAGCAAACGAGGCGACGTACTGTTCGTAGTTTGAGCCGATCAAATGGGAGCGTGTGGAGTTTGTCTCCATTTGTGTTTGTGTTGTTGCTGCTGGAAGCCGCTGCAGCTCTGAGTTACATCTTGTATCGTGAAACAGAATTGAAACCATTTAAATTGAAGACAGAATATTGACGATATGCAAACCCCAGGGAGGAAAACATATTTTTACGGGAAAAGGACGACATTAAGAGTCGAGATGAATCGACCACACGGGGCTCTCTGTTCCTCTGTAAATGATCTCCCCCTCATTTCATCCTCGCCTTTAAATCTCCACCTTTGCATCTTCTTTTTTTTTGAAGTTTTCCTCTAAATCTGTTTTTCCTATCTCCTTTATGTGTGATGTTATCTGAGCCCCGACCAGGCGCTCCTCTCTTTATTTACAACATGTAAGTTAATGAATATAGATTTTGCTGCTGGCGATGAGAGTTCCCGGCAAACTTTCCTGGCAGCTTCAGCACCGAAGCAAGAAAGAAAAAAAGATTCCTCAGGGTTTATGGTGACATTGAGGATGAAAGTGAGTAAGTGGGTTACATACACGACTGACAGTTTCAGCAATGGAAAATAGTAAGTAGACAATTATGCATGAAAGTATGAAAAGACACACACTGTGGCACTTTGAGGAACAGCAGCGCTGCAGCACCGTGAAATATGAGCAGCGAAGAATGAGAAATTCATTTAATTCAAAATACAATCAAGGAGAGAAAAAAATGATTTAATAAAATTCTATGGGCAAATTATCATAGTTAATAATTTCTTCCTGCATGAGTAAATCTGTCAGAAAATGCAAAGCCCTCAATGACAAAGATCTCTCGTTTTCAAAAAGAAGAAGTACGCTTGTTCACGTGGGTCAAAGGTCACGAATAAACGCACGATGCTGAAGACGATGACAGTGACACAAGGAGGAGAAATAATTCCCCTCGGTTTACACGCGGGAAATAATACGCCCAGGAAATAAAATAACTATGTGTGTGTGTGTGTGTGTGTGTGTGTGTGTGTGTGTGTGTGTGTGTGTGTGTGTCTGTGACTGCGTCTGTGTGTGTGACTATGTGAAAGAAAGCGAGCTGGCATGCTTGTCTAATGCAACGACCCGCCCATCAAGTAGAGCGGTGTGGAAAATCCATCTGGATCCTACCCACACCTAATGACGTCACACACACACACACACACACACAAACTCACACACACACACACAGAACGGTTTTATTTTTGTTTCTAAATTGGAAGGAAAAGTTACACAGATTAAATTCACTGAACCAAAGGGGAGGGAATGAAAAAATGAGACAGAAAAATAAAAGAGAAGGAAGAGAAACAGATACATGTAAAGAAAGACTACACACACACACACACACACACACACACACAAACACACATACACCCACACACATACACCCACACTCACACACACCTAATCAGTCTGTATATGACCACCCCGATCCCTTTTCCACTCATACATAAATATCAAACCATGTTATGCAGGTACAACTAATCCTGTGTGTGTATGTGTGTGTGTTTGGTGTGTGTGTGTGTGTGTGTGTGTGTCTGAGTGTGTGGGTGGGTGGGGGGGCAGTTCTGGCATTGCATGGTAGTCATTTCCCTTCTAGACTCAACATCATGCAGATACACACACACACACACATTCACGCACGCACAAACGGCAAGCGTTGGAATATCATTACGGTAAGAGCTGCAGTGAGCAGGCCCCTGCCACAAGCGGCCCTTTGTTCGAATGCAGACGCACACACACACACACACACACACACATACGCACACACACACACACACACACACACACACACACACACAGACGGCAGACCTAGACTCAGGCCTTCCATATCGCCAATATAATTACAGCTATTACATCTGACTCAAATATAACTTTACATCTCGGCTTCTCTCTTTCTCTGTCTGTGTCTTACTCGATCTCCCCTCTTTTTCCTCTCTCCCTCTCTCTCCCTCTCTCTCCCTCTCTCTCCGTCCCTCTCTGTCTGTCGATCTACCCATGTTGGGGCCATGTATAACTATTTATGTGTCTTGTGTGTTTTTGTGTGTGGTGGTGGCATAATGCTGTATAAACATTACCTCAACTAACGAGCGGTAACTGGTCTGGCCCAAATTGTGCGTGTGTCTGTGTGTGTGTGTCTCTGTGTGTGTGTGTGTCTCTGTGTGTGTGTGTGAGTGTGTTTTAACTTAACGGCTTGTACAGTCAGTTTTCTGTTTGGGAGGATTTTACTGTGAAACTGGTTAAAGACTTTCTCCATCTGTCTCTCCCTCTGTGTCTTTCTGCCTCAGCCATATACATTGATTGAGGGAAGGATGGGTGGATAAAAAAGAAGAGGAGAGGGAATTAACTAATAAATTCTCCCCAGGAAAAACATTTGCAACTGCTTTTAAAACTTTGCTTATCATTTCTCCTGTTGTTCTATTTGTTAGAGCTGAACTCGGTTGGTATTCAGTCAATTCGATAAACTGCAGAAAAGTATGAAATCATTGAAATCTGGTTCAAGCCTTTCAAATGTGAAGACCTGCTGTTACTCTTATTTAAATTTAACCATTATCAGGATACTTTTGGTTTCTTCTGTTTTTTTGTTTGTCCTGGTGGTTGGTACAAGAGCAATGTGCTCTTGTACTAATAAAAGTTAGACATGAATAATGACAATAATTGTTTACTGCAGTTTTCTGCTATGGATTGTTATTTATATTTCCTTCCACATTTTAAACAAAAACAAATGTGTTCCCTTTAATAAATTGAGAGGTTCTGAAATGAGAAAGAATATTTTTCTATCAAAATGTTTTATGCATCTAAAATAAAACACAGGAAATTAAGAAAAGCCTACTTTAAAACATAAACAAAGCTTTTATTTCATTTTTGTTTTTAATTTTTAAAGCAAACAGGGGACTAAACATAACTTTCTGACTTAAGAAAAACATGAAAAATTTAAGAGAATAAAACTCCTATTAAGGTTAAGCCCTTTGAAAAACTGCTGCAGTTAAACCACAGAAAATAAACAAACATAAAGTCTAGGAAATCAATTCCCTTAAAGCTGAGATAAAATAACTATTACGCTTAAGTTATGTTCACCTTTGATCTATATCAGCTTTAAACATTAAGTTCACAGCAAATTAAAAGTTGTATTTATCAGATTTTGTCGAGTTGTTAATACTTAAATACGACAAAGTGAAATTAACTCGTTCTTTTACTGAAGTATATCTGTTGCAACAAGGAAATCAGTCACATGTCCTGAGGTGAATCAACTAAACCGTGAGAAATGCGTAGACTACATTAATGCACCAAAGGGAAGAAGCGGTACATCTGCAGGAAAGCTTTGAAAAATGAAGAATGTAACTTCAGTTTCTATTTTGAAAGACTCTCTCGCCTCCTGTTTTCCAACCAGCATGACACCATTAACCACCATTAGTCAGCAGCACAAATACCCATGGACCCGTTCTGCAGAGTTGACCCGCTCGGAGGTCTCATACAAAGCACCTTGCAGGACGGTGCATGTATTTGTTTTTAGTGCGAGGCGACCGTGGCACTGAAGAGTGGCTTCCGGTGGCTGTGCAGCTCTGCGGGTCAAGCACGTGGCGCTAACTGGGTTCAGGGTTCAGTCCGCGCTGTCACTGGGACCAGTTAATGCAGCTTTAAAAGGGAGCAGTGTGAGATCACACATGCTGCACAGAGAGGCCTGACAGCAGCTTTAGCAGCAGCGTCAGCCCCCCCCCCCCCCACCTCCCTGCTCGCTGTTAAGAAGAAACGTATGTCCTGGCTGCAGACCTCCTAAATCCGGGATCTTTAAACATCTCCCAGGCCTTTTCAAAAGCCATTTAGGCATCAAAAGAAAGGCGAGGGATTAAACTGTAGCAGCGTAACAAGCCCAAAGACAAGACTTCACTCGTTCTCAGTCTTCTGAGACAATCTGCCAACTAGTAGCTATGACATCTGATGGTTTCTCCCAGACCGCCACACATGTGTATGTTGTTACATCGAATGTTATTGGTCTTTTGTCTAGAGCATGAGCGACAGTTTAAGATGTTCCGTAATCTCTCTCTCTCTCTCTCTCTCTCTCTCTCTCTCTCTCTCTCTCTCTATCTCTCCCTCTTTCTCTATATATGCTAAGAAGGCGTTTTTCCATGGCTACAAGGGCCAATGAGTTCCTACTGTGCTGAAAACACATGTGAAGTCAAAGTGACTTTGTGTGTGTGTGTGTGTGTGTGTGTGTGTGTGTGTGTGTGTGTGTGTTGGTTTGTTTGTGACAAATTAGTGGCAGCGGAGTACAGGCCTCTTTTGTCGGAGGGGGTGGCAGAGACGCAGTGTGGGAAGGCTTGATAATGGAAAACAGTCGTCGGCCATCTGACGCCAAACATGCACTCACAAAGTCAGGAAATCTATTGCAATGTATCCACACATACCAGCACGTCGACGCACACTTCTATTCCCTATAAACACTGTTAATGAATAATAATAATAACGATAACACTAATAATGGAAAGTGCTCAATGCCTCTTGAGTTGTTGCCTCCATGGCAGCAGACTGAGAAAGGCATCTCCCAGCGAGTCCTGGATGACCACTTGACTCAGAACTCATCCATCCTTAATGGCGCTAAAGCTCTTTCACTGTTACGCATTAGTGCTTGGTCCTGTTGCCTTGAGCGCCGTGTTTGATTCTAGCTTTAATGAAGACTTACATTCGTTTCATGTTGCAGCTGATTTGTGTTCGCACAGGTTTTTATTCCGAGCTGGAAAACATCTTAACCTCAACAAGTGGCTTCGTTCTAGTGCCAAGTCCTTGTGTGCATATATATTACCTGTGATGTGTGTGTGTCTGTGTGTGTGTTTGAGTGCATGTCTGTGTGTATCCTTGGTTTTGTGGCCTCTCTCTGACTTTTTCCGGCATAAACACAAATTTTGTCAGGACCAGTAAACATCATGGTCCTAATGAGGCAACACGTCATAACTCAGCTGCTGGTTAAGTTTAGCTGTAAGATTGGTTACAGCCAATGAAAAGAAGCTTATGCAAAGGCCTAATAATGATAGCTGTTTGTGTGTGTGTGTGTGTGTGTGTGTGTAGTGCTTGTCACCAAACTTAAATGAGCTGTCTGCTGAGTGCACTAAAACTAAAATCTTATTTTTCTGTATTTTCCTTCTGTTTTTTGTCCAAGACTCTTTTCTGCTTCTCGGCCAAAATGCAAATACCCACACTCGCTCCACTCGGGCATGTCTGAGAGATTGCATTGATTTAAATGTCAGTTTTGCTTTTAATCTCCTCCCCTCCTCATTTCCCTTTTGTAAAACAACATTTCCTGCATCGCTTCTTTTTGTTTGACTCTTTTCTTCTAATCTTGTAACACATCCAGTCCTGTATTTACTGAGGTGGCTCTTTTTCTTTTCTTTCCAAAACAGGCTTTTTCAAAGTCGCTTTGTTTCCTATAATATTTATCCAGCGTGGGTGATGCCAGTGGTCGTTTCTGTCTTCATGGTTTCCACACACACACACACACACACACACACACGCACACACACTGACACACACACACACACACAACTTTCACACTCACTGATAATATCCAGTGAGCAAATGTTGAGCTTCTCACTGAGCCACATGCAGATGTGTCGTACCTTAAACCAGGTGTTCGCTCCTGCTCTAAAACTCACAGCTCCGACTCGACTTTACCAAACAGCCACAGGACGGGGGGGCTGGGTGGATGGGGGGGTGAACTGAGAGCCCCGATGCAAACAGGCTCTCTGCGCTCACGAGCTTTGACCGGTGCTTCCTCTAAAATTCAGACCGCGAGAAAAAATAAGTAGCCAATTAGGGCGAAGTAGTCGAGCGTAACTTGCACAGACACACACAGGGGTTTCTCAGCTGGAGGCCAACACACGGTCTGCATATTCAGAGCCACTCAGCAGGAGGCACCAACTAAATCGGCCTGGTCTGATTTCTGTGTTTGCAAATGGGCGCAGGATATAGGAAGTGCAAACGGTCAAGGATCCAAATATTAACATTTAAATTATAATGAAGATCAATAACACTTATTTTAAACCTCCTCCCAACATACACAGCTCTGCCATCTATAGATATATTTAATTTACAGTATAATTTATTATCTTAAATTATTTTTTTTACTGATGAAATTGCATAGGGTTGGAAGTATCGCAGTGTTTTGTCAGAAATATTTTACCCCTGTCTATTTAGACGTGTTATTAGGATCCCAGAGAAGTGTTTTTGTTTATTAAAAAGTACATTATTCATTTGATTACTTAGTTAATGAATGACTAAACTTGGGAATTGAAATATACTGAATATTTTTTCTGTGTTTATAACTTGAACGGCCTGTGAGTGTAAAATCTAAAATAAATCAGAGACCTAGCGTTTGAAGTAAAAGCTCATCAGTGTGTTTATACAACATCTGTGAATGTGTGTGTTGTCAACGTCTCTTAGCTTTCATCAAATCAAAACACTACAGAATTCAACATTTAGTTTGTTTTCACTGGATTTGAAGCTTCCCCCTACAGTTACTCTGAATTGGCGCCAACAACATAAAAGGTTGCCAGCACTTGTGAGATGTGTGGCAAAATATCGTTTTGCAGCAACATCAGAACGAAGTCCTTGAGGAACTAATTTGCAGTCAGCTGAACAAAGATATATGATAATGTTTGTTTACTCTGTGCGCTGGCGTGTGCATCTGGGTGATGTTTTACACACACACCATCTGGACTTCTTCAGACACTGCATCAATCTGAGTGTGTGTGTGTGTGTGTGTGTTATATGCATATTGTACATAAAGGAAATACTTTTGATTTGTCTGTACATGAGTGTTTGTGTGGATCTGGGCTTGTGAATGTTTATGTCTTTGCACCTGCAATCTGATGATGGCCCAGTGGCCCAGTGACCTGATAGCCAGAGGTAGCAGGACCAGTAAAAGTTACTTTACTGAGATACTGTTGTGTTCAGCCACAGTAACTTCTCAGGCTGTTTAAAGTTTCAGGTTCATGTGCTTATAAATAAATCTAAAAATACTGACTAAAATACTGACTAAAATATAGTCATTATATATTTATATATATATATATATATTTACTTTTCCATTAGATTGACCTTTTTAACTTTTACTGTAGTTTTCTATCCATCTAATCTTTTGGTCTGTTGGTTTTTAGCTCTGTAGTAGAGACAAGTATGTGTTATAGTGTATTAATAATAGTAGTAATTGTTATAGTATTGTACACACTTGGTAAATATTCACAGAATGTTTTTTGGCTTAAAAAAATAATCAGACCCAGTAAAATATAATTTTTATTTTGTTCTAATTAGTTGTACTTATATTTAGGGGAAATCTACAAGTGACCAGTAGAACTGTGATCTAGTAGCCAAGGGTGTGTGAGTTCTCTCTTGTGTCACTGTTTGTTTGAATCGTCCAGTGTCTGACAGGTTGCACCAGGTTGTTTGTTCTTCTGGTTGCAGACGTCTGAAATCCAGCCCACATCTCTGATCTCTGATTAAAACAGAAATGCAATGTGATGATCAGTCCGTGTGATTTTGCTAATGTGGTGGAAGAAATGTACCAGACAGTGTTTGTGCGTCCACCACTTTGTGTCTGGAACCACAAATAGACAGAAGCATGGTACTTTTCTATTCAGCTCAGGTTGTGTAGTCATTGTCTCTGACTGTTGACCATCTGAACAGTCCGCAACAATTAATATGTGTTAGTGTTCTTTCCATTTGTACTAATTACATCTTTTAACCTACTTCCTAACCCACATTACCTCATTGTCATTGCGGCTCTCTGGCGTTATTGATAATACGCATTATGCCACTCTCACAGCAGGTAATCAAATCCTCCATTTCCATTTTCCTATTGCGTTTCTACTCATTATTGCCGAGCCGCAGCCATTACAGCACTCACACTCCCTCTCAGCTGGAGAAGCAGGTATCACTAAATACATACTAGGGCCGTCGCAAAGTGAGTTTCCCCTTTGCACTCTATAAATATCATTTCAATCAATCAGTCAGCCAGTGGATCGATAAGTCACCAGCCCGGTCAATCATCGTGGCTGCAACTCACGTAGTCAGTCGTCCAATTATGCATCCGGCCAGCGTGCCAACCAGTCAATCAGCCGTCCGGCCAAGTGGTCAGTCAGCCAGAGAGACAAGCAGCCAAACAGCCGGCCAGCAAGTCAAACAGTAGATCTACCAGTCAGGCTGCAGCGGCCAATCACAAGCAGGGTGCTAGTGAGACACCACAGACAGACAGACAGACAGACAGACAGACAGACACACACACAGACACACACACAATCACACAGACAGACAGTCAGACAGACAGACAGACAGACAGACACACAATCACACAGACAGACAGACAGACAGACTGACAGACAGACAGACAGACAGACAGACAGACAGACAGACACACACAATCACACAGACAGACAGTCAGACTGACAGACAGACAGACAGACAGACAGACAGACAGACAGACACACACAATCACACAGACAGACAGTCAGACTGACAGACAGACAGACAGACAGACAGACAGACAGACAGACAGACAGACAGACAGACAGACAGACAGACACACACACACAGACAGACACACACACAGACAGACAGACAGACAGACAGACAGACAGACAGACAGACAGACAGACAGACAGACAGACACACCCAGACGGACGGACGGAAGTGTAATTAGTGATAAGTGATTAGGATGTTTCAGTTGTTTGGGATGAACCATTGCATTCTGCAATTAGAGCATCTCCCTTTCCCTCCATGCCCCCCCCCCCCTCTTATTCAATACTTTCTGCTCTCCACTTACAGTTTGTGTGCAGCGCGACACATCACATACACACATCACATACACACATCACATACACACATCACGTACACAAATCACGTAAGCAAGTCCCATACGCACATCACAAACATTAGGATTCTGCTCTTTGCTGCACTTAGAGAAACTTCCCATCGAGAATCCATTAGCAGTCTAAAAGCACTCAGACTAATTATGAATATAAATTCAGGGATGTTCTCTATAGTGTTGGAATATACTTACAGTTGTTTTCTTAATAAGAAACTCAATGTGTCACTATTTTGAGTTAAAACAACATTAATATAATGGATGACATGGTTATAAATATATTTTCTGATTGTGAGCATAAAGAAAAAAAAAAATGATATTGTAATTATTGATAGCACAATTTCTGCTTAAAGGAGAATTATAGCAACTGTAAACAACAAATGCTTGAAACATAAAACAAACAAAAGGGTTTCCATAACTAAACCATAGTTTTATCATTATATACTTTATACTATAGTATACTTATACTTGTATATATATTTTTTTTATGTTCAGTGGTTTCTGGGGTATTTACAAGGCATTCAAGCAAAATGGTAAATAAAGAAACTAACCCCACATTTAACTGAAATCTGAACAGTGTGTTCTGCTAAGCTGTAAGTTGGTGGCAAGAACATGTACATCTGCATTCACAATAATTTGTCATTTATTGTGGAAAATTAAAAAACAAAAATGAGATACCAGTCAGCTGTGTTATTTAATAAGGATATCACCTTTCTCCTCTCTTTGGTTCGTAACCTTTTCCTCTGTCCTCATCTCTCTGTTCTCCAATCATGTTTTTCCTTGCACCTCTTAACCCTCTGGAGAAAGGAGGGAGAGGCTGGAATATTGGCTTTTCTGTTGCTAATGGGACGAGTTCAAAAGGGGCAACCAGAAAATGGCCTCCATTCAATTTTATTGGTGTCTAGTGCTAGTTGTCAATTTCCTTTCTTTTCTCCACATCTCCATTATTTTTTAAATCGGGTGTAAAGCTCTTGACCCCTAAAAAGGAAGGATTAATAGTTTGAAGTTTTGATTCATATTATCTTGGCTATTTATAAAAAACATGTCTACTGTAGCAGAGCCGTTAATTAAAGGTCTTTTCCTCTAAGCTGTAAGCAGATAGTAGGAATAACACCAACTTGTATTTTAGCAAATCGTTGTTTTCCATGATGTCATTATAAATATTCATTGCCCGACAGTTTATCATTCATTATTTATCCATCAACTACTCAAATCCTCCCAAAATCCTTTGGAATAACAATGTGTAAACACTTAAAACAAGTGCTGTCTTGTTAATTTAGGAGCTGAGCTTTTCCATTGCCTCTTGTGTAACCATAATAGATCATCTCTAAGTTATACGGTTGAGTCATGATTTGTTGAGACATCCAGAGCATTTATTGAAACAGGCTTGGTCCAGAAAAAGCTCTGGTCTGAGGGAAGTTGCCTGTTCACCGACCCACTACACAGTGGTGAGGACAAATGTCCTTTTTTTTGTCTAGACACAGATAGTCCAAAGACTTTGTGTGGTTTCAGGAAATCCAAACGCAGTCGGCGAAGGCAGCAGATTTGTACCAGACTCAGCTGTAATGGGGTTAAAATGTTCCTGCCTGAAACAAGTTAATAGTTATTGTTGCCAGACTTTGGTCGGAACGATACGAGACATGAGGACATGTGACTAAAGTCTTCATGCAAATTCTTGCCTCGTACATCTGCATCAACGTCACAAGCACATGATGTGATCTTTAAACCAGAGGTCATTTTATCATCCAGGCCGTAACTATATTACAGCAGTAACAACATAATGATGTTATTTTATAGAATTAATTAAGTGAGTTACTCTCAGACCTCCTGTGTGTGCTGGTGGGACGGACAGAATATCAGAGACAGCTGAGACACAAAGATACAGAGAGAGAGAGGGGGGGGGGGGACATTTAGAAAAGATTTGATCAAGAAAACGTCTCATTCAAATACATTTTTACTGCCTGAATCACACTATCTGGAATTACTTTTAGGAAGTGTCATATTTTATTCTACACAACAACTGTATGGAAGTCAGGGTGAACGGCTGGACGTTCAATAAAACTTTTATTATATTTTAGTTACTATAGAAAAAGTCCTCTCTTGTGTTTCAGTTCACGTAAACGTTTCCTTATTAGCTAATCTCGCTCATACTGATGTGTTACAGAATATTATGACCAGACTCTTCCAGGATCTGTGGAGACTTTTAGAATTTTTTTTTCTGGATTGCAGTCCATCCACAATGCGTCTTCCACTGTTCTTTCATGTGGTCTAACAAAATATCCATTTGCAATGTGATCACTCAAAATGCAGTTTAACGACAGGCGTTGGCTAAGAAATTATGACTTTTACGTTGAATCACATTTTCATTTGCTCCTGGATCAAACTAAGAAATTCTGCTAGATAAAAAAAAACCCGTCATGGTAAGATTTTACACGTACATTTATGAGAATTTTTCCCGTTATCTTGATTTGCCTTGTCCGTTTGGAAAGTATTTGGGTATTTCCATCCACCCCTTGGTATCTAGGGGGGTCCTGAATACACTGTGGTTGAAGGGGTGGTGAAGGGCTAGATGGCCACTACCCTGCTTCACATATAGAAAAGGGAAAACACTACCCCTTCACGGTCATGGGCCTATATCACTATGTGCAGTGGTAAATCAGTTGGCTGTGATTATGTGGTTGTAGAGAGGAATTGGACCTACAGGGTTTTTGCCAAGCCGAGGGGCCTCTGACAGAACTAAAGAGCCCCTGCTTTATATTTGTCTTTCACTCACGGGTCAATGAAGAACCAAAAGTGTCAGTTTATCAAGTTACAGATCATGTGTGACCATTTATGCTCGACATAAATCCCCGTAATTGTCCCCATTGATTTCCCTCATAATTCTGTGAGAACAGAAGCGTGATCATTTTGCTCCGGAGGGAGGAGGAGGACGAAGGAGGAAACACCGAGGGGAGCAGGAGAACCCAAAATGCAGAGTCATAATTGGGCCATAAAGAATATTGTTAGCAATAAATGGTCCACATCATGTGATGACTCGGCAGTTCTCGGATCTTATCATGAGCCAGCAGGTCTGTGATTGGAGGTGTCACTCATAGGTAGACACAGAGGACTTAAGGACAAAGCAGGGATGAGGCTCAAGTTACTTAAAAAAAAAGAGTTTGTCTCGGTACCAGTCTGATTTCTGTCCCAGTCCGGAGCGGAGAAATGACGATGGATTTCTCACAACAAGAGTCCAACACATCAGATCACCACCATCATGGCTCATCATGCTGGGAGTCAAGGGGAGACTAAGACGCACATCAGTTTGTTGTTCGCAAAGTCAGAGGGTCCCAGATGTCTGAAGCCGCCACTGAGTTTAAACACTTGATTTACTCCGGGACAGATATAAAAAAAAAAATCAATGGGTTGCCGGTAAATTGCAGGATAAATCATTGTTGTTCAAATTTCACCTCGCCACCCGATGTCGAGCAGTGACTCTTTATTTCCTTATTTCTGGATGAGTGACACCAGAGGCTGAATGTGAAATGCATCGTGTGCCCCGGGACGCTCACACAGGATGGAGAGAAACTTCTGGTGATCTCAGGTGCAGGGACACGAAGTTCATCACTGAGTGCGTTTGTCCCATAAATGGTGTCTGTGGTTTCATCGCTACATCAACGTCTTCTTTAGGGCGGGTGGCGACAAAGCATTTCTTCATATTTCCTGCCTCCATCCTTACTCAAAGACAAACTTGTGTCTAGATAAAGAAGGATGATAAGAAACACAACTAAATGTTTACATCCCGTATTATCCCATAGTTTGTTTTCGGGCTGACTTTTAAAGAGTCTTGTTAATCTAAATCAGACTCGGTACACAAGTATTTAAAAGAATTCCGTGAGTGCTCAAAGTTCTGGTATGAAAGCTTCAACTTTGGCACAGAAAGCAGCCCAACCTGACTCGGCCTCCTGCAACTGAATAATGTATGCCAAGAGGGGGGGCCGTCGGGACTCATTAGGGTCGAAGGCAGACCTGGCCGGCGTATCCACAAGCCCCTCAAGTCGGGTAACTTGTCCCTCACCATATTGGATTTGATGTCACAAGTCCATCTGGAGACATTTTTTTTGAGGCAGCCATTTTGTGTCCCTCCTGGCAAACGTTTCACCCGTTTCATTTGGATACTGGACAGAATTCAGCTCGTATGAGGTTGGGCCGAGTCACGCAGGGGTCGCGATTTGGACGCCAACACGTGCGCGATGGCCGGTAATTACAGGACGTTGGGGGGGGGTTGGGGGGGCTAAACATACCACTGGATTTACCAGGTAATCGGTCATTATATCTCCACACTCCCAAAGTCTTTTTGGGGAAGAAATCGTCCAGACCCTGCCACAGGTGAATTCTGACATGAACTTTAATGCTTTTCTCTTCCTCTTTCATTCCCCTTCTTTCCTTCTCTACCTTTTCCCCCCCCACAGCCTTTGTCCCTTGCCTCCAACCGTCCTCATCTTACTTCTTTCCCTCCTTCGTCTTCCCCCGTCCAGGCCTCACAACTCGCCAATATCTCACTCACTCACTCACTCAATCACTCGCTGACCCCCTTCCCTTTTTCTCCACTTGCATATGCTGTGAGTCAGAACAGGTTTCCATTGGGAGCGACTTTGGATATTATCTTAAATTTTTTCATTCCTCTTCTCCTCTGCTCATTTTACCCTCAATTTGTTGCCCCGAGCCAAGAAGCAACATGGGATTCATGAAACGTGCACACGCCACAGAAAACGCGATTATAGCCCATCCATCTCTCCTTCCCTCCTTCTCTCTCGCCCTTTCCGAAAACAACATGGGAATCGGGGAAACATACTCACGCGTCGAACTGGAGTACTTCTCACTTTTTTGTCTCCCCCCTCTTCTCTCTCTCCCCATCCCTCCCTGTTTTTGTCTCCCTCTCACTCCCTTTTTTGTATTTCATACCTCCCTCTCGTTGTCTCGCTTCATGTTATCGCTCCTCTCCCTACTTCAACGCCTCTTTTCCTCTGCCTTTCTCTGAGTCTACATTTCACTCCCTCATGCTCAGAGGTAATTCTGTCCCTCCTATCCTGAGCCTTATTCATCATCATCATCCTTTTCTTTTTCTCCATCTCTCTCACATACACACAGAAACACACACACATACACACACAGTAGACACTCATAGCATGCACAAATCGAGACTGCATATCAGTGTCAGCACCTCTGAACAATATGGAAGATAACAGCATTTGGGTGGGAGACAGAGAAGAGGAATCGGGAAAGAAGAAGTGATCCACATAGAAATCCACAACTATTGAACAAATGCACACACACATGTGCACAAAAGGACACACAACTTACGAACTATAAGTTTTTTTTATTTGCGTGATGCTCTCTCTAAACACTGTTGTTAGAAACATTTATAAAAGAAAAGAAATTCAATACTACACAAGAGGTGAGAGAAATTAAGCTTCGACACGACGAGAGAGAGAGAGAGAGAGAGAGAGAGAGAGATGGAGAGAGAGATGAAGCGATACACACACACAGATAAATGATTCGCACAATGGAAGACACTTAAAACAAAGATGGGAGAAATATTAGTTTTTTGTTCACATTAAAAACCGAAGCTATGATTTTTTTTTTTAACTCTGTCACATTGTGAGGAAACTCTGATTATTATTTCGATGAAGGATCCGATTAAAAGGTTGCCGTGTTGTCAGCCAAGGTCTTAATTGTTTTGTAAAAATATGCGTATTCACAGGCGACGTTAGGTTTGATTAATCTCGATTTAATCAGAAGAGATATCAGGCCTCGTACATTTCTATTTCAATTACATTAATTTGCCTCAGAGAAGACAAATCTCTTTTTACACAGTGGATATATAGACAGAGGGAGATACACGCGAGGAAATTACAAAATGAAGATGACTCATAAAACACTGAGAGAAACTTTGAGCACTGCAGTTCTATTGAGACGTTAAAGTGGAGGTCAATTGATGTTTTTCTTATTCTCTTCACATTGAAAACAATTCGATAGTTCTCGCTGTTGGTCAGAGACGTTCAAAGAGAAAATATGAGATAAATCAGATGAGATTACTCACAAATGTTGTCCTCAGACAGCGTTGTTTACTTTTTTGCATTAATTATGTATCGCCTTCGACCTAGCTTCAGTTTCTTATTCTTCTTTTGCCAAAGTTTTGGTATAGCAACTTGAAAACAACCTTGTTACATCGACAATTTCAATACAAGGTAATAATGATTCCATTAATAAATCAACACGCATGCACCCACACACCAGTGAAGGGATGAAGACTGAGTTTGGTTGGTGTCTGTCTGGTTTTAGCACTCGAGGGCGGATCCCTGGAGCCAGATCGGACCTGATGTACCAACACCTGCTGTGGACAAACATTCAGAAATCATGTTTTGGTTCAGGTCACGTTCAAGAACAAAAGGAAGCGAACATATTGAATGACTAACTAGGAAGGGGTCGCTTTCTTTGGTTTGTTCACTCGATTCTGCTCCGCTCATCTCTGGTGTACGGTGGCTGAGAGGGCTCAACACACTACAAATTTAAGTTATTGAAGTCTGCTCCTCGTCAGTGGTGATGGAACTTCACACGTCACGTTCTCTATTTGCAGCGTGTTTCATTAAGAGCATCAACATCAGATGCAGTCACTTCCCTCTCGGACTCAAGTCTGGTTCATGTAGAACACGTGAGGCTCATACTCTCCTCAACACTCACATTAATGAAAACAATAAGATCATAAAAGCAGCAGCATTGAGAAAAGATGGAGATCGAGGAATGGAAAAGTGACAAGAAGAGAAAAGAGCAGTACACACACACACACTGAGGAATGATAAATGAAAATCATGTGTCATCAGAGACAGTTTACCCATGTGACATTATCTAAGATGATGGATGAGCATGGCTTATAGGCAGAAACACTTGTGTGTGTGTGTGTGTCTGTGTGTGTGTGTGTCTTTGTGTGACTGTGTGCAGCTGAGGCTGAATAATTGTGTTTCTGGCTTGTGAACGTGCAAATATGTACGGCTTTTGTTTTTATGGATATGAGCAAATCAGTTATTTTTCGTGTTTTTTCATGCTTGTGCACATGTCATATTGTCGACCCACTTATTGTTGCATGTGTGCGACGGTTTGAAAACTGTTTGAACTCCTTTTTCCGCACGACCCCGTCTGTTCGCCCAAGATGATCGTTGCAACAAATAACCACAAAAAATGACTCTGCTGAGGCTGAACGCATGTGACTTCACTTTACTTAGCATTTTCAGATCTGAAAATAAATATTGTGCCATTAAAATAAATTATAATAACTTAATCCATGAGCTCACCTGGATTATATGAGCATAAACATCCCAGGGATAAAGGAAAAGGGCTTGAGAACGCCGTATGCCAGGGAGTGTCCTCACCAAGAAACAAGTACAAGAATGTGTTTTTGTGGAACTTTGCGCTTTTTGTTTCCTTCTTTTATTATGAAAAGATTTTGCTGAACATTATTTAACAAAATATTGAATATTTAGCTTTGGCCACATTCAGTAGAGGGATGGTATGATATCATCCATGACATCTGTGTAATGGAATGAATCCCCTTCTCCATGAGGCTCCGTGAAACTGAGTTTGAGTCACTTGGAGAAGTTATATTTCCCCCAAATTGACCCACTTTTGTTGAAATTTATTTGATGTGTGAAGAAATTATATTTTTTTATATAAAATGCTACCATTATTATCATCATATTTGTATCAGAAGTTCCATATATTCCAACTAAAAGTATAAAAATTGGGAGAAAAAAACGAATGTTGCGTGAGAGCCAGTCACCTTCCCTCAGTCCTGAACATGAACTCAAACTTTTACCCATGAATATCTCACAAACTCACTTCAAGCGATTTGTTCCACTGGAAATAAAAAAAAAGTTTAAAAAACTGTCGATGAAACAACAAAACATCTGTCTGGACTTTTTCCATGGAACTGAATTGTGATTGGTTGTCGTGCCAACTGTTCTAATGAGGAAAATATGTCCTCGCTCCCCCGACACTGACACTGTTGACGGCCACAAATATGAAATAAGCCGTGAGGGATTAGGTGGAAAACAAGTCAAGTCTGGTTTAGGGGGACTTAACCCTCCTAATCGCGCCACTTTGATGCAATATCTGAGAATCGCCTTTTGTAAACAGCGTGTTGTCGGCGTGAGCACAGGGTAAATAAAAACAAGCCGCCGAAACTAAGGAGAAGGACGAGTGAAAAACCATGTGGAAATGTGGATTTGTCTCTCCACAGAAATGGCTTTGATAGCAAATGTGTAAAAGTAGACACTGGTAGCGTGTAGACAAATGGCACCGGGGGACAGACAAAGACGCAGGGCGAGCGAGCAACACATCCAGGGAGAGAGACATTGTGGTTTTTCCTCTCATGGATATATAATCAGTTTAAGAGGAAGTTTTTTCCCCTCAGTTTTGCTTTGATGCACAATCAGATTTCGACCCACACTGTAATTCGGTGTCTCTCTCTCTCTCTCTCTCTCTCTCTCTCTCTCTCTCTCTCTCTCTGGCGTTTGATGTGGTGGCACCCTGGCATTGTTCTTGCTATTGTGCCAGTGTGGAAAGAAGGGAGGAGGGCCCGGGGACGGGACGGAGGGAAGGAGACGGAGATAAATGGAGGGATGGCAGCGCGGTATTGATGTGGCGTTGGGGCCCCAGTAAAAGTTGGAAATCTGGATATAATTGACAGCTACGCTGGCAGATCTGGGATTCCCATCAGGACGCGGCGGAATGTTCTTGAATGTTCCGGATTGACCTCTGAGAACTGTGTGGAAGAGCCAGCAGGCCGCGGGACTCGTGTTTCATCATCTCACCATCACGAATACCAAACATTCATGTTTCTAATTATTCCCGCTGCTCTGTCTCTCTTTGTTTATCTTCCATTAGGCACTCCTTATCTGTGTGTGTGTGTGTGTGTGTGTGTGTGTGTTTGTGTGTGTGTGTGAGAGAGACCTTACTGTTTACATGGGTTCTGTGCATGTGTGTATTCATCTCTATCTGTGTCTGTATCTGTCTTTGAGGAAGTGCATGTGTGTGTTTGCATCCACGTGTGGAAGTAGACGTGCATGTATTCATGTGTGGAGATATCTGTGTGTGTGTGTATGTGTGAGCGTGTGTCTGTGTGTGCGAATCCATTCAGTCACAATCTGTGTGTGATTGTGTGTTCTTGACCTCATGTCTTTTGTGAAATGGGATGAGATTGATCCAGTTCTCGATTCTTTAACGTTTGATAGTAAAGTCTTGGGCTCTTCGCTTAAGGGAAAACTTGTTTTTGTCGAATTGCAGTTTTTTTTTTTCACTTCTCACTTTGTTGTGGTGATGTGCAGGTACGTTCTGAGTGATGCTGTGACATCAGTGCAGGTTGTTGTCACAGGTGAGATGCTTCTGTAGATTATTTTGTGATCAAAGTATTTACAAGCTGACAAATGACCTGAAGCATTTTGACGTTAATCCATTAAAGTGGATTCAACATCCGTATCTTTTGGTTTCTCACAGTCGTAATACAAGGAAGCAGGATGTAGATCGACTGTTTATTTAATTACCTTCTATAATCTCATCTCATCAAACTGAAGGATTATAGAACCTGTTGATCTGAAGAGAGCTACACCTGTCTCCTCTTCATGTTCTACCCGAGCATGTTCCCAGATGGATGATTGTGTGCATGCACGACTCCATTACACTCCACTGGTCCTCACACACACACATCTCTCCCTCGTTTCCTGTCTGACCCGCTCTCTGTCTCTCCATCGATCACACCACAGCTAATGGCTAATTCCATTTAAACAACCCTGAGAGCGAAGGAATCCCCACACGGACTTGCATGGAATACGAAAGCACAACACTAAATGTGATTTATAATGACCCCCAGACCAATCTCTGTTTGCTCAAAGGCAGTGCGATCAATGGCTCGCGGTGAATTCCTGCTGACGGATCAGACTCACTCCCAGTGCTTAGTGTTTCACTTTTTCTACTCTGTGGTTCTCTTCTTGATTATTTGCGGGTTTCAAAGAACATCGTAGGAGCACATCTTTAACAGAGCTCTCTAACTGAGGGATACTTGAGTGAGTTTGATCGATGGTTTTATTTTTTTTCAGTCTTTATATTTTCTTCATTAAATCAGGCAATGCTTAATATGAATAATCAGTATAGTTCATTTAAATTCAGTATTGAATCTGAGTGCTATTCGTCAGTGCTCCTCTCCTCTTAAATAAAGCGTAACTTGTTTGAAAGCACAGGAAAAATCGAAATGGCAGAGTGTCAGTACAGTGCAGTGTGTTGTATGGATGTGGTTCCTGTTATTTGCCCAGTTGGTTTATTATTTTTTACCCTTTAAACACTCTTTGTGGAGCCCAGTGCACCCCCGGTGAGAAGGTGCTACTTTTCTTTTAAGCTTGACTTCTTTAAAAGAAAAATCCATACCCATTGTTGTGTTTGCCACATTCAGCTGCAACATTTCTATTTGAAAAGAAACTCTCTAACTTACTGGCACTGATGTTTACAACATTGTTTTTCTTTGGCTTTGTAGCGTCGATGGAGTTTTGAGATGTTGTAGAACTCACAGCCTCTTGTTACTACAGTGTTATCAAAAGGGAAGATGGTAATCAGTTAAACTTCCTGTTAGTGAATCCAATGCTTCTTTGTTTTAACTGGATACGAACTCAAGCGTGTTGCCTCTCATGACCGAGCGAGACGGGCTGGGACGGAGGCGGTGGAGCCTGGACAGGTGATGGCGTGTGGCGGGCTGGGGTTGAGGCAACAACAATAAAGACAACGATAGCCTCTATTTCCAGATGGAGAGAAGCGTTGTACTCACTTACTGCAGTCTCCGAATTAATCACTGCTTTTATTTTAGGCCTAACAGGTAATAAACCGATCAACGTGACATCTTCCATCCCCTTTAAAAAGCAGGTGTGCCCGCTCTTTGGTGAACTGCCATCGCGGTGATGGGTTCGCCACGTGAGCGAGAACACTTCCTCACAGCTGAGCAGAGTGTGCGTGTATTGTGCGCCTGCCGACGTGGGTGCACATTACTGTCGAGATAAAGTGCCCTGAAAATATCACTGAAACAATGAGTAATAGATTTCAGGCCAGGGTTCTTTTTGTCGGACGAAAAGGCAAATCGCTTGGAAAAAATGGAGGAAGACACTATAAAGATCAGAAAGTGTGTGTGTGTGTGTCTGTGTGTGTTTTCAAAATTCGAAAGAGGAAATAAAGCGAGTGTGAGAAAGATAAAGGGCGCTGACGTGAGACCGAGAGAGGAAAGAGAGAGGGAGACGGTGAGATCTCTGAGCGAATGAGTGAGCCGGAGAGGAAGGAAACGGAGAGACGCGAGCGAGAGGAGAGAGAGCGAGAGATGATTGATGGAGCCAAAAAGCCGATTTCTTGCTTCATCTGATCTGCATTACTCTGCAATCAACAGGCACACACACACACACACACACATAGATGCACACACACTTTGCAATCTACCCACACACACATGCACACACACACCTTGCAATCAACCTACACACACACACTATCTATATCTCTCTCACAGACTATTACTCTGCAATCAACATAAAGGTTGCTGATCAGCAGCTGTCATCAAAAACGCACACTGCATACGTATAAACTACACACACATACACACACACACACACACACATACACACACTCGCCCCACTATCCCTGTGGGGGACTTTCACTGACATAATGCATTTCCTCAGCCCTCACCCTCACCTTGTCATTTACAATTAAATGTCTAAACCCAACCCTGACCCAAAACTAATTCTAATCATGACCCGAAAACCAAGTGTTCACCCTTAAAACACACTGACACTGGTACCAGTGGGCTTGTGTGCATTCAGGTTGAAGTCCCCACTGGGATATAAAAGCACGCCCACACACACAGAGTCCCTGATGGGGAATGAGTAACAGAGGAGATGAAATACTTCACACAAAGGACCAGACAGAAGAATTCCAACATGTGTCAATGGTATCACCTCCCACTGTGTTTTACAGCTAATCCGGGTTTGGTGCTTCGGACACAGACGGCCTCGCACACTTTCCTCTTATTTGTCTCCGTTGATCCCCGAAGGAACAGTTCATAGTTTCACTTGGCTCCTCAACAGGAAGGTCAAACCACAGGGTCGACCACACTACTGCTCCCCTGGAGCTGCCGGCCGTCAGTACCTCGCTCAGGGACGGCGCTTTCATTTTGGCTGAAACAACTAAAGACAGAACAAAGAAAACAAACGTCTGGACTCTACAGATTCTTTTTATTAATCATAGACACATATTATGATGACTTTCATTCAAAGTATTTCACTTTGCAGTCTGGGTTATTGTAAAAAATGGAAATGAGCATCACATAGAAAGATTCAAACAAATATCTTTATGGCTTTATAGCATGAATACAGATGAACACCTCCGACACACTTTGTTTTTTTTTAATTATTGGACCAGTGTTGAACTCTAACTTCACTAAAACAGACCAAACTATAACTTTTCACTACAGCAATAATCTCTTAAATTCAGAACGTGTCATGAGTCTCTGTTGTATACATATACATATTAAAAGCATCTTGTACAATCTCTCCCTGCACCTCCTGTTTCTCCCTGCTTCAACACACTATACTTATCAAACATACATATATATAAACACACATACCTACAAACAGCAGAAGTTCTCTCACAAAAAAAAAAACGATTTCACAGAAAGTAAAAGATCGTAATATGATCAAATCAGGATAGAAGTTAAAAGCGTTTGAATTGTTGTTTTCTGCAATAACAAAATAAGAAAAAAGAATATACTACAATTTAATACTTCATTTAATACGTTGTCTTTTATACAACATAACGGTGCCCAACATATTTTTTCATTAAGCATAGTAAAGAAAATATACTTCATGAAGATAAACATTCCATGCTCTATACACAGTACGTTTACAGCACCGCACAATCTGTAAATTGATTAAAATGTACGTTTAGTATTCAAGTGCAGTACAAATACACACAGAAATACACAAAACCACCGCCCTGCTCCACGGCGAGATGATAAATGGCTGCTGAGATTTGAAAACATTCTAAAGTCAATTAAACAAATGTCTCTCCCTCTTTCTTCCTCTCTCTCTTCAGGCCTATTTGGTTAAACACACATAAAGCACCGGGTGACTTATTAGTCGTCCGATGTGCGTGAGGTATTGCGAAGCGAGTGCGAGCGGCGGCTCACGCACGCACTCAACACAGATGAGTGATTAGTAACTCAATGTTAGTGAAGCGTAATCATTTCTCAGTTGAGTGCAGGAGGTTTGCCGCCATGAATTACGACCTCTGTAACGCCATCCATCTAGCACCCGCTCCTCCGTCCAGCTTTCCATCCTTACGTCTTCCTCTCTCGCTCCCTCTCATCACTCATCTCTCGGCCCGCCCGATCCTCATAATCAGACATGATCTATAGTGACACGCACGCAAACGCGCAGACACGCACACACACACTCTAATTGTTAATCAGATATTTGTCCTGAGGTGGGCTATCGTAATTTTTACGATAACAGAATCTCTGGAAGACAATAAAAAAACACCCACCCACCCGCACTGCAACAAGATGCTGTCTGATACATGACTCTCCCCGAGTTGTTCATGTGCACACACACCTACACGCACAACGCACAAACACATGCAGTGGATACCTGCTTAACACACGACGGCGATGCATCTACAATGATAAAATCCACGTTAGCAGACAGGACGCGCACCCCCCACGTTCCGAGTCCTTCATCTGTGTCATCGTTTGCTCCAGCCTAACTCATCCCTGATGTGTCGCACACTGTCTCAGGCTAGCTGATGTAAAAAATGCTAAATGATGCCACGGCCTACTAATGGGATTTATGCCGCGAGCATGCTAATGATTCCCGGTGGCTGGATGTTAAAGGTGCGCTCGGTAATATTTCACCGGCCTTCGCGCGGATTTGCTGTAATTTACGATCAGCAGCTCGCGGGTGCCACTGATCGATTCCCGGCGGCTCGGCAGACGCAGAGGTAACGGAGGAGCTTTCAAACTTTCTAAAGAGGCTGCTCTGTTTTTTCGCGGCTGGTATCTGAGGATGTGAAGGGTGGCGACAGCGCGGGGAGATTATGAGCCGCTGGAGGACGTCGGCAGTCTATTGAACTGAGTGATTTTTTTTGTGCTCCAAAATGAAAACGCTGCCATTTAGAAGAACTAATGACCAACTCGTTCCGATGCTCGTGGGTACGAACGTAACACCGTTTGTGGTTTGGCTTTGACATTAGCGGTGATGAGAAAATCTTTGCTCTGAAAATATATTTCTCAATTTGTTTTTTTCGCTAACTGCAAATCTAGTGGCTCTTTAGTCATCGACTGCTGGCGTGTGCGCTTAAGAGTTTCACAAAGACTCGGAGCCGAGGCCAAAAGTTCAGCAGCTTGAGAGGCACCGGAGAAATAAGACTTTTCAAAAGCAATTTGTGTAGCTGCATCAAAGCTCAAATGTGTTGTTCAAGTTTATTTCTCACAGGTAAGTTAACACCGGGTCAAGGTTACAGTGTTAAGTGTTGGACAGGGATCGGTTTAGCTCAGGAATTCAATAAAAACAAAGTCATAGAGAATATGAAATAAGAAAAAGGAAAAAGGGAGCTCAAAATAAAATCCATTTAAAACCAAACAATATTTACGTAAGTGATTGGAAGTGTAAAACTAAGTTGCAAGGATGAAGTTACAAGTTCATACTATACATATTAGTATATAATATAAAACTTAATATAAAACTTGGACTATGAGCAGAAAAGGTCTCTGGTTCGACTCCACGGAGGAACAACCAAAAACGAACCTGGATGGACAACACTTTCATTTGTCCAAAAATCCAAGAGGATTCTCCCTACCGTGTCTAGTGCCCCTGAGCAAGGCACCTTACTCCCCCAACATCTGCTCCCCGGGCGCCGTACATGGTCGCTCACTGCTCTGTGTGTCCTGCACTAGATGGGTTAAAAGCAGAGGACAAATTTTCCCTCAGTTGCATGAGTGTGTCTGTGCAAGTGTTTGGGATAAATAAATGTATCTTAATCTCTAAATGAACATTTTCCAAATCGTCTGTTTCAATGACAAAAGGCTTTTGAGACGTCTTCACCGCTGACACCAGCAATGCTCACCCCTTCCTCGTTACCCATAAAACCATGAACAACACAAACTACGTCTTATAACAGAGGCGATCAATACAACCCTCGATCCCTTCTCTAAATTTTGCCGTCAGCTGATGTAATGAAGTCATATAACACCGTTGTATGGGGGGGGGGGGGGGGGGGATGAGCAAGATAAACTATACTGTATAGTGGACGAGGGAGGAAAGGAGAGAGGCTGCGAGAGAAGGGCAGCGGGAGGGAGAGGGGATGAGAGACAGGGTGGCAGGATGGGAGGGGGGGAGTTGAGGGTGAGGCGAGGATTTACAGATGGGGAGAGAGACAGTGTGGGGCGGGGGGGGGGGGCAGCGTATAGGCAGGGTGATGACCATATTGTCTGCATTATCTGTGGTGTGAGTGACGCAGAGCAGAAACCCTCCGGTGAGGGCCGGCTGCAGGAGACACTGGTGCAGCTCAACTCCAGAGCTCTGCAGCCGAACAAGAAGTGGTGGGTTCCTTCTGTTCCAGCGTACTTTCCCCCCGTTGCTTTCTCTCCACGCCAGTTTTCTTTTTATATTTGTGTCTCTTTCACCTAGAGCTAGCGTGAATGCAGGCAAACTGCAAGAAATGAAGTGAAAGCACCGGGAGAGCCTGGAGCCGTGTGGTCAGATTGCGGTGCGCCATTCCGAATCTCAAATCTCAAATTCACCTCATGCAGCAGCACAAAAGTCCTGTGTTTGTCCTGGAATATGAAAGTGGAATATGTGTGGAATATGAAAGTACATTTATATCTCTCCATTGAATAAATTAAACAAATACAAATATTAAAACTGTATCATTTATAGTGTGGAAAGTGGATGTTTTTGTGCTGGAAGGACGGTTTCATTGCAGCCACAAACAAATAGGAACAGAAAGCACGTCTGCCCTGAGTCGAGGTTTCCCCTCTGGTCTTACATATACACATTGGACTCGTGGGCATGCCATTGAATCCAGCTCAGTGTATGAATCCCATTCATAATGGATGATTCTGCACCTCATGATATATGTTCAGCGCCAATGCTTGGAAAGCAGTGTGTCTCACAGCCATATGGAAAGTCAGGGCTGGAAGGTCAGGGTAGCAGGAAGCTTTCAAATATCCCTTTTACACATCACTCCGGGGATGCACCCAACTTGCTCGGCGACCTCCGCGACCCGAGCTCGGATGAGAGGGGGGGATGGTCACAATATATATCGCTGACGTCAACTTTATGTCAAAAAATATATTAAAATCTGGTGAGGATCTGAATCGGGGGCAGCACCAGGAACTCTCTTTCCACTTTCTTTATCATGGCGAGGAAGAGTGTGAGCCTTGGCAGGGACTTCCACTCTCCCGTTGCCCTTCTAGCTACCTCCACCAAGGAAATCATGTTTTCATCTGCATGTGTTTGTTTGTTGTTAAGCAGGAGAGGAGGGGTGCGGCTCCAGGTCGGGGGGTGGGGGGGGGGGGCGGGGGTTTGGAGTGATTTAGTTTTTCAACATTTTGGTTGATTTCTCGGAAAGGAAGTCAAGGATGCTGATGAAAACAAGAGGGCATGTTCAGGAGGCTGATATTTGACTTTGTGCAATTAGCAGAAACAAATAAAAATCTGGATCCAGTGAATTTAAGAGGTTCCATAAGGGAGCTGTTGGGCCTCAGCGGCTGTTGAGGTTTATTTGTCTCTATGTGTTGGAGGATATTACGGTTTTCCAAACTAGCTTGTATTTCTTTTTTCTATCTCTCATTCCCACCGAGTGGTTTTAAGTGAGCAGCACATATATGTGAAGTGAAGGGCAACCCTCTCTAATAAAGTTTCAACCACTATATAATAACCAGCTCTTCTCCCTCTCTCTCTCTCTCTCTTTCTCAGCCACTGCATATTAAATGGCAATCATGGCGTGGAAGCTCGTATTTGGATCTCAGTGGGGATCGTCTGTAAGCAGCAACAACACGCTCATTGTTATGCCCGCCCCTGTCTTGTGGTAAAGACGGAGTAAGCGAGCGAGACGGGGGGAAAGAAAAGAAAGAGAGAAAGAAAGAATCTTCTTCTCTCCCACTTAACCGGGAGGAAATTAAAATCTCTCCTGGCGAAACCGCGAGCTCTAATTTTGAGAACATTTCCTGTTATCTGCGTTCTCCGCTGCCCACTAAACACAGTCTCACACATGGACACACACACACACACACACACACACACACACACACACACACACACACACACACACACAGACACACAATCAAACACACAATGATGCAGTGATTTTGATTGATCGCTGCGTTTGTCAATCAGAGCTGTGATTTCCCTTTGGGTCTTTTCCCATCTGCTTTGTCTCTTTTTGTGCACGTGTGTGGGTGAGTGCAGGAATTTCGGCGTCGCTCCATCTTCTCCTGTGCAGAGAAAATCTTCCGCTCTCTCTATATGACCTCTCTAATCAGGGTTTTCTCTCCACCTCCTCCTCAAGCACATCTGGGAGCTTGTGATCTGATCCTCTGTTCCTCGGTCAGTCACTTGATGACTTCATTTCCTTCTCATCACTACAACAGGAATTCCTTGTGTCTCACAATCCGGCAGCCGAGTGTCTCTGAGGCTCACTCAGGCGTGGGTAAGCCGTCCCCAGTGGGTGACAATCCGACCAGTGGCTTACCTGCTGGCTCCCAGCGTGTCACCCTTGTAACCTGGTAACAACGTCTGCTCGGAGCCAGCGATAGAAAAGCTTCTCATTCTTTATTTTCTCTCTCGTGCCATCTCGTGCTCTGTGACCCGACCTGCTCCCTGTGCAAATGTGGTGATGGTTTGTTCCATATTAGCATGATGCATTCAAACTCATTACAAACCATTATTCCCTCGCACTCTGCCGCCTCATGGTGTGTAATGACAGCCTTTTCACCGAGACTGCATGTTTAACAGCACAAAGTTAACAAGACAAGACTTTATTTATGTGGCATTTTCAGCTTAATGTCAAACAGACGGTTTTTATGGAGGAAACAAACACTTGACTGAGCTGAAAGCCGGCTTGTTTGTCGAAGTTATCAGAAGAGGATTCTCATCGTTCTCCTTTTGATCAGGTGAGGAAGACGGTTACAGAAAAGCCCTAATGGACAACAAATCCAGTAGTTAGCATCGCCAGGGAGGTTATGTTTTCACCCCTGGACAATTGTTTGTTTGTTTGTTGATTGGTTTGTTTGTTTTTTCTGCAGGTTTTTTGAAAAAAAAACTACTATCACATTTCCACGAAACTTGGAAAGGATGGAACATGGGGGCGGAGAAGATCCCATTAGATTCAGGATCTAGGAATCATCCGGATCTAGTGAGTTTAAATCTGGCTTCATAAGGGGAGTGTTGGGCGTTATGAGCTCTACTTGCTTCCATTCTAGTTTTGTTTCTTTTCAATCTGAATGTATTCAAATAAATGGTGAGAAGTGAACATTCATATCTGGCCTGTGTGTGTGTTGAAGCCGGTGAGAAGCTGTTCCTTTAAAACAAAGCAAAGAGTCGGTGTCAGTTCCTTTTCCTACATTTCCCCACAAACGATCACTCCAGTGTAATTTGTGCTGTGACACTTTATTTCTTTGATTTGTGATAATATCCGTCCCATGTGAGTCAGCGCGTCTGTTATTTATTAAATTTCTGTCTTGTTTTTGGTCTATTACCCAGTTGAAATTATGTCAGACCACATTAATAAAAGGAAAGTAATTGGAGCTGAGATAACACTTTTGGTGCAAATTAAATATACGCTCATCTTTGCTTTGTAAATGTGAGAAGAAAACATATGAGTCAGTTTATCCCGTTTGAATGTGTGGCACAGAACAGACATGGGGGGTTAATCACATTGTACTCTAGTGTGAATTGGGCTTCAGATCAATGGCAGCACAGTTAATGATCCGCCGTTTTCCTCATTTTTTGCGAGGATATCAACGGCAACTGAACGCGGGGAAGAATTGGATTCGTTAAACCATTACTGCGGCAACAAAAAGAGTTTGCACCGTGAGAGAAAGACTTAAGAGCTGAGCTAAAAGTGTATCGTGACCTTAGAACAGGAGTTCAAAAACAACTTTCCTGCAAAAACGCGGAGGCTGCCCCAATTCCTCCAGTTTGAGTGGTATCCCCATAAAAGAGGGCCGGGCTCTAGGGTCACGAAAGACAGACAGAGAAGAAGAAAAGACAGAGGACCGAAGGGCATGGTGACGGAGCGCAAAACCTCATGAAAAAGGGATAAAAGATATACAAAGCTTAAAAAACAGTTTTATGAAGACAAGAGGTCGAGGAGAATGAGACAGAAGGGGCGGAGGCCGTAGATGAAACGCTAAGTTAAAAGCAAAAAGAAGAAACTTCACCACAGAGAAGTCGATTGCATGTTCAGATCTTTTAACTGCCGGACAAAACAACTGCAAATGCATAAACACGCACACACATCCATGAAAGCATGCAGAGCGCGACACACTGGGATATTCTCAGCGATAATGTCTTTAGCAGGGCAGAGGCCTCTTTGGATTTCGGCTCTGCGGCCGCAAGTGACGACTTGTTCTGAGACACGAAGAAAAGCCCAGCCATCCGTCATGTATGTAAATGACCGACATGGGTTCTATTTACCTGAACACGCGGGAGCACATGGCCTCAATTACAGGTTAACCTCAGTTTCTTTTGGCTGCTCCACGGAGCTCAGCGACTTTACCATGATTTACACGTGATCCAATAGGAGGCTGGTGCTAAAGCTACATGCTACAGCTGCTTTCAGCACTGAGCTCCTCAGGTCCACAGAGGTTTTTCCAGTGGAGATGTATGTGTGATATCCAGGAGAAGTTGATGTGTGAACACAGCAGGGGATCCCCAGGGGTTCCTTGTGAATTAATGGGGGGGGGGGGGGGGGTGTCGATGACACAAAGTGAAAAAAAAACTCCCTTTATCCCCCCCCCCTCCTTTTTTTGCACTCAACATGTACATTTTTACTGTAAATATTACACACTGTTTCTTAACTCAAGCCCCTGGTCAGGTACAGACCTGAAGCCGCTCCAGGAGGATTCAGACCTTCATTGGAGTTTCTTCACACAAAGTAAAAAGAAAAAGAAACCCGCAAACACCAGGAGACAGGTACTGGGGACCAGTGAACGTCTGGAGCATCCTGTCCAGAGACGTGAGTGTGTGAAGGCGCTGTTGTGTTTGGAAACTACATTTCACAGGGAGGCCCTGTCTCTTTTCTGTGGTCGCGCTCTCTCTCTCTCAATTTCTTTCCTTCTTTGTGTTTGTCTATCAGTCGATCTGTTTGTCTGTTGTTGTCGGTGCTCGTTTTAGCCTGAGGACAACCCAACTCCACATGCACACACATACACACACATATGCATGCACAGTATCTTGGCATGGAGCTCAAACAAAACCACAACGGTCCAGCCCTTGGCAACTCGACCAACACGAACTGACCACTTTGACGTCCGTCTGGACACACACACACACACACCCACACACACACACACCAACACACACACAGATACACACACACACACACACACACACACACCCACACAAACTAAGAAAAATAGAATATGTATACGAACACTATGTGACATCGATGTGTTGCTGTCTGAAGTCGGGTGTGAGGCTTTAGAACAGGTGGAGGTTTCACTCTGAGAGCTGGAGGAGTTACTGTATTGGATGTTCAGTGCCCTTCCTGTAGGATCTACTGATCCACATCATCTGCTCCACTTTACCATTTTCTCACAGTAAACCTTAATATTCTTTGATGAGCCAAACAATCGGAATATTTTCGGGATCAGTCTCAAATATGACTCAAGCTCGGAAACACAAGGCGGACCGAGGGCTCACTGACGAAATAGTGTATTTCTTTACTTATTGACGTGTTTGAGTGGGCACACAGCACACGGCTCTCTCACACAAACCCACACACACACAAACACACACCCTGTGCAGGGCCCCAGCTAAAAGCAGAGGGGACCATTTCCTGTCTGTCGAACCACACCCTGAGTGAAGGAGAGAAAGCGGACAGGGCGCTCGCACTCTGGTAAATATTGTTCTGTATCCTGGACCAACAATTTTTCCATTTTATATTTCTCTTCTCCATGAGATTGTTGTTCTTTCTTCTTTTGCCTCTATTTCTTTTTATTTCTTTTTATTTGTTGCCTGGTTTCCAAAAGTAAAGTAAGCAGACTTTTCGGCTGTTCTTCTGCTCCTTGGCCTTGGCCCCCTCTGTTCGGGGAAGTGTTAACCCCACAGTAGACAATAGACAACACAATCAAACACTGCTTCTCAACCTTGTGGCACTGGAGGTGGTTGTTTCCTCTGTCATTATGACAAGGCCGGCATGACTTCCCCCAGTTTGGTGTGGTACAGCTTGACGCCTGCACAAAACGCCCTGATCTCAAACCCATCCTGCACCTTTGGGGGGGAACAAAAATAAAAGAATGGCGACCGCGAGCCAGGATTTATCAACCACCATCGAGGGCCGACCTCGCCAAAGCTCCAGAGACCGTGTGGGAGCAAATCCCTGCAGCCACGGTCCAATTTAAATTTTAATGCAAAAATGACAAACATTTACTGCACACTTCCAAATTCTCAAACATGAGGATTTGAATGCTTTGTACTTTCAGCGGTGATAGCTCTTTTATTTTCAGGCAGGTAAGGAATCATTTCTTCATTTGTTGTTTTGCCTGAGAGTTGCATATGTATATTTTCATTTTAGTCCTGATGGTCATCACAAGGAGAAAAAGATTAGGAAAATCATGAGGATGTGAGGAAAGTGAGGATAAGTGTACCTGTAGGTGTACATAAACCTGTGTGTGTGTGTGTGTGTGTGTGTGTGTGTGTGTCTGTGTGTGTCTGTGTGTGTGTGTGTGTGCGTGTGTGTGTGTGTGTGCTCACTCAGGTACATAGTATAAGAGAAAACTTAGCCATGTATAAAATTGGCTCTGCTGGCTGCTCATATTCACTCAACCAGCCTTGTAGCCCCGCACAGAAACTATCGTTCAAATCACTCTCTCTCTCTCTCTCTCTCTCTCTCTCTCTCTCTCTATCTCTCTCTCTCTCGCTCTCTCACCTCCCCCTCCCCCCTCCCCTGTTCCACAGGCTGAGCTCTATTTTAGCAGCCAGCCATAAGAGGGCGGGGATTCAAATTGAAACCTGTCCATTTATGAATCAAATTTGTTCCGGGTATACATTTTCCCCAGTGCACAGAACTGCATTAGACTGTTTAGATAAGTCTACGTGTATGTGCGTGTGTGTGTGTGTGTGCATGTGTTACATGTAGCCAAAGTCTGTGTGTACTGTATATATGGTCTCGCACGTGTGTGTGTGTAATTATGAAGTGTACCATTGTTCCCCTCATCAACTTTGTTTACAGTTTCCCGACTCGCCCTGATGCTCCGTGTGTATAAAAGTTATGATTGTGCGGAGGTCTGGATTTATTAATCCTCATCAGATTCAGCTCTTTGCTTCCCGGAGTCACTCACTGTTTATTCAGGAACTCGTAACCCAAGTGTTGCTTGGCACCACTTGGCGGGTGGACAGCACATGAAGACCTCCTGCTCCCCGCACTAAGCTGCACTGACCCCGGGCTGGACGGAGGTGGAAGCTCCCGCTCCGTATTGATTACCCCTCTTAGATCCAGTCATGAGGAGCAGAGGTGAACGAAAGCCGACATGTTGAGTCTTTAAATGATGGAGACATGACTGAAAAGACTTGATACACATGAATTCCAGTGCAAGGCCAAAGTATCTATTTCTTCCCGAGTCAATATATACAATGTAAACATAAGATGCAGTGTATTCCTATAGATGTACACGAACATTAAAACGTCTATTTTAAAATTCCTCTCCTTCTTTGTTTAATGTATGATGCCAGAGAATGTGAGGAATTTTATATAGTCCCCATAAACTCCCAAATAGATGTTTACAGAAAGGATAAAAATACAAATCATTGTTTACGAGTTGTGTCATTTTGAATTTACTCTCCTCGATAGATTTCCTGTCGTCAAAGTTGCCATGTTTGAACTGTCAGGGAGCAGTTTCCAGTCCGAATGATACACATTGCTTCCACTTACAACAAACGCTACCAGGGGAGTGAAGTCATCTCAACTCCGCCTCCCCGCTGCCATCGAGCTGCTTCTTCAACTGCAGTCGATGGAGTGGGCGGGTGCACGTGCTTTGGGACGTCTTCCACGTCCACTTCAGAGCGAGGAAGAGGAAAGACTTTGACGTTCTGCGAGCACACTGCTTTGATTACGTTTGTTTGTGAGACGCTTTTATAAATGAGGCCGCGGGGCAGATGAAAAAAAGAAACGCGATCAAACGAGCCGTGAACGATTCCGTCGCACAATAGACTCCAACTTAAGCACGTCCAGCATTTAGCCATAACAATAAACACATCTGGAACACTATATGGTAAAAATAATTTCCGGCGGATGATTGCAGCTGGCGTATTGAGTTTTAAGAAACCCGGGGCGGCTTTGTGCTTTTGACTCAAAGAGCAAATCACAAACTACATTTTCAGCGATATTAAAGCAGCATGTTACACTGCTGCGTCCAAAGTCTTGTCACTCTTCCTTTGCTGTAACAGTCCTTACACTTCCAAGAAAGAAAGAAAGAGAAAAAAACGTTCGCTCTGTCTAAATGAATGCTCCCTCACTCTTGGTCGCCCCTGAGCAGAAAGAGAGGACGAGGGGGGAAAAAAGAGACGACGTGAGAGAACATGGTGAGATGGAAAATGTGAGGAGCGGACCGGGGCTGAGCCGGCGGTTTCACCAGCATAACTGTCCTATTGTCTGACTCTACCAGAGGCTGAGCGCTGCACACAGACACACACACACACACACACACACACACACACAGACACACACACACACACACAGACACACACACACACGCTGCTGGGTTCTTGTCATGGCTGTCATCAAACGCTGAGTAAATTCTGAGGCCCGTTTGTTTGTGTGTAAGACGTTAAAATAGAATTAGACTAAACAGAGAGGACACAATGAGGAACAACGTTTAGAAGCAGTGGCTGCAGGGGCACCATGATAACACCGGTGATCTGACTCGCACACGGGCTGCGCACGAGGCCCATCGCACACGTGGGATTCTCCTTCGCCGCCAGTTTAAACCCAGCGACCTTTAGCGTGACAGCCAATGACTGTGTTCAGAGGAGAAAGGTGCTGAATCAGTGGGAAGTCAATAAAAAAAAAAAACTTTTAAGCATTCAATTTTATGCAACCTTATTATTTATTATTTCACTCCACTTAATTTCAAATACAAATATGATGTTTAACATATATAATCACGTCACCAAGCACAAGCACTTTTTCCGTGTTTTTAGTTTTCATTTTGTTGCTTACAGTTTTGTGTTTTGTTTTTTGTTTCTGTAAGGGAGGCATGTTTCTGATAAATCTACTGCAGCTCTAAGTAACTCCTGTTGAGTTTAACACACTTATTAACATCAATTTGGACAAAGCCATTTGCTGAATGAATGAAAATAAACTCCAATTTGAACAATTACTTGACTTGCTAACGTCAAACTATTTAATTCACGATCTTTTACCAGAACCACAGATGTGACACTTGTGAACTTCACCTCATAAATGTTGCACTTTATTCTTTCAAAAGAAAAACATCTGTTAATGTGATCCAGGTACAGTTTAATAATCCATATGAAAATTATTTCCAGAAGACATAGTTGAAAATATGTTGCACTATTATAGATGAATAAAAAAATAGTCATAAAAGGCAGCTACCTATGACAACATTAAAATCCCACGTCCAGGTTACCGTGTGAGCACATTTAGAAACCTTCATGTTCACCGTGGTGCCGAACAGGAGCCTCATTGTTTTCATGGTAGAGAAAACTCTGGAACATCCAGCTCAGTCCTAATGTCACATAAAAATCTGATTATTGACTTTTCTGCATCAAAACACAAGGCTCTAGTTTTACGATCTAAAGCGCACGACACAAGTGCGTTCAATTAGTGTCAGAATCCATTTTGGAACCGAGGGCACTGCGCCAGGCGCCTGATTCAAAGGGGGTTGAACCCAGTCTCCTTTTTAATCATGGGTGTGTTTCTGGCCCCAACATGCAATAATCCAATCAGAGTGCCACGTCTCCCGTTCCCTTTAATGATGATGCTGCATTTGCCAGGTAGAATGAGAGAAGCCTTCTCTGCAGAAGGTTTCTCTTCACGAACACGCAGAGCATTTGTGTGTGGAACAAGCACAAGTGCTCGTTTGCCGTGCGCCCGCCTGTGAAGGGGCACTGAGACACTGATTTCAGATCAGGTTTTTGGTCAAAAGCACAACAAGCTTTCCTCTGCCACGATAAAGTGACGCACTAAAAAGTCTTTAAAGTGTCTGTCACTGAAGGTTTACTTGAGAAATTATTCAATTATTTATAAAGATTATTTATTACTCTTGTTTCATACACAGACATTAAAAACAACAAAGATGCAAAATAAGAAGAAAGCAGAGTTTAAAAAACATTTAAAGCAAAAGAAACAAAAGTATAGAATGAAAGAGGATAAATGATTAAAAAAAAAGAAATAAACAAGATTAACCTTGAAAAAAGTTAATACAAATAATATAAATATATTAAATAGAACTGCTAAATTTATTTTATAATAAAGATAGAATAGAATACAATGTTGGTCATTTTATAGAAACTGGTGGCACCACACTTGGAAACAGCGTGCACTAGTTGTATTTCTTATTTATTGCGATTACACGCTGTCTCATTCTGCCGTGCACGCCTGCTGTGTGCTGGAATGACAGAAAAAAAATTCAATCTTGAATCTTGAATATTAAATCTGGGAATGCTGAAGGCAGGAATTTAGCATGAATAATGCAATAATTTAATTAAAGTAAAATGACCATTATTTAGCTGATTATGTGTGTGTGTTGTTGTGTATAATTTATGATTAAATGATGATAGTTTAGTTGCATCATTAGTAAATATTTAATCTTTTATCAGTTGTAAATTTATATAGTTACAACATTTGTTCATCCTTGCAAAAGACCTTTAGCTACAACAGGACTTTGGTCTGAGCGAGTTTTGGACAGTTCAGCAGCTGTGGACAAGTGGAATCAAATAAATGTGGATAGTTAATGTGTTAATATTCACTGTCACCGTGACCCCTCGGATCAAATCTGACTCGAGTGACTTATGGGAAAACTCACTTCATTTAGCATGAGGCGTTTAATAGCCGAGCCGTTGAGCCCACCTGTCACCACGAATAAACCTGGAAACTGGAAACACCGGACCAGCTGTGGTGTCCTGCGCTCCGAGAGAAGAGTCAGCCAGATTCAATATTAAAAAAAACGGACGACATGGGGCTGTCGGCTCCCTGCTCCGACTCGACGGGGGGGGGGGTCGCTCCTAATGCAGTGGAAAATAACAATGATCCCTGTGGCGGCAGCAGAAGTCGGAGCTGATCATCAATGTGGTTTATGTTGACATTCAGTTTCTGTGTATTTATGTAAACAGCGCGCTGCATTACAATAGAGAGAAACGGATACAGGAATGAAATAAAACTGGATCTTAGAATTTAAATAAAAGCAACGGGACAAAAAAAGAAATATTTGCCCTGTCAAGGACACTCGGCATCCCCAGGGTTCGACTGTGCAATAATTAAATCTTACATACCTGCGTTGACATAACAGCAGGAAAGCAGAAGTCTAAGGAGTAACTTGGTTTGCATTAACAGGCAGATATACTAACATGTTTTCAAATGTTCTTAAGTGTATTATTCCTGCAGAGCTCTGTTACCTGAGTGTGTCCAAAAGGCAGGACACATGAGGATCCATGTTTGAAGTTGTAATGCTTTGTGTGTTCAGTGATGATGTGCAGTTTTTTGTGCAAACGCATGAAACTCAAAAGACACAATGAAAAAAGACAAACACCTCTGTTTCACTACGCAGGTGAACATGCCAAAAAATATATTACTCCTTTTCCATTTACCAGTTGAGAAGTTGCCTTTCCATAGCAGACAAGAGACAGATGTTAACGGGAGATAGTGGGTTGGACTAGTGGAAAAGGATCTATAGTGACAATGTGTGGTCACTGACATGGGAAGATTTAGTACACATCTCAATATTCAACACAGTTGTTTTTAAATAAACCCAGAATTATCAGAAAAACAGGTTGTATTTCATCCACTTCAAGTCATCTGAGAAAAAGGAAACATCTTTGAACTGGCCACAATCTCCTGCTTATTTTATTTTCTCTGGTCAACAGTGATCGGCCCAAATGAATACACACAGCTTCAACTGGTTCCAAACCAGTCTCCTCTCTGGTTAAAGCCGTATATGTCGTAATGGGACAGAGTCAGATTTACATCTGGACTCAAGCAAAAAGCCTCAAAGTTTCAAAACAATATGTAAAAATCTCATCTAAGGCCCAGACACAAAGTCTGTGTATGTCTGTTTGTGTGTGTGTGTGTGTGTGTTTTGCTTCGCCTACTATGTGCCTATAAGCCTAGGGACACAATGAGCCATTGGGACAGAAAGAAGACAGGGACGGGTTGTTGAGTTGTGAGTAGAGGTGTTTATGTAAAATCTACACGTCCCATAGACATGCAAACTGAAAACAGATTGACTTTGTTGTTCCCAATATTTGTCTCTCACACACATTTGTTCCCCTCGTCGCCTTTTCTCTTCATGTGAGATCAACTAAATCCTTCCATAGTTTAAATCTATTCTATAGATTCCAAAATTCCAGTGATCTAATTTTTCCTTTTCCCTGCAGGTTAAAAGCAGTCGTTCAGATTTAATGATATTTGCAACAGGGGTTTTTTTCACTTGGTTGTTTATGATGCACAAGTGTGAACTGAACCCCTTTATAGCAAAGTGACTCGAGTAAAACTATCAGTGAGTTATATTGTTTGAATTATTATTTTACAATATATTTCCACACGTACTTTAATTATACTAATTTAAATAATAAATACTTTTCTTGTATTTAAAGTCAATATTAGATTTATCTGATGGACTAATACAACTTGTTTTCATTTGAACAACAAAGTGTTTCATGTTTGTGTAACAAATCATTTAAATGCATCAGGGGAGGATTTTTTAGTATGGACGACAACAGTGAAGCATAAATAAAAAAGTGAATTATTACTTTAGAAAGAGGTCAGGAGGGTTTCTATTTCAATAGAGAGGGAGAGATAAATAAAAGGATAAAGAAAAAGACCAGTCTCACATTACATTGGTTCATTTTGCAGCCACCCAAACAATATGATTATGTCGGATACTTCAGCTCCTTCATTAAAATCTTTGCATTGTAACATTGAGAAAATAAGTCGTAGCCTCATGTTTTGACAGTAAATTATTAGATAATGATAATAAATATTATGATTATTGTAAAGTTTTAACATTTTATTGATAATAAACACAAATCACATCCTGTTGTCAGATGAGAAATATTTTTTAAAATGCATATAATTATTTAAATTTTTCCACATTTTGAACTCACAGCAGAAGATGTTCGATCTGACCAGGTCCAGATTGAAATGGTTCAGAGAGAGAGAGAGTCCACCTTGAGTTTGTATTTTCCACTTTCATACGTCACCTCGACTCCTTCATCCTGCTGTTCAGTGGGAAACCTGAACTTAGAGTTGTTTGACTTTTGTGTCTTCATGCGCTGCATCTGAATTCTTTGTACCTTCGGTTTCACTTTAGTTTGGAGCGATGGCACGACAACACTGAGCTGACAACCTGCCCCCATTAGAGGGAAATCGCTCAACATCACAAATTTAAACACAATTTTTTCATGTCAAAAATAAGTTTGATGTCATCAGAAGTACTTTACTCAAACAAGATGTTTACCACAGTTTGTGATAAGTATGAAAATTATAAACACGTATGCCAGTCCTTTCTAGACAAGACTCATTAGACATAACAATGAGCATCTTTCTTCAACCGCTGTTTCAGATTATGAACTTCAGTGACTGACACTCGACAATATCGCCGTGAAACACCACAAAAAAATCCACATCAAGACAAAATCTAAATATAAACAAAACATGAGCCTCACAAGTCTCACACAAATACGCACAACGTGACGTAAAGCGGGCGAAAGCAGGAGCTCTGAGCAATGGAAAAAGGGACATTTATCCTTTTGGGATTTATGTTTTTGTGTAAGGAAAGATGCTCTAAACCAAATATGTGCAGCGCTGTTGGGCACAGGGGTGGATTTGCAGCAGCATGGGAGCAATCTCATGAGAGTCATTAGATTATGTGAGAGCGCTGCGTGGTCGTAATGACCAGGGCCATTTCACAAGACGCTCCCGGTGGTGCAGGGACGATCCTCTCGGTGTGTTTGTGAAGACACAAAGTTTCCACACGGGCTTAATGAAGAACAAGATAAAGAGAAACACCTCTCATGACCCGAACCAACGCTACATTAAACTTGAAGGCTTTTTCCTTTTCATCTTTGCAATTCAGTCGGTTACAAAAGATTACAGGAGATCTCGAGCATGAAAATCTGAGTTGTTGGTTTTGTTGTTGAACCAGATCAGTTGGTTTGATAAGTTCCTGTCTGTTGTGAAACAGGATCGTCACTTGAACTGTGCTGTGCCGCGGCTCCACGCCGTCGACAGCTGGCAACCTGCACCAAGCATTGACTGACAAGCGTTTACAGCCTCCTCGCAGGTCGACAAAGGGCGGATTGTTTGATACTCAAGATATACACTTTGGGTGGAGCATCACTTACAGGACATTGTGGGGCTTGTCCATTCTGGAAGGCTGCCGATCCGAGAGCTGCACCGCCCTGCATTGTTGGTGTCCAACTCTCCTGGAGAAACAAAAAGAAAATGAGTCACCCCGTTAAAACGCGTGATGTGACGGGCTGCTTGGCGTGCGAATCCAGAACCAGCCCGAGGCACACGACACAAACCCAGAGGGCACTTTGTGTATTTGTATCTCACGAGCACCAAGGCGATAAAGTGCTGGGAATGTATGTTTACTGTTGTAAACATTGACGATTTAAGTGGATTTGAATGGAATCATCCGCTGATGCAAGTAGTTTGAACCCATGGGTGGGGTTACACTGCTTTATACGTTCCAAATATAGAAAAGGAAATAAATTATTTCACAGAAAACCTCTTTTATTTATCATTTATATCAACACAGTAATTCATCATAATAATCACTGACATTTAATGTTCCTCATGCCCACAGTAGATTCCCTTTAAAGTAACAAATGCAACCTTTTTGTTTGTTTGACTTTGTATTTCCCATTTGACATCACCAACACATCACCAGTTGGGAAACACAGCACACAACAGAAGAAAGCCACTAGTCGTAACCCAGTCCCTGTTTCAATCTGAATGACGATCGTTTGCATCTTACGGAGAAACAATCTCCGTTGCTCATTGTTCCCAAGATGTAAAAAGCATTAACTATACTAACATTCAAGGCGTTTTACTTTCCAACACCTGGAGGTTCAGTGCACGTCATAACGTCGCGATGGAAAAGGTGCAGCGTCAGTGTCTGGACTGCCAAACTAAAGAAGGAGAAGAAATGATCACGTTCACCCAGGTGTCATGTTTCCATCACTGCAGATCAGAGCCAGTACTGATAAAAACCTGTGGCTGCTACAGAGTCATTTAACCCGGGAGTGAATTCTGATTTTATGCATTCCCATTGCATAACAGAAACCTGATGTTAGCAGGTGTTGGAGCATTTATTGACCAGTGGCAAAGGGGCTATGGTACAATAATATAATAATTTCAAGAGCGATACCTAAATGTAGATCATCGAAAAAATAGCGATCAATAAAAACCAGCACTCACTTCCAGTACTTAGCGAGCACACTTTTAAGTTATAAAGAATGCTGAATTGAGTTTACAGCCGCAGCTTCTTCTCTCAGGAAGCCGGGGATCATGGGTAATATTCACCCTTCAGCTGTGTGTCGGTTCAGTGAGTCAAGAGATAGGCTTTGTTTTTTCTCAACATAAAAAACACTTGCTCGGACGCAGAGCCCAACAGAATGAATCAACGGGTGTGGCTGTAGAGGGCGCTGTTGCTCAGTAAAACTGACACAGTGTTGCTTTAAATAATGAAGACTGTGTACGTTAAATCCTGACGACCCAACATTTCACCTGCCCTGGGTGGACTTCAGCTTCCATTGTAACTGAACTGTAGAGCATCATCCTCTAAAGGTGCAGAAAGGGCTCTGCGCCTCTTGACCCTGCACTCAAACTGGCACGTATTGTCAAGGACACACAACAAGGATGACGATAGTTAACGTTGTGTGATGGGACTCCCATCTCCGGACAGGTACCCCTCTCACAGAATGATGCAACCGACACTATACTTCTCAGCCGAGCTTTGCCATCTCACTGAGTTCAGCTGTATACGTGGCCCCATAGGCACAGGGCTGAACCTGCAGCTGTAACACTGTCAAATCTCAGGAAATATGTCAGCTAGTGTTTCTTTTTGTGGAAACACTTTTTTGTTAGAAATTCTGACGGACATTGACGAAAGATTCGGGTGACGTTCATCAATCTACCATCGACCCCATGTGTGATGAGTTATTCATTCGTACACTGTGGCATTAACAGGGTGTGAGAACTATGCTTGAGGTTAGAGTAACAGGGAAGGAACACAAAATAATCTCTGGGTATGGTGAGGTGGTGGATGGTATGAATATCTGACTTTCATTTTCATTTTAAAATGCATGAGTGTCGCTATATTTACATCTGGCTTCCACAGAACTGTGGAGTTTTTGAGCCTCTATAATGAGGAACCCCGGAAACGCAGCTGACAGTGTTTTAGTCTGAGAACTCCGGGGCTAAATTGTGGAGAGGACAAGATTAAGCAGTCATTAGCTTCCTGATTGGTTGTTACCAGGCCCGACTCAAGTTTCAGATTTGAATGCAAATTTTGTTCTAACATTAACTGGCGACGTTGGCACAAGATAAAATCTCTTGTAACATTTCAGCATTGATGTTTCTCGTTCAAAGTATTTTCTGTGACCAAGCAACCGACTGCAGAGTGGAGAATCTGCTTCCTGTTAAAAGCCAACACACACACACATGCCCCGGTGTCTGTGAATGGTCATGTGATGTGCGTTGTCATGTGTGTGTGTGTGTGTGTGTGTGTGAATGTAATTCCTTGATATATTGTGCTAGTAATGGAATTCTTGAAAGATTAGTGTCTCAAAATCTTCACATCCTCCAAAAACAAAAAGCTCTGAGTCACTTTGAAGCTGGTATCTTATCATCAACCAACTTTACCCCAGTGTCAGCTTCCAACAAAAAGGTTTTCACTGCTACAGGACTTGAGGGATGAGATGATAAAGCTCTCCTGGATGCTGGGCAGAAGCAGCTACAGCACATCACCTTTAGTAAAAGCCGATTCCCCCGCGCCTCAGACTCACACATGATGTAATCTCATCAGATGGCCTCATTTCCCTGAAGGCCAGTTGATATGAAAGAGTAGAAATCCCCTTTGCATCTTCCAAAGAGGAACAGAGATGACGGGTCTGATTCTGACACTGCCTCGCTGTAATCCTTCTTATGTTCCTGACTTTACAGCAAATTCAGCCATAAAAGATTTTAGGTCTCCCTCCCCATGTTAACTGACTGATTTGATCCCTGCAACACTTACTTTCTTTTCAGCGGCGATGAGGCACAATTACGTCGGAATTGCAACCGTGGGTTTTTGGCTCATTCCTTCCATTGATTGTGATGGCTGTGGTCATGGTCCTGGCTGCGATCTCTTGGCTGCACCACCTCAGGGAATAGTCATCTCTTCTTTTTTTTTTTTTTAAACATAAACTCCATGGCCTCTGGGTACAGCCCAGCTTGCAGATAAAGGACTTGGCAAGGAGTGAACTTGAAAGTGAGTCTTGCCTTGGGAACACTCGCTTAAAGCTGCAGTCTGGCTGGTCGTCTCTTTGGCTGAGAGCTGGACTGCCGTTCCTCAATTTCTCACTGCAGTGAAGGACTTTATGATGAGTGTAATGAGCTTTTTCCATCTTAAAACAAGCGTCTCCGGGAATTCCTAATTGATTTTTACAGCAATTATTATTTCACACAATCAGTATTTGAATACACAGAGAGCAGCAGAAGGATGGGAGATTACAACATGAGTTTGAAATAAGAATATTGACACTTTTGTGTATCACTACATTAAGTGATTGTTATTATATTCATTCATACACTGTGCACACCAAAAGTCTTACAGATTAACAAGTTAGAATTTGGCAATAATATTCAAATTGTCCCCATTTTAGACTTCATTCCAGTGGGAAGCTGAGGGTCATTGATTTGAATAAGTAATGTTACTTTGACACCATTTCTTTGGCAGACAGAAATATGAGCTGGTTTTAGGTTTGACAAAAAACAATGAATCTAATGTGGAAACTATATAAAAAGAAGGGTGGGACGTCCCGGTGACTCAGCGGGCAAAGGTAGTGGCCATGTAAAAGCAGCGTCCAAATGTTGTGTCCAACATAGCGTCTTTGTTGAACTCTGGCTTTTGTGCAGCTGAGCCTCAAGATGTGTTGTAAAAAAATCCTGAAACAAAAATGGACGATGCTGCACTGAAACATCAGCAGGCGGAGTGAGAGCGTGCGAGTGGCCGTCCACAGAGCAGCCGTGTGCCTGAGACCGACCCACTGGAACAAATCAGTGCATGTTTGTATCTTAGTTTAAGCACTGATCAGTACAGTTCATATAATATGCCCGCGAGATATGTATCATTTAATATAGAGAAGGTTTATTAAACACACAAGATATGAGATGACCTTTACTGATGCTTTTCTGTGTGGTCTCTGTTTGTGTGTCTTTACGCAGCTCAGTCTTTGTCTTTCAGTCTCACTCAATTGAAATTATTCATAATTAAAATAGTCTTTATCTTCCCTATCAAAACATACAGGAGTATTAAGTATTACATTTCTTTTTTTCTTTTTTATGTTTTTTTTTCAGGACGGGAAAGGTGAGTTACATTTTGATGATTATGTATTTTGTGTTGTTTTTTCAGTTGTATACCGCTCACTTTTTTGTATAAGCACTTTTCTCCTCTTTACTCACCTTGGGTAAAGGTGTGAAGGTTTTGTGTAAAAACTCAAGAAACAAAAAAAGATTTAATGCTTATATATTGTAAGAAATGCAGTTCTCTCTATATGCTGACTCAAACGCCCTTGTTCTCACAGGGATTATGCATATTGCTGAACACCGAGATATGGTTTGTTGTTATGTACAAACTTGTTTATCGCCGTCTTTGTATACTTTGATTAAGGTCAGTTACTTCCCAACTTGGCAGAAAGGATGAAAACCACCCGTAGCCGAGATGTGAGGATGCAGAGGCCTCCTTCTATTTGTTCTTCAGACCTCGGAGTCAAAAGGTTTTCTTCCCAGTTGACCTTGTTATTAGAAAATCAAATATAGGCAGTACTTTTTTCTCATCGCTGCTGTGAACGCTGCTTTATATTTCAGCTGAGCTTGAAGGAGCCGTCTGTGTGTTTTTGCATGTTTTAGCTCGTTTACCACAAATCATGCACGACTATTAGGAACTTTAGCACATTTCCACACCGTCTTTATTGTTTCTGTGGTGGAGTGTCGACCCTCTGCGAGCCAGTCCTCAACCACCACCCCTGTATTAGAGAGGAGTTATTACTCCCACACTCGAGAACCCAGCAGCCTGCTGTTTGCTTCTCTCTCTGCCATGCATCTGTCATGAGTTTAATTTGTAATATTGTGTTTTTGCAGGAAAAACATTTGTGGGAAACATTGCTCACTACAAAAATGAAATGCTTCTGCCTTCAGGTATTCACGTCTGAAATTGAGGTTTGCATATATTCTATCATATTTTAAATCACCTTGATTATAGAATATAGACTGCCAATAAAATCTTATTAATGAGTTTTTATGGGGTTTACAAACTATGCAATTCTAACCCTTTTTTCCACTCTAGGAGAGAGCTGTGTAAGGTGTTGCCATAAAGGAATAACTTTATTTGTATAGTCTAAACAAGGTTACAGCGTGCTACACAAAATCCATAGCAATACACGAATGAATCAAAATAAAAGGTATTCCATTCAGTTCAATGTTAAGCTCCAAATCATAACATATGAAGGTCGTAACATTTAGAGAGAAATCCAACAGATGCCACATGTACATGCATACGATGGAGTGAGGGGTGTGAAGAATATACCTTGAAAATGTGTAAATATTGAAAAGATTTTTTTTACATCTGAAAAGAATAGGGATTTTACAACTCTACTGAAAAAAACCCATCAGAAACTTACACCAAAAAACACAAAGAAAACTTTGTTGAATCAACACAAGCGAGACAGTGTCTGTGACAGTCAGTATAGACGTGTCCTCTCAAGGACGATTGTTTCGCTGTGTGGAAAATAACCTTATAAACTGCGTGTTTTCCTCACCAACAGGACAATATTAGTCATAAATAACAGAGTGAAACTATGGGACGGGCGCACAATCTTTTCTTGGGGAAAGAATTGAAGATTTTGAAATAATAATAGGGTGAAGGCGACAGGATGGGGGGAAAAGAAATCAATGGGAGGTTTATATCCAAGACATGCAGCAGGTGGCAGGTGCATTATTTCCTCAATGTGACTCTTTCTCTGTAGTCCGTCCAAAGCCCGCACCACTCAGGATGGGGTGGATCCTGCAGTGTGTATGCCTGGAGGCTGCAAGATTGCCTTTGTTAGCGAAATCATCCTTACCTTTGGCTTTTGAAGGGCAGTGTTTGAAAAAGGGGACTAAAAAGTTCACAGTCCCTTCCGCCCCATGGGGCAGCGGGGGGAAAGGACTGCGAAGGAGAAGGTGAAAGACTTCGCCGGAGCCTGGATTTCATACCAAGCTCAGAGGGGTGCATTTATTATTCATGTCACCCGGTTCCCCACAACATTCTGTCAACTTTTCTTTTTGCATTATGGCCACAATAAAACATTTGAAGGCCTGACTGAATATGCACCCGTAGAAATGAACCTCGTCTTTATCTTGCATGGTTTCCATTTCACCACCCAAGCTAAACATCTGCATACTCTCATAAACCCAGTAAAGTGGCTTAGCTGAAATCTTCGATTAAATGAGATTCTATTTGACCAGATGTTCTGCAGTTTGTAGCAACAGTCGATAATATCCAATGAGGAGTTGACAGGAGGAAGTGATGTTGACTTAGTCGTTAAATCTCCCAAATAGATTCGTTAGCTTCTCTTGACAAGCTAGATTATCATCTTATATATTAATTCATTATAATACCATTGATTTACCCTGTGGTTAACTGGGTAGTGATACGAGTTATTAATATGTATGGATCTCTGATTATAAAGGGACAGCTGACTTCAGTCAGACATTAGAAAGATTGATGTACATTTCAAATGCTGTTTTCAGCGATGCACGCGGGTCAATGTCCGTAGAACTGGGTCCGAACGTTCTCCAGAGTTCATGTCTGAAAACGACTGATGTGATAACAGGGTGTGTGTCACAGTGAAAGTTGTTCTCTCATTTCAGTGTAACTGCTCTTGATTTACAATTTATGATGTAAATAAGTGAGTCACTTCAAGAGTCAGTGTTTTCCAGTGGGGGATCCCCTGCTGTGTTCTCATATCGGATTCTGAAGAACCATTTTCTGTTTTTTTTTAAGAAGAATTGGTCAACAGTTATTTCAATTGTATTGGATTTGACTGCAACGCTGTTCACCCCTGAAACTCCAAAAGTGTGTTGTGGACTCAAACACTTCACCCACCGCCCCATCGGCATAGTGGTGCGTAGAAAATGAGTGCATTTTCATTTTGGGGTGAACTATCCCTTTAAGAAACAAACTCAGTGGTGTCTATTTGGTTTTGATATAAACAAGATGACAGTGTGTGTCACTTTAAAAGTTGATTTCAGTGTCTTTGAAATATTATCTATGTAAATAAGTGTGTGTCACAGTGTCAATGACTTTGTTTATACATAAACACGATTAGAGTGCGTGCCACTTTAAGAGTCACAGTTCCTGACTGCAGTGTCTCTGATTTACTGTCATCTGTGTGAAGAAGTGATGACGCTGTGTGTGTGTGTGTGTGTGTGTGTGTGTGTGTGTGTGTGTGTGTCACTTTAAGACTCGGGCTTCTTGATATTAATAGAGCTGCTGTGTCTTCCTCCCGTGACGTCATGGCCACCGGCAGAGAGGTGCTGTCACTCTCCTCTGAACCACAACACAAACCCGACAAACCCACCGGAACTGAACCGGCGGCTCCCATCGGCCTCGGGTCGCTGTGAATCAACAACAACAACAACAACAACAAAAAATAACATCAACTATGACAACTACATGAACGTGGGAGGGGGGAGGTTTTGCGACAGCACTCAACACCAAAATTAGCCTCCAACTCTCCCTCAGACCAAAGGGAGAGAGAGAGAGAGAGAAAGAGAGAGAGAAAAGAAAGAGCCAGCCACAGTCACAACGTCCGACATCATCACCAGAAACAAACAAACAAACAAAACAAAAAAAGAGAAAAGCCCCGAAAGAGACGAAGCGGCCGAGCAGCAGCAGAGAGCAGCCTCCATCTTTAACAGGCTGCAGACACACACACACACACACACACACACAGAGAGAGAGGGAGAGAGAGAAAGAGGCTAACGCTTGTGTTGTGATCAACAGGTAAGCGGCTCCACGACAGCCCCGCGCTAGCAACGTTAGCTGCTCGATGCTAGCTGCTGCTGCTGCGTAGTGAGCGGAAGGGAAGAAAACAAAGCGGCGGCGGGTCGCGATGCTCGGTGCGTAGATGGCGAGGCGGGGATAAAGCGCGTGCTGTGCGGGGGAAGAGGAGGGTCCCGTCCTCGGTAGCACGGAGATGTGTTTGCTAACAGAGGTGAGGGGAGGGCGGAGGGGCGACAATATCAACAGCGTCGTTAGCCGTTAGTAGTTTTTACGACGGGCAGCAGCCGCTTTGCGTCTTATGTAACTAACGGCCTGAGCAGCGTCGGTCAGGGAGAGAGAGAGAGAGAGAGAGAGAAAAAGAGAGGGATCTGGGTTGAATGAGAGAGAGAGAGAGAGAGAGAGATTGAGAGAGAGGGGAGGAGGAAGAGGAGGAAAAAAAAGAGCAGCACCGCTTTGCTTTGAATTCACATGGCACATTTACATTTAGGTTCGCACACACACACACACACACACAGAGACACACACAGACGCTACACAAATACAAATTGAAAGGGGGCTACCGGGGGGACGGCTTTGATTTAAAGGCTGAGTTTGGAGGCGGCAGCGAGGGGACGCGGAGTGACTTAGTCGCCTCAAAGTAGGTTTTGTGTTTTTACTCCTCTTTTCCTCCTCTAAGTTGTCTCTTCTGTTCTATTTTGTTCTTCCTCCCTCAGCGGCATCCCGAGCCCGAGGAAGCCGGGGCGGTGTGGCGTCTGTCGCCCGGTAGCTTCTGCCCCACACAACTCTGCCAACTCACTTTTTTTTTTTTTTTTTGCTGTGTTCCATTTTCATTGATAACTTCTTTAAAAAGGAAAAGAACCCTGACTCCGCACACTCAAGTTCAGATCCGCTGCTGCTGCCCTGCACGTCGCAGATAGTCCGCTTTGCGCTTTTTAAAGCTGAACTCGCTTCTCACTTTTTTTAGATGCTCGTAGTTTGTTTGGGGGTGCACGCTGCGCAGTGGCGATCAAAGGCAATTGTGTTTATTAGGTGCCCGGGAGCAGATATGGCGCTGTTCCGTGCACCTCTCTCATTGTTTGGAGCGCATGGTGGATGTGGATTGTCGTAAAAAAAAAAGAAAGAAAAAAGACCCCCCCCTCCCTATCCTCCTCCTCCCCAAAAAACATCCTCTCCTATCAGTCCTTCAAAGGACAACAAGCACGCACTAGCTCCGACGCTTGTTTATTTATTTGTTTGTTGTTATCGTTAACTTTTTATTTTTTTTGATGCTGGGAAGCCTGAGTTGCCGTTTCCACTCCACTTTGAGAAAGTTTCTCTCCCCCCCCCCTCCTCCTCTCCTCTCCTCACCCAGCTCCCCTCTTCTTTTCCTCCTGTCGTAAGAAACTGTGATGTTCCTTTGAGATAAGGGAGCCGGGTCGGCATGACAACTCTGAGGGGAGAGCAGAGTATGTGAAGCCAGCACAATGAGGCACACACTGCGAGGAAGCTTTTTACATAGTCCTTCACAGTTCTCCAACTCTGCCCCCCCCCCCCCCCCCCCCACACACACACAAAAAGAGAAGAAACTGAGTGTGTGTGTGTGTGGAGCGACTTTTATTCAGCAGATAACCTCAGATTTATAAAAAGAAAGAGAACCGGTCCTAAACTGTGAACCCCCCCCCCCCAACACTTGTTCCCAGCTGTTTTCAAAATGCTGACACTCTCTGAATTTTACTAAGCTGTTAACTATTTAATTTAGTCATAAGGGGAAACGTTTGTGTAGTTGTAAAATAATTGCCGGCTATTCATACTCAAACTTTTTAAATATAAAGTGTATCTGCTGCTTTGGGTTTCACGGCGTCTCCGTGATGAGCAGAAATCACTTTACGAGCCTAGAAGCCTACAGACTAGAAACAAATTCAAACCAAGTTTAGTGTCTTTGCCTTCCAGTGTTTCGTAAAAAAGTTCTCCCCCCCCCTGACAAATTGTTGTTTTTCCAACTTTTCCATGTTTTTCCGCGGCAGCAGGGAACCTGTATACGTGTGTGTGTAGCTGCAGGGATCACTTGAGTAAAGACGCGGTTGCAGAAAGTGATTCACAAGACTTTTTACACTCAGTTTCCAGTTTTTAAAGTCAGCGATCTGTTGCACTAATCTGACTCTGAAGATGTAAATTCAAAGTACGCTTCAAAGCCTGAGCCTCTGTGAATTGGACTTTTGGACGGACGTGATTCTAAGCCGCTTGTCTTCTGTGAGATTTACGATGACGACATTGTTGTTTTTATTACTTCTGTGAAAAGGAACCATGTTTCAAAGTTCCTAAAATGCTGTCAAAGTTAAATGAAGTTTGGGACAGTTTGCTATAGAGGCTTTGAATATTTGTCTCAGTTAAAGTTCAGCACCCAGTATATTAATGTGGCACGTTCAGCTCCATGTGTAACTTCTTAACTGCCTTGTTTTCCACCGCTTTGCATCCGTAATAGTGATCGGTGTCTTGAAGGTTCCACAAATTCCTATTGATATTACTTCTGAATTATTTTGTAATCTGATATGATGATGCAGACTCGGTAGTTTGATAATCAGCACAGCACCTCAGGGCACTTTGTAAGTTATGCAGGATCAAGTGCTTTTTGACAGACGTGTACTTTTGACGGAGTTGGGATAGTTTTAGTTGCAATGTTGTTACCTTGTTGTGACTGAGTTGTGCGTTCATGTTTTGTTAGCTACAACACACTCCAGCCTGCATTTTGTTGCTCTTAATAATGAGTCCAGTTAACATGTTCCTATTTCTGAAAAGGTGTCATGCACTTTGTTCAACTTCTATAAACTTCTAACAAGTTTCTATAAAAGTTGGTAAGAAAAAATTCTATCAATGTAACAGTGCAGCTCTATAACCTTAAAATGTTCCTCTTTCCAGACACTGGATATTATTGTATCTTACGGCCTTGTTCGCTGCTCCTATTAAACGTCAAAACAGTTGACGACTTCCTAAAGAGAACCTCTGCTTGTAAAAGTCTTTCCTGTACGTGTGTGAGACCGAGTGGGAGAGAGCACAGCACTTTTTCTGTGTGTGTGTGTGTGTGTGCGTCTGTACGAGCGGCGGAGGAGGCAGCCGTGACTTACTCATATGGCTGCAATATGTGAAGCCTCTGCGGTGGAACTGGGAAGAGAGAAAGTTTTTGGGGGGAGAGAATGAGAGAGGGAGAGAGAGAACACATGGAGAGAGGGAAGTCAGAAACGTCCTGTTCAACTAGCTGGAATGTATCTCCTGAGTTTTATTGATGGTTTGATGTTCTGTAAGACATGAGGAACAACTGTAGTGATTTTGTGGGCTGCCATGCATTGGTCTTTGGTCGTTTCGTAGTAGTGCTGCGTTACCAGAGGAGGGAAAAAAAGGGCCAGGGCGAGATGGAGTGGAAAAGGAGACTTCAGCCCAGTTCGAGCCACTGCTTTGGGGTAGAATTGTGGCGCTTTCATCGGTAGATGCTCAATTGCTTTCGCTGCCTTTGAAATGAAGGAGGGATGGAAATATTAGTTGTACATTGTCTTTTTTTAAAACCCCTTAATTGGAGTAATCCGAGTTTTTTGTAAATTGTATAACCATCAGCATTTAAATTAGAGGGGGAAATACAAGAAGACAGGAATAACTGTGAACATTATATCAAGACATTTTTAACAAGTAGTTGTATAAGACAAGAAAAAGTTGTAGAGACCTGATGGGTCCTGTGAATTTTACATTGTGCAGTGAATATTCTCACATACGCTAGATTCAAACCTATCATCAAGTGGAAAGCCTTTATGAGGGCAGTTTGTAAAACTTTTGCAAAACTTCTTCTATTGTTTCACCACGTGATACACGGCGGAATCTGTTTTACATTACCAGCTGTAATCTATCAATAGCACAGGGAATTATTCAGAAAAATTCCAGCTGTAACTTCTGCTAATCTGCTGCAGTCCTCTCCACGCGTTGTCCCGTTTCATTGTGTTAAAGTAGACGACACAGCTAACACAAGGCCTGATTTGAGTTTATCTTGGCTTGTTATCGCTGTCTAGCAAATTGGGTAATCTCGTTCTCAAACCTGTTGCCCGGCACAGATGTGTCTGAGGAAGTGAAAAACAACCGCTTCCCTGATTTGAGGAGATAACGCGTCTAATAATCGGTTGAACGGAATAATATAGTGAACTGTGACTAAAGTGGAACTAAGAGCCACTGCTTTTTCAAATCAAAACTTTGATTCTACTCCTGTATTTAACTCTCCTGTTCTACTTTTGTGTATTTTTGCTGTCTCCCTTTGTGTATTTTGATGCGTCAGATAATTAGACGTAGGGAAGCCTGGCTCAGATATTATAGTCGACATGTTTACAGGTGACATTAAATTACCGTCTCCATTCCCCTCAATTAAGGTCCTGTCTCAAATAAAGTCTGCACTCAGTCCATCTTCGTAATGTAACACATGTCATATTGTTTAAACCTAAAAAAGATCACATGGGATTCCAGGTTTTTCTGAGGACCTTTTCGGTTTTGTGGACCCAGAGCTCCGATTTATTTTTCATTTCTGTTCCTATTTATTTATGAACGTGAACCGTCTTAACTCTCCCAGTTTCAAATAAGCAGTAAAAGATAACATCTATTAAAGCAATCAGCTGTTATTCATCTCAACCCTGCCTGCAGTTCAGATAAAGGAAAACATCCATTTGTCACGGATAGTTTCTTTAAAAGAAAAAAAGAAAAGAAGCCTTTCTGCAAGGCTTCTGGCGCTCTTGGCTCAAAGCTCCGCAGCTAGCACTTCTTTACGACCAGCCCTCTTGTTTTGCTCATATCCCAGGGACACAATTGTTTTCAACTTATTTTTATCGTCTGGGCACATTGTTTCTGGCTCTTTGATCGCTTTATATTAGCTGCCTGTAACGTCAGTGATACAGGGATTTGAGCGTATTCTCCTGTTGCAGTTACTGGAAGTCGGTCTGGAAAAGAGTGTCTGCTAAATGCCCAAAATGTCATCCCCACTCTCCGTCTGTGGTTAGCACAGCGTTGTTTAGGCTCGAGTTTGTCTCTAATGTCTTTGGTCTATTTTAGACTTTTAAGTCCTTTTAGACGGCCTGCTTCAGATAACGAGCACATGGTCCTGGTTTATGGTGAAATGATGCTTTCTTCCCTCCCACTTTTTTTTCTGGGGACATACAAATCCTAAACATGGGACAATTTTCCCCCCCCCCCCTCCTTTTGATCCGAGGCAGTAAATAAATCTGTCACGAAGCAGAGCAGACGGATGAAGTGGTGGCTGAGCAGATAACGGTGTATATTCTTGTAGAAGGTTGTGACACCGGCAGCAGTTGTGGTTATAGACTCAAAAGGTCATAATTCTCAACACCAGCTTGCCCCGTGAAAGTTACTGCTAAACTATGCAATGGATCATTGCTTCTAAATGTGCATGTGCTGTATTTGAATCTTCATTGAACACAAACTGTGGCTCCCGAGTGAGTTTGTGAACGCTCTCCTCCGGTCGGGGGAAACCTGCTGGCTCGTCATGTGCCGAGTTCTGAGTTGCAAGTTCTCGTCTGTTCTGACTCAGCAGTGTACTCGTGACGCTGATGCTTCCGCTGCACCACAGACATTCAGTTATCAATCAGTGTTTATGTGAGTTTTGACCTTGTGTAAATAATATAACCAACCAAAACACGGCGAGCGATTTGCTCCAGTGCTGCGTTCAATTAACGTTCAAATAAATCCTGTCCTTATTGAAAAGGAATCAGCGCTCATTTGCTCAATCCATGAAGAAACTAATGGCTGTTTCCACCATGAGAGTCCCGTCTCGTGGAAAGGTTTCCGTCACATATACTTCACAGCAGCAGCTTTTTCCCTTGACGTTCCTTATGTTGGACAAATTGCTTTCATCATATAGATGCGAAATACACATTTTCCACGTGTCCTATAGGTTGTGTGGCTTTGAATCGCTGCTCGTCTGTCTCCAAGTTGTACTGCATGTGTTGCAAGGTTTTGCAAAGGGGAATAAGGAAAAGAAAAAGCGTTTGAATGTTGACGACTGTTTGTCATTAAGGGAAAGAAATGTGGCTGTAAACAGTTGTCAGTTATCTTGAAATGAAACAGACGGAGATGTCATAATTGTTGGCTTCAGAGAGATCTCAATATGAATACGAAAAGTTTGGAAGCTCCAGTTTATTTGTATTAACTCTGCTTTGTAGGATAATTGTGAATGGGTTTTTATTGAGTCTGTAAATACGGTCTGTCAGCCTGTTTACACAGAGGGTGCATTAAAAGTAAGTTTGATGTATATTGTCCACCGGCGTTGTGGCTCTCATCCTGATAATGGTCAATAAAAAGTTCCACTTTTCACCTTTTGAAAATGTGGCTCCACATTAAAAGGTAACGTCCAATTACAATAACTTGTCACAATAGATATTGAGCCAAAACCCGCAGCAAAAATCATTAAAGGAGAAATCAATTTAGCAGTTGCCCTTTTTAAAGTTTTAATCCTTGCATAATGAATTTGAATGAGCTCCAGTATTGGTTTTCCCCACAGCGGTGGTATTTTATAAGATCGTGGTTAGTAGAGTGCACAAAAAATACTTCCAGCTGTCACACCGGGGCCTATATAGATTCATTTATCATTTCATCTTTTCACGTGTTGTATTTTTCACACCATTTGTTAACATGCAGAGTTGCTAAAATGTTTTATTTGGGTTATTTGCTTAAATTGTTTATCTCTTTTGAATATAAATAGTATTTTATACATGTTAAAACAAAGCAAAATAATCTCTCTTTGATTATAATTTAGATTTTGCAGGTTACAATTTTTAATTTTTCTTAATTGTACCAGTTTGGTTTTTGCACATCAGAGCCCGTCTGTGTCAGGATGGCGTGATATTAAATATGTTTCTTTAGAAACCTTATCAACTTGTATCTTAAAGTAACTTTGTTAAAATTTATGTAAAAATAAATGCTTTTCACAATTTTTAGAAATAAATGAATGCACAGAAGGGGAAAAAAGGGACAGTTTATAAGTAATCCTATATGTGAATTAATACTAATTCTCAATGCATATATTATACACATTCAAAAGCCAGTGTAGACTCACAGATTTCGTAGTCTTAATATATTTAGTGTTGTATCAGGTAAGATTACATAAAGGTTTATTACAACATGTTCTTCAGAAAACTTTAAAAAGTATTTAAACTGGAGTACATTCATATGCTGTTTTCTTCAGTGTTCCCATGAGCACGACTCCATCTGCAGTTCCCTCCAGTTTTCACACAATATCCAGCAGATAAATGGTGAAAATTAGCCATGTAAAATGTGTCACTTGCACAAGTGGCATGAATTTGGACGTGATTTATGTTGCAGGCGTCTTTGTGTCGAGGCTGAAAAGGCTGCGAACACACAGATGGAGGGAGTGCTGGAGCGTTTTCTTTAAGTCCTTACTGCTTAATTCAGTGAGACTTCTCTCGAGTAGCAGTGGCAGCTATTTTCCTCTTTTTTTTTTTATTTGAAAGAGCTGCTCCGATGAAAGTAAAAGTTGTCTCACTGCAATGTGAACGCACAATCAATGTTTCCAAGGCAAAGAGTCATTTGATTTCATGTGAATCAACACATCCACCTGTTTCGTGGCAGAAAGAAGAATACTTTTTCCACTCTTCAAGGTTTGACTTGTTGTATTCTATCAACTAGTTAGAATTGCTGAAATAACTGTATTTGATATTACATCAGGTTCTTGCTGAGCTGCTGTAAGTCTGAGTTATGACTTTTTCCTGTTGAATCGCAGGTATTTGGGATGTGGTGGTTGTGTGTTCGCAGGTGATTTGAATTCTCTGCAGCTCAATATATTTCATTAATATGGCATCTGCTCCTGTACGTCTTTCAGATAAATCAGAAACACACCACCTCTCGTGGCCACAGGCTTCTCAGTGCCGGAGAACATACATTTCCAGACAGTTGAGCACTGTTGAGAGATGGTTATCAGTTACTGTAAAAGTCTATCAGCGCTTATCTCTCTTCGATGAAGTCAGAGCTGACTCACTGATTGGATATCTCAGTTCTGAAGGTCAACCGTCTCCTCTGCATGAGTGTGTGTGTAGTCAAACCAAGAACCTGCTCACCCGCATAAACACATTCATTTCTCTCCTTTTCTCCCTTCCCTCCTGCCGTGTCTTTATCTCTCAATCTCCCTTATTCTTACCATAATGCAAACCGAGAAAGACTGTTAGTGTCATGTGGGTTTGATCAGACTACAGCAAGTGTCAAAATACTTAATTTACTCGCTCTGAGATTGCAATTATTTCTGATTTCTAGTGTAAATACACGCTGACAGTTGTTTACTATTGTTTCCTTCTCGGTCACAATAATATTTGTCAGAGGTTTGACTTGTTAAACTTTTTCTTCGGCAAATGTGTGTTTTCTCCAAGTGTATGTTTCGCAGTCAACCTGCATTATCTCTTTATTACCTCTTTATTTCATGGATGGATGGATGCGTGTGTGTGTGTGTGTTTGTAAAATGCTCCACATCCCGTGCGTTTGTTTGTGTGCACGCAACCCTGTCATCTATGATGTGTTTCATTTTATAAAATTACCCAGTTTTACGGTAAAGGGCTCTGTTTTAAATGTGTATCTGCATGCACAGTAAGTTAAATTAAAACTTTTCATTTCATTACTGAAAGTGTATAGTTATGACTACACACTGTACGTGTTGTGGAAGGGGACTCATTTCAGTTTCTTAAAAATGTACTGCGCTTACTCCCCCTCTTCCACACACACACACACACACACACACACACACATACACAGCCCCATTAGTATTGTAGTCTGGGATCTGGCTAAAACATCTGGTGGCTGAGTAACTTTTCAAAGTAGTCTTTGTCCTCACTCCGTGTGCATACATGTGTGTGTCTGAGTGTGGGCCTTCGTGTGTGTGTAATAAGGGGCAGACTTTTTATGGCGTCCCGTCAAATTAAAACTATGATTTAAACGACTAACATGTACATTCTTTTTTTTCTTTCTATAAGGGAATAGCCTCTGCTGATTTTGTGTGTGTGTGTGTGTCTGCGCCTCTGGCTTTGTGCACTATTGAAAAAACATTAGGAAAAATTAAGCATGGATCTAGTAACTGTAATTGACGAATGGCCCGTCTGGCCTGTTGTGTTATTTTATTCATGTAACCCTGGCTGGCCCGGTGTATAACCACGAGACGGCGCAAAGAAAGCAAAGTCAGATAGACCCCCCCCCCCCCCCCCCCCCCCCCGCAAAACCTTCCATCTGGTGCTGCCCAAATCTGAAATTCGGTTGGATGCAGCTAAACCATCTCACCTGCTTTCTGTGAGGTGGGGCCGGCCTTGGTTTACTGATATTGATAATCCCACAGCAGCAGCAGCTTTGGGCTTCACAGGCCACCGCCCCGACACACAGTGTGAGCTGATGCCCTCAGAGCTTCACTTCAAACCACATCCAGTTAGAAAGAAGCGGGGATTCATCTCTGTCTGCTGCAGTTCATTTTCTCTTACGCAGCATTTTTTTGGAAGGCGTAGGATATTGTCCGGGTACGATAACTTAAATGTGCGTGTCTGATGTGATGAGGAAAATCCTTTGACGTAGAGTGAAACGTTTGACATTGAGTAGGAAACCACAACCATGGGTAGATTTTGTTTTTCTTTCTTTCCAGTGTCACCCAGTCTACAGTGCTTGATGCCAGTGATGGGGTTGTTTTTGTAACTCTGCTGCATGGATTTAAATAGAGATCTGATAGCATGTTGAAACATTTCGTCCTGCGTTGAGCTGGTCCAGCTCCTAACTATAGACATTTTCTTGTAGTATTGCAACTAGGGAAAAGCAGTATTGATCTGCCAATTAATGAAGTGAAATATATCCAGGCCCTGATGATAAAATAACCTCCTTCAGCTTCTCAATTGAGAATCTTTTATGGATTTCTTCCAACATCGATGATGGTAAAATCTTAGATTTTTAGATCATGGACAGACCAGGACAAGTCAGATGAGATGTGGCCGTTTGTAATGAAAATCAGAGTAAATTTACTCTTAATTAATACATTTATCAAACATTTTAATGCAACTTAAATTAGGGATAAATAGTTTTTTTTTTACGGTCAGCATTTTTTTTGAAATATCACTTCCGGTAATATTGATAATAAAATGTTTTTAACAGTCCTTCACTCTCTTTTCAAGGATTAGATAAGTGATATTTGTCATGATAGTTTTTTGGGGGTGGTGTGTGTGTTTTTGCTGATGTTTTTATATATCTGTTTTTGAAGTGTCCGCTCTGCCTTTCTGTGTGTGTGGGAGTGCACGGCTGTGTGGATGATGGAGGGAGGGAGGTGACTCTTTTTTGAAATGGAAATTAAGGGGGCACACATCTGGGGGTCTTTGAGACTTTTGTGGGGGGAGATGAGAGGATGGGTTTCAGAGGCCCACAGTCAGAAGCGTGTGTGTGTGGGTAGTTGGGGGTGGGGGTTAAGGAGGCACAGATGAAAAAGAGGGAGGGAAGTGTAGTTTCTCATTTTGGGAGAGGTGGGAGGGAGGAGATAAGGAAAGGGGGAGCAAATGGGGGTGTCTGTGGTCAGAGTTTGCCTGTGGTGTGGGGAGACAGAAAGAGAGAGAAAGGTATGGCTGGATGCATTGCGGGATGAAGGTATGAAATGAGAGGGATGAGCAGAGATGGAATGAGTGACACAAACATTGTCAGAATGAGAGAACATGGACGGGGTCGGACGGATAGAAAACGAAGTGTAGATGGAAGGATGGATGGACAGAAGGATGGATGAGGAACTCATTTACATAGACACGGGAGGGGGAGGAGGAAAAGTGGAGTGAGAGAAAAGGGACAAAATCACTTTCTATAGTCAAAAACTTTACGGCTGACAGTTAAATTTACTTAGGGACTGTGTGTCTGTGTGTGTGTGTGTTGCGATGGCTGGAATAGCACAGTGGGGGGCATGGCGTTTGTTCTGCAACATGGCTTTTAGGCTTTTTACTGCTTCACACACAAGTTGTCTTCTCCCTTTTCTTTAGAGGATGATTTCACCTCGTCGTGAGAACCTCTCTCTCTCTCTCTCTCTCTCTCTCTCTCTCTCTCTCTCTCTGTCTTTCACACTCACATTCTCTCTCTCTTTGAGACGAGTCAGGGAGTGGCGGTGACAGTTTAGCGTTGAGACTTTGTCGGTCGGGCTTCTGTTCTCCCAGTCGCTTGGCCACGCACAACTTTTATACCTGTGTAAAACACAAGAAGGGGCGTGTGCTATCACATCTCTGATGTGCACTTCACCACATTTCACTGCAACCCTGGAAGGACGTGCCTCTTGTGGGATGAGATAAAACAGGTTTTTGTTTTTCAAATAATAAAAATGCTCTGGATTAGTTCTGCTTGTTGTGAAGCAGGAGAATTCTCTGGATTTATTTTACCAGGCACTTAAAGCAGCTTTAACATTTGACTCATGTCGTGAAGGATAAGATGAGACAAGTGACTTTCGCTTTGTTTTTGGAACACATCCTGGTATTCCAGTAATATCGCACTGTGGGCCACCAACGTTACCTATAATACATGTGGGGTTATGAAGCAAAGTGTTTCAAATAGTTCTGAGGGGGGTAAACAGTCTCCCCTGAATAATACTTAAGAGCGAGGAAGCTTTGATGGCGTTCAGTTTTACAGAAGGAGATGGGAGAGGAGGACATGTGGAAAGGGAGTGAAGAAAAGTGATGCGTGAAACCAGTTAAGTTAGCAGCCGTGGTTGAAAAGTGGAACACCGATGTTTTGAGGAACCACAGGCTTGTTGAAAACCACTTACACCCTCAATCTTTGTAATGGCGCACGTCTTTCTTTTAACAAGAATCTTTCTGTAAGACCTTTTGTGCACTGATATTTCAGTGAGTGCAGAGCTCTCACCCGGCTCCACACAGAACATCAGAGCAGCCTCTTGCTAACAATTCAGACCGGGGCCAAAGCACTGACAAATAAAGAGTGCAGCAGGGGGGCTCTCTCAGCCCCACAGACATTTTTACACCAAAATAGCAAATACCATTGGTGTTTTATATCACAGGGCATATGCTGCAATATATGTTTTAGTTATATTACCTGGAGTTCAAACGTGTGCTTCGGAAAACACAGAACCCTTTGGAAATGATGTAGTGAAGAGGTCAGGAGAAAGCAGATATGGTTGGATCTTTGTTAATATCATAATGTCAAACTTATAACAAAATTAAACTCCTCGTGCACCTGTCATGAACTGAATAAGAAGTGATTATGATAAATCGTTCGCGGCAAAAGCAGCCGGAAAGGCGAGAACGTGGCTGTTAATCCTCCTGCAGGTGTGCTTTAAAGTGCGGCTCCTGCAATCTAAATTATAAACCCAGATTATAGAAGGAATTATATGGCTCAGGGCATTCATTCAGTTTCTTGTCGCAAAAATCATTACAGAAAGCATTCCTTGCTCCAGTCGAGGAAAAGTGCCGGATGCTTTGGCATCAGTCACAGGGTTTTATAGAAGCGCTTTATGGAAGAATCAAATCAAAGGGAGAGTTGGTGGCTCCGAGGCACCGTTTGATTTGTGACACTGAGAAATATTAAAGCATGTTTTTATTGCCGTGAAAATTCTGCATTAAAGAAATTACAGTGATCGTTTAAGGCTTTGGATTTTGATTAAAGTCCGTTTTTTTGGAATGGAGTCCAGCCCGGCATCGACATCACCGAGGCACCCCCCGAACCCTCCCAGTCTTGCCTTCCCGATAGTGTTCAGCGGGGAAGGCTGCTTCACTTGGCCGGTGCTCCGACAGAGAGGGCTCTGGAAAGGAATATAAAGTCAACATTGTGGGTTAAAAATGTTCCGTTTATGTGTCTTGCATGTGTACGTGTGCGCGCGCTTGTGCGTCTTTAAGTTTGTCCAGACATTTTTTCCCGTCGGGCCCGGCGCTCGCAGGAAACGTCCGATTCTCCAGGAGTGGAAAGTGTGTCTGTGTGTGTACATGACAGAGAGTTGTGTTTAGTTGTGAGTGTGTAGCGCTGTGTGTGTGTGTGTGTGTATTGTCTCGGTTGATGTGCGCGTGTGTCTGACGTAATGTTTGAGTTTACCCAGACAGAAATGAACCAAACCATGACACACATACATACAGGGGTGTGTGCACGCGTACGCTTGTGCCTGTGTGTTTGTGTTGAAATTCATCAGACTTGTCTTGCAGACTGGTGAGATATGCGCGTGTGTGTTTCTGGCAGAGCCGTAGTTTGTTTTCCGTATTTTGGGGGGGAAAAGACAGCCCGGCAAGAGTCAACAATCAGCATGTTGATTTATGCAGCTACTAGTTCCTTCCATTACGCCTGCAACTAGCACTGAAGCAGAGTTTGTTCTCCATTATTTTTGATGTATGAGAGTCTTAGCGGTGGAGAGCAAGGTCAAAATCAACAGTCCTGCGTTGATTTATGCTGCTCTCGCTTTCCTGCTACTGCCGTACATCAAGGCAGGACATTAACACCATACACAGGCTAATGCGGAGATTGTCTTGACTGCGGTTGGTAGTTTTTGTCTGTTTAAAAAAAACTCTGTGTGCAAATTGAATAAACTGTAAAATGACGCTGTTTTAGAAGTACATATAGTTACAACGGGAATATTGGTATTCCCTGTTTCTAAGACGTAATATATGAGGGGGATAGAGGGGATGCAACCCCCCCAGAAATCAAACCGTCACACTAAATCAAATTTTTTGTTATAAATAGAATACAAATTTTGGTTTTCTCGATTCAATTTAATTTGCAGCTCGAGCTAATATCCAATTTTGTTGTAGCTCCTTTGGCCCCTACCTAGTTGGTATTCTCTGGAAAGAATGACATATTAATTGAAGGTATATCAATCGATTATTCATTGGTAGTTAGTTGAGTATTGGGCCATGCCATTTGGCCTCAACCCCGCCAATCTTCAACCCCTTAGCCTGTTTTGTTACATTTACTAAAGGAAACATGAAGTAGTGGACTGATATCATTTCTTTACTCAGGCACAGAGAGGAACAGGTCTGTTATTGGGAAGTGGCGTATGTCAGTAGCTTGCACGTGCCTCTGTGTCACAGCACAACTCGACAGCTCTGGGTGTGTCCCACAGTAATGAAGATACAGGCCGCTCCCTCGGTTGTATTCCTCCGCAAGCTTAAAGATCTGGTCGATCCGGGTCACTGACTGATCTCCACCCCGAGGGCGAAGATCACTGTCACGATCCCGTCATGACAACGGGTTCTTGTATCAAGACAAACTGGCTGAAGGAGTTTGTGCTTTGTTGTAAATTGTCTCTTCTCATACACGGAGAGCAGTGAAAATTAAGAGGTGGCGCCACTTAACAAGACATCAGCCGAGTCTGAGTGAGAAAAATATTTATGAACTGATTTAATTTCAAATTTGTTTGCCAGTGAGGACGGTATAAAAGAGGATGGTTCATTTTCTGTCAAAACGTTTATTTGATAACTAAAATCAAATGACTACTTAAGCTTTAATAAGGGCCACATCTAATCCCATCTAATTGTCTTCATAATTAGTTAATCTATTAATTGTTTCTTGTATTCATCATTTAGTTCATACAGTTTTTCAGATTTTCCAGAATTTAAGTTGATGTCTTACTGCTGCTCATTAGAAATATTCAGAAACTAGGGAGAAATATTCTGTTTCCTTTCAACGTAATCAAAGTAAAGCAGAAGATCCTCACTCTGGTGAAGCCACAACTAGAACATTGCTGGATTTCTTGCTTAAAATGACTTAAAATGACTGAAAAGCATTCATAAATTGTAAAAGTTGTTAGATTCCTGCAGGTCATCAGCGACTCTGAGCCGAGTGATGACACTGTTCAAAAGGAATCCCTTAGGAACAGCTAAATATGCCACGTGTAACCCTAGACAGTCATCACTGCTCTGTTTTGACACGGACATCAGCAGTTAGTGTCAGCTGCTCAGTGCAGCTCGTAGCGAGCTCCGTTTTCTGACACGTCCTCCACCGGGAGCTATCATGTTAGTTTTTTCTAGTCGAGGGATAGGAACTTGAGTACCTAAGTCTTGTTTCTGCTCAGTCAGTCTTTTTAATCATTATGATAATCAGGCCTATAGGGGACAGTAAAATAACAACAGAGTTGGCTCTTCACAAAGAAAAAGGTTAATATTAAAAAACTAATTTTCCTCCTTCCGTCAGTTTCAGACTCACCTCGGGAACATTTTAAAGCCATTTCTATTCCTTGGGAGTGAGGAACAAATCTCCTTTTTCATGTTGTGTGTGTGTTTTCCTGCTCCTTTGTCTCTTATTCAGCATTTGATGTTAAATCCATGTTGCAGTAGTGTTGAGTCAACAACTGGGGAAAAAACACCTTCTTCAGCGTTTTCTGCCTCCCTATTCCGGGCAGATGTTGTGCTGTAGCTTCAATTTCCTTTGTGCTATTTATAGCATTCCAAAAACAATTACAACCAATTGAGAAACTTTAAAAAATGAAATAAACATATACAGATGCCCTTTTATTTTTCATTTTTCTGGATGCTTAATTTGTTTGGAGCATGAGGGCAGCAGGCAAGGTATGGCCGAGAGGTTTTATACCAAAAAATACTCTTGCTGGTCAATCCTGTCCCTCTGCTTACGTTGTCTGATTTTCCGATTGAACATCTTGCTTTGCGAAGTTCAAATGCAAACAGTCAAAACAACAGAACCATCCGGCAATTTTCAGACGTAGCTTTAAAAGAAAGAGGAAAAAACAGCGTGGTTTCCTGTCCGTCCGACGTGTAATTGATGGAATGTGGAACCGAACTGTCTACATGACATTTAAAAACAAACCAATCGGCACGAGGAGACGCTCTCACATCTGTTGATCTGTCGGGCCGCTCTGTTTGTTTGTGTTGATAATCTATGGCTTTATAAGTACATGCAAACATCAACGTTGTCTTCTTTTTTTTTTTTATTTCAAATCCCTCAAATAAAAGTCACTGAAATAATCCACTTCAGATGGAGGAGTTGGGTTGAGTGTGAGACAATGTGCTCTCTGTGCTCTAATTGGTGGAACATGGAGCTTAACTGTGTCTACATAATGTCTAAAAATGCAGCGAGACACATCAAAAAGGCCTTTCAAAGACAATCTTTTTCTCGGGGACAGACGAGGGAAGAGGGAAATCACTCAAAGGACGAGGAAGGAACGAGCGTAATTAGTTTGACCACCATGTCATTTGAAACGGCATTAGCAATAACAAATCAGAAACAAGTTAGAGATGAAACGAAGATAAATTAAAGGGCTTGTTTTTCATGGTTAAAAAAACGACCGGGACCCAACCTGTGTGCGTTCAGGATGCGTGTCTGTGTGGTTAGGTGTTTAACATATGTATGGCTACATGCATACATGTCTGTGTGTGTGTGTGTGTGTGTGTGTGCGCGTGTGTGAGGGGAGAGTTGGTGAGAGGGTATTTGTGTGTAATCATGTACGTCAGGCCGTCATGAATGGTGTGTTTGAGACGGAGCGGAGTGTGGAGTTCCTCGGGCTGGACCAAATTGGAAACAGAAAAACAAACATTCCCTCGGAACACCCCCCTCCCGCCCTCCAGCCCTCCCTACCCCACCTCCTCCACCCCCACGTCTGCTGGCTAGTGGCGCAGTCCAACCTGTCTGGGACAATGTAACGGTCTATAGTCGGACCGGACCACACGCATTCATGGAGGGGGGTCGGAGCTCAGGAGGCAGCGGCTGTGGTGGTGTCGGGGGGGGGGTTGCTCAGCCACAATGACAGTTTGGAAAAATAGACCGAAGAAGCACATGAATATGACAGAGAGCTCAGTGATGGATTGATGGGAGAGGTGGAGATAGGGAGGAAGGGAAAGCAGGAGGGAGAGGGACAGAGCTGTAATACTGAGAAAACGAAGAAAAAAGAAAGAGATAAGTCATGGTGGCATGGTGGAGGAATAGAGAAAGAGGAGGAGGATAAGGAGAAACCCAGATTGGCAGGGAAAGACAGTGATTGAGTAAATGAATAAGCAGCAGCTCGACTGAGTCAGAGTTCCACAGGGAAAATATTTAGACCCACATTCACTCTCTAACAGAGAGAAAACGGTTTTCTCCCTTTTTCTTTCCCTGTTGTGAAAACGTCTAATGAGTAAGTCGCCCTACAGTTTTTCTTTTTCTTTCTTCTTGCGGAGAGAACATTTTTCTTCCACTTTCTTTCAGCTCTAATGGCTAATGCTATTATGTGGTCAATCATGTAATAACCGGAAGCGTGTGTGTGTACGTGTGTGTACTCGTGTGTGTGTGCACGGTGTAATTTCACAGTGTGGATTTTAAAGCCTGTAGAAAACATCAGAATGTATCAATGTAATCTTTGTTTTTGTAGGTGGGTGTATGTCATAGCGTTTTAAGCCAGGGATCGTTAAACTCTTATGTTCATTTAAAGCAGTGAAATATCAAGCGGTTAAGTCAGGACACTTTTATTTCAGTGTCATGTTACCTGAGGGCATGTGACACTTCCCTCCCATATGTCCTACCTGGAACTCATCATCTACCATGTTTATAACAACAGAAACAATAATCTTTGAGATGGGATGGTCTTCAAAAAATGACTCAGTAATGATTTCAGTAATGACTCATAATGTGCTTTAATACTGATGCCAGCATTCTCCCTCTCTCTCTTCCCCCGTTTTCTTCTTCTTTTCAAACCAGCAGATATCCCTTTTCAGATAATGACGCACTCAAGTTCTCAAATGGCTGCTGTGTTCGTTTTCTAGCCTGTAGTCCAAACAAAGTTAGAGCTGCTCGAGGATGTGGTCGGGTCCGAGGCCGACCAGGTAAACCACCGAGCAGGTGGAGAGCCCATCCCATACGTCCATTAGCTTTTAAAAAAAACTTTGTACACGCATTCGAGCTTTTCAAAACTTTAAGTGGAAGTATCACATCAGCAGGAGAAAGACGGGCTAATATGCACAGCCTCTGCCATCTTCTTTGTTTTATCATTTAAGCTGATAAAACAGGGGCTTTATGAGCGTACGTGTGAAGGCTTCGGATTGGCCTCACTCACACACACACACACACACACACACACACACACACACACACACACACACACACACACGAGTCAAACTGACCCAAGGAAACCGGCTTTGTATAAATACAGACTCAGATTTAGATTTGCGGTAAGAAGGAGAGAGGGAGTCGAGATGGATGGAAAGAAGAAGAAGAAGAAAGGGTGGCACACACAGAGAGAGAGAGAGAGAGAGAGAGAGGGTGGAGTGATTTTTGTGGTTGGGGCAACAAAAGGGGGAACAGAGAACTGGAGAGTCTGACATTTAACACTAGAATTACCAAATAAAGACAATATAATCGTCGGCGGATACAGGGCTCACTGGGAAATAGGATTTTCAGTCATTTATTTTGTTTATTAATACCTGGAAATCGCTCAGCGGCGACTGTTTTGTTCTCGTTTATAAAGCGGTCGATATTGAAATGGAGCGAATAATAAGTGTGGAGAGAGAACGAGAGATTTAACGCTGGTGCCGCTGATTTTCACCACAGACTGGTTTCTTAATCTCAATTAATTCCTCACGGTTTTATTAGTGGCTTCTCTGTCACCAGTGTATTGGCAGCAAACTGTGCTGAATGCTTTATTTAAAGTGTATTAAGCTGACTGTACGCTACCAGTTTGCGCCACAGATAGCTGCCATTAGACTGGGCCAAGTTTCCTTGCACACACACAAATGCACACACGCACACACGCTCTCGTTATAAAGAACTATTTGCTTTTAATTGTGCACCCTTGAGCGGTTTTTAAGGAGGAGGATGGGACACAGTTTATACCTTTCCTAATTAAAACATTTTTATACTCAATGTGAAAGTAAATTGCTTTTGCACTTATGCACGTTGGTAATTTTCCTTGTCAGTGACACGCATGTTATACTTCAAGATGAACATTATCAGTGGCCGGTCTTTATCCGGGGGCCTTAAAACAATCTTCACATATGGAAGGCGTTGTCAGCTGTCAAATCTGGTGATAAAACAAAATTGGTGTGATTAGTTGAGTCTGACCGGCCGAGGTCTCAGGCGGGCCCACTTTTCTTTTATGCTCCTTGTGCTCCTTTTGATCAGCCGGTCAATTTGGGCGGACGTCTACAGTCTGGATGAAATTGTTTCCTGTAAATGTTAAATATGGACAAAATGCTTGACGTCAAACGGGTTCCAGTAAATGTGGCAGAATAGGCTGGTTTCTTACTTTATTTGTCTCTCTGTCACTTTCCAGGTTGTTAAGGTGATGGTGGATTCTGACAACCGTGACTGAGAGCTCAACCAAAGCTGAAAAAAAAAACCCCTGTCAGGACAGAAGGAAGGGCAGGCTGAGCAGGGCTTCTCTCACGGACCTGCAACGCACTTGATCAAACTCCAAACTGTAATGCCCAGCTGTTACGCATAAAAGCAGCACCAGGCCTGGACCAGAGGTCGGCCGATGCTTCGTGGAGTTTAAGACCTTCTTGAAGAAAAGTCCACAAGGCTGAAAAAAGTGGAGTTACTTGAACCCGAAGGAAGAAATGGAAGGATATTAGTTTGGACCTGGCCCCTGGTTCCCGTTGCAGTGTGGAGTACGGCACCGTGCTGCTGGACGGGCCGCGGCGCCGCGGGACTGAATCGAGCCGCTTCCACAGAACTGTGGCCAAGACCCGCAGTCAGCCATGATGTGTTTATAACCTGATGATCAGCAGAGGTAGGACACGTACACAGGTTTTGAAAACATGTCATGATATTTCACTTCTTATTTATCTCTCAATGTGATCATTCAAATCATTATAACAATAACATTAATTTCCTTATCAAAATGATGTAATTAAATGACATTTGTTTAGGTATCATTTAGTAACGAATTAGAGGAGGGATTATATCCTTTAGTTGATCATTAATATATATTATAAACACAATGTTAATTATTATCACTTGATCAATCAAAGTTTAAGCCATTATTGATCCCTGTTTTCCTGGTTCTAGCCATTGCCCCTTAAAATATTTATATTCAGTCTGTAGCAAATTTTTTAAATTAGATACAAAAATAAATTACACTTTTTTTTTTTTGCCTACATTACAAACTTTTTTACTTGTTTAGTCCAGTGAGTCATGATAAAGTTTAAACTTTAAAACATCAAATAAATAAAAAAATACATTCAATCGTTTCTCACAGTGAACGAAAAAGGTTGTGAACTGCGTCCCTCCCTCGAGCTCCATTAGTCTGTGAGTCTTGATCGATCAGTTTCCTTCAGCTGCAATGGGAACAGTTTACTGTACACTGTACGAAATGACTGCTGTTGGAAAGGCGTTCATGCCGAGCAACTGTGAAGCGTTAACAAAAACTGCTCTGAGTCACCGCCGGCGGAGGAAGTGACTGCGATGCCACGACATCCAACCCATTCTCTGTGGCTTTCTGTAAGATTTGAATCTGCATTGTGTTTGTGTGTGTGTGTTTTGCGTGACACTCTTGAGTCCGAGCCAAATGTCACCTGCACCAGCCTCACGCCCACTCGGCTGCACTCCGCTTCACTGAACCTCATTAGCAGAGCTCAATTAGTTCCTTATACACACAGTACAGTTGTGTGGTAGCAGCTTGGTCAGTTGTTAAATCGGCTGAGTGAGATTAGACGTACTTGGAGCAAAAAAATATGTACTTAATTGTTAGCAGCCGTTTCTGAGGCCCCTCCGACGTGACTGCACAGAACTGGGAGCGATGGTGATGTGTACCAGTGGAGTAAACTCGTATAAAGAGATAGTTAGCCTACAATTACAGTATGATGATGTATGAGTGGAGGGTTACAGTGAACACAGGCTGCGTCTATTCCCCCATTCAAGGACACGCTCACACGTACACAGGTGATTGCACTACAGGAAAACAGTTGAGGTCTGTGCATACAAAGCTGAAGTGGTCTGTGGTGTCGGCTGCTTTATAATTATTGCGGTGTTTTATATGTTTTGTTTGTGGAGTCGTTTTATTGACTCTATGCTGTATATGCAAAACCCTTCACTCTGCACTTGTGCACTGTACTTTTGTGTGTTTATGTATATGTCAGAGAGAGAGGGAGAGTTTGTGGATTTCAGTACAGTCAGCAGTTGTGTATGTTATTTTATAGTGATGTGCAGTATAATGCACGTTAACCACAGTGTGTTTTGTCGCATTATGATTGTTGTAAAACTGTGTATTTAAGGTACACAGACACACGCGTTGGAATATCAGAATTTAAGGCTTGTGTAGTTTTCGCCCTGTCAGTTGTGCGCGCACCCACACACACACACGCATGTTCAAAGAACTGTACACGTGTGTCACCGTACATGCCCGAAGAGCCCTCAGAAAACACACAGTGTGTGTGTGTTTTCACGCACACACAAACACACACTTGTTTTTCTTGCTGTCTCAACAGTTTTTTTTTTTTTAAACTAAAGTTAAAAAAAATTGAAAAACCTGAACACTGTCCACGGTTCCTCAGTTACCTGACTAGCTGGGGCATTACGTCTGGAGAGATATATTATATTTGGATGTTGCAGAAGACTAAATGGAGAACTTGCCAAAATCTCCTCCAGTAGAAACTAACTAAATAACTCAAACTACCTGAAAGGCTAAACGGCAACAGGACAGTGGAAAAAAATTAGGGATTACGTTTTTTGTAAAACTGGGTCAACTGACCTTTTAAGTGTAAATGCAGCGAGATTCTTTGGCCTACTTTGTTTATTCATTCTTGTGTGTACATTATCTGTTTGTTTCTTCAAAATTCACCATTTCCATATTTAAACAGTTTTTTGTATGTTTTTATTTTAGTTGTCTTTGTTTACAGATATCTTCGAGCAAGCCTCAGTATATGGCACTCTGGATGCATACGTATGAGACCTGTTGCAGACTTGAGTGCAGGCGTGTGTGTGTGTGTGCGTTTGTATGTTTTTCATTATGTGGTATGGTGGCTTTGCTTGGTGATGTTATTCGGCAGGGCGGATTGCTTTGAGCTGCTTGATGCTTTTAGCTGTGGTCTGTGTTCGTTTGTGTGTGTTTGCGTGTCCAGCTGTGTCTTCACATGTGCATGTTTGCATGCCCTACGCTGTGAATTTACTCATGTGCATGTGTGTGTGTATGCATGTGCGTGTGTGCTGTGGCATTACGTTGTCTTTGATGTGGTCATGCAAGTCAGATTTGGCCGATTCTTTTGGGAATGTTGAGTAGAGACAATTCATCCTGGCCCACAAGCAAGTTTAGATCTCATGCTACACGCAAACACATTTACACACACAGACACACACGTTATCAAAACATGCAGGCAATTATTTATGTGATGAGTTTGGCTCCACAGAGGCAGTGAATCCCCACATGTTTCTTCCTCATATGAGTCACTCCTTATCTTCCTCTTGATGTCTCTGTCTGTCTCTCTGGCTTCTCTACACACAAAAGTCACTGTAGAACTTGGCTCAGTTGAAAAAGTGTGAATGAGATGTGAGCCAATATGTGTTCATAAGCTACCTGTTGACCTATTTGCAAAGAAATGGGTCGACTGGTAGTTATTTGATGATGCACTCTTCTAATAACTTTACAACGACAAGATGTATTAGTTCTCACACACATGCAAACAGCAAGTACTACTTTGCCCCCTCCTCCAAACAATTAATCACAATTAAGGCTAATTCGTCAAACGGACAAATATTAAAGAAAAGAGGTGCCACTTGCTGTCAGGGCAGTTAATGACTTCATTTGTTAGTTTGTTAATAAGTGACTTGCTTAAAGGACATAAATTCAATCACAAATCAAAGAGACAGATGTGTGTGTCTCATTCTCCGTGTGTGTTTCTGAGGTGTCTGAGGTCTTTGCTGTTACCTCAGGGCTTTAAATCAGTGTGACATCACTAATTAGGAGGTGGCTGTTGTGTTTTGCTGTTAATTGATTGCGCTGTCTCTTGTATTAATAACATTTGGACTGAATACTGATGTAACAGCAACTTGCTTCTAAACCTGCCACTGGTTTAATTGACTCTGATTTCTGAAGTGTCTTCTGGTAGAGCAATGCAGAAGGTGGGACATAATGTATAAATATATCTGCTGTGGAAAACACATTTTTATTTGCAGCACATTGGGTCTTATCACCAAAAGTTACATCTTTTGTGTCTTTGCAAAGTATGAAAAAGACAGTACTCAGCAATATTAATCTGCAAATATAGTTATTATCCATTTATATTTGAAATGACTTAAGGCAAGTTCCACAGTTTCAGTATCTATTTATTAAAATAAGCTCAATTACTTTGGGTGTTGGCTCAAAATAATTTGAAGAATCCATCTTGAGCTCTGGAAAACTGATTCAGTGCCGAGTTAACCACGTAGTTAACCCGACTCTACAGCCGCCATAATTTGATATTTTCTAAATTTGAATAGTCCGTCATCATGACTATCATATCAAGTGATCAGGTATTTTGATCCAAGCAAGGCTGGACCTATTCTGAATCTTTGGGCTACTTCCATTTGCAGCCTTGGACTTGAAGCCACCCCTCGAGCACCGCTAACTGGAGCTCCCTCTCTGCCCTGATACCTTGTCAAATCTGGCAGCCACCAATGAGCCAGACACGGCTCATACCGTTTGTGGATAGAACGCAGCTGAGTACACTGACACTCAGCCCAGTTGGCTCTGCTGGGCTTCTGATTTGCACTGTGATTAATAAACAGTCAGTATAATGTTGCAGTAGCTAGTTAGCCAATATTAGCCATTGGCTTATCAAATGACTTTTGGCATAGCCTGGTAAAGTTGAGGTCCTTTTCGGCCATATGACGTCAACACTGATGTGGGCACATCCATATACGGCACACAATTCCAGAAAGTTACAAACAAAAAATGGATAACGTAGAAGTGCATACATTTGAATAAAAAGAAAATACTAACTTTCTCCTTATTTGTCTGGAGAAGGGTAAGAATTTCTGAATCAGTGATGGAGTCTGAGCATCTTTGACCCTGTCATGGCAGCAGGAACAAACATTTTTACTTGGAGTTATCACCTCTGTAATTCACTCTCTTCTCCCGTCCACCTGTCCGTGCAGATTATCTACAGCGACAGCTTTGCAGAGCCACAACTCATTGGCAGCTTGGTGTGTTCATTTTCAACTGCTGGATTCAATGGTCTTTTTTGTTGTTGTCCAACCGCTCTGGGGAAAAGGAGAAAAATCCATTAATCAGATTAAGAACAGTAACTAGGCAAAACAAGGGCAACAGGCTCAACCTAGTTTTCGAAGCTTCGGCCAATTTATCTTTGTCTCGGTCTGTTTTCTGTGTTTGTAGCAGAAACGGGGTTGAAATCCATTAATCAGATTTGGTTAGCGAGTGACCACATTGCTAGAGGGAGACCAGACCCCAAATAGTGGTTCGTTATTCCTGTGTTATTGTACCACATAATTACACTCCAGGCCTGTGTTTGTGTGTGCATGCACACTGCACAGACACTATATATCCATTTTCAGACATGACCTGTGGCTAAAATCCGGAAAATTGGCTATGGAGTTTACCCAGAGATTGCCTTTCACACATGCACAACACAGAGGGGGGGGTTCTCTGCACTGGCAACAGCAACAAACCCTCTGCATTATTCAGGCGAGAGGTAGAGCAGCCGGGTGCAGAGGCAGGAAGTGACGTACAAACTCCGCCTTGTAGATCACATGATTCTATATTCGTGCAGTTTGTCTCATGCCTTCCAACCCATTAGACCCGTCTGTGTCACTACTTGCTCCCACAATAACCTGTGCTGCACCCATTCACTGATAATTCACTTTTTAAGGCTGCTTGCTTGTGTGTGAGGCTATACCTGTTTGTGTGCATGTGCATGCAGCTTGCATGTGCGCCTTTGTCCTGTGTGCAGATGTGGGTGTATGTCTTTTGTGTTCAGTTTGGCCTCAACAGTGCGCTGTAGCCAAGTGAACAAGTGTTAACAAGCTCTGTGCAGACTGTATTTATTTAATCCATATGCTGGTGAACTGTACAGCTGTGTGCTGCTCCTGGTATGTCTGCAAGGAAAAATCACTCGGCAGTCGGAGCCTTGTCTGAGGTGCAGGAATTATTGCCATGTCAGCTCAACCGGGCTGCTTATTTTGACAAAAAGTTGTACTTCTTCTCTCTTTAAAGGAGCGCTTTGCTGATGTATCAATATTTTTTTGCCACCAAGTATTAGTCATAGATGAGACATGCATTTACCGGTAGTACACGTGCATTCCCTCTGCACCACTGTAGCACACTCTGGTAACTTTCAGCCCTCACTTAGAAACCCTGACATCATAGCGAAAGTTTGGCCGAGAGCAGCCAACTTACACTTAGACATAAACAGTGAATTTTATGGGTTACCTCACATTTTATAACATGTTGTCAGATTGGATTGTCAGCAAAGAAACACAGAAGCTCTCGGGCGGCTGCTGATAGTGCCTCTGCCAGATCGTCAGCAGAGGCAGCGCCACCGCGATGATAAAGACAGAGCTGCTGGGAGCTGACAGGCCAGTGGCTAGGGGTGCTGTGCAGCAGCTAGCATCCAGCTCGCCCAGCTAAAGCGGCCAGGCTTCCTGGCAGCAGCAGAACAGCTCACCAGAACAATAACAACAGAGTAGCTGGGAGCTGACAGATAGTTCCAACTGGTAGTTTTTTTAGGTCCAGGTGCCCAACACGCAAGCGACTCAGTCACCATGCAGCAGTGGGTTTCACGGTAGACTGCGGCGTGTCTTTGGCTGTGTTGTCAGTGCCAGTTCAGAGGGGGGGTGTGCGGGACAATGTGGGCACAATTTTGCCATCAGAGATGAGCAGGAGGGGAAAACACATGGAGCCAGAGAGATGTTGATTGGATGTTTCTGTGTGTATATGGAGCTGTAGGCTGTGTGACATTTCCACACTCTTGTATCCCAGATAGAGGTACATATCTTAACTTGTTACTTCTGCCTACTTTCTCGACAGTGTAAATCGGGGCCATGCTCTGTGAAGTTTTATCTGCAGCTGTCATCTCATTTTGCCAGAGTTTCTGTGCCATGTGGTGGGTCCCAGACAAAAACCGTTCACGTCACAGTCAGGAGTCGATGTTTTGACTGCATATTCTCCATGGTGGCACTTTTTTAAATTAGTATGTAATTATTTTCTATGGACATTATTGACTGCATGTTTTCTATCTGTAAACGGGAAGTGTAGATGCTTAGTCAACATTCAGTGTGCCAGTGTAACAATGTGCAAATGCTTCTATTGTGCATGGATTTATTAATTAATTAGTTAACAAAAAATGTAGACATTTTACATGACAATAATTGGTATACAGACGTTTGGTATACAGAAAACACTCTTGTATACAGTGAATTACTTTATACAGTGTATCATTATGACTTTATTCTCAAGGAAGCTTTCCTCTCGGTGAGCTGAGTCATCGTTGCCCTCTTTCTCTGAAACGTGTCTTACAAAAGTCACTTATTTGGTCTTAATGAATCACTGCTGAGTAAGTCGAACTGGAAAATCAGACCTTTTTGACTCCAGCTGCTTCGTGTCCCTCGGATATGTTTGACTGCAATAACAAACTCTGTTGAGTTTGACTCCTGAATCTTTTCAGGGCCAATTGTCGGTAATGGAACATGAAAAGTTCCATATTGTTGAGGGTATTGGAGAAACTGCTGTGCCTTTGACTGCAACGGGCTAAAAGGGGACGTGTGAGATATTGGCAGAAAGAAATGGATTTGACTACTGTCGGAGAAAATAACACTAGTGACTGAAAGATTGGTTGGTTGAGAATGTTTTTTTTATTATTACTGCTAATTACTTCCAAAGCACTGGAGGTAGGTCGTAGTGATGGAAATGCTAAGAAGGACAGCACTGAATCGGACTTGGAGTCAGAGACAGGGAGTGAGATGCAAGACAAAGTGAATTACCATCAGACTAATGTTGTAATGATCTCAATGCAGACTTAATAAGGAGGTGTCTGTGCTTTGTTTAGCTAAGACCTGCTGAGGTTTGGCATGTGCGTCTTACTCAGAGCTGCTGAAGATGTAATGCTTTGAATTTTGACTGTTAACTTTGCTGTTGGGTCACAGCTCGTCTTTAAAATGTCAAGTCTAAATAGGGATGACAGAAATACAACCTAGACAAGCATTAAGGCAAATTTATGCTCAACGCTGGATACGTACATGGACAGAGCCTTCTGTTCATAGATGAGATGTACCTTTTTATTATATAAATTAAAGTAGAAATATTATGTTCAAAAGTAGAGATGATGCTATATATACAAAAATGTGCACTATAGAGATAGGAATCAGAGTTCTGTTCATTGATACAATTTCCGGAAAGGCCCGTAGGCTTTGTATCAACTTTACTGATTTGTCCTGCAGTCTCTCCAGCAATCATTGCATATCTCTGAGTCAGGTTGTGTCAGATATCATGATATTGCATACATATTCCATTTAGCAGTCCAGAGCCTTGTGAGCACTTAAGTCAGGTGGTGATAGATGTTGTGTTTAACATTTGATAGCCCTGCTGTCTAATGCCAAAACATGTCCAATACTAAATTAGCCAGTATAACTGGTCAAGTTCCATTCTTTGGTCCTGAAGAGTTCCTGCTTTTCTCAGACATCTGCCCCAGCTGCTTAACAGCACAGCTTTACTGCTGGAATATTAAGTTTAATACCTACTTTTAGACTGGAGAAAATAACCAACCTCTCTAATGGATAAGTGCCACAGAATGCTTAATTCTGTGTGCGTGCGTGTGTGTGTTTGTGTGTGTGTGTGTGTGTTTGAACGTGTGGTAATCTTCATGGCAGGTTCCTTGCCATTAGTGCACAACTGAACAAGGCAGCAATTCATTCAGCAGATTTAACTGTTGTGTGTATGTTGTGTGTTTTGTGTGTGTGTGTGTGAGTGGCCGTGTGGCAGGTTTCTAAGTGAAGAGTGTGTGTTGTTTTTAGAGAATTGTTTCCGTGCGCCTGTCTGCACCATATGGTCCAATGTGGAAAAAGGCCCCTTTAGGGGCCTGTGTGTATGGATATATGTTCTGTGTCTGTGTGTGAGAGGGAGAGAGAGAATGAGGGAAAATGTGTATTTGTGTGTATGACTGTGTGTACAGCGGTCTGGTCTGCCCAGAGTGAAGCTGTAAAAACAAAAACGTCTCAAAGGAAAAAAAAGCTGCATGGGAGCAGTGATGTCAAATACTACCCCATTCTCTGTCTGACACACACACACACACACACACACACACACACACACGGAAATATGCATGACCACTGTTCTGCTATATTCTTCCTTTTATTGTTTTCGTTTCTCTCCCTTGGTTTTGATAATAGTGTCTCTTCTCACCTTGAATCTCATGTGGTCTTTTACTTCAACGATCACATTCTATTTTTACTTCCCCCCAAAAAATAAGATCTTTCTTTTCAGCAGCAGCTTATCGATTCTCATTGTCTCTAAGTCAGCTTTTTTGTGTTTGGTGTTGTTGTCAAATAAGTGAAAATTGTATCTTTAAATTTTTCCATCAGTAATTATTTTCTTCCCTCGTCTTGTTTTTCATTTGTCTGTTTTGTTATTCGCTTGTCGTTTATTTTGTCTAATTGGTGTAAACCTCAGGGCTGTGGTAACGACTTCTGGGGTTAACAAGCTTCTGCTAACAATCACTCACTCGCACATGCTCGCGCGCACACACACACACACACACACACACATATTTGGTGCAACTATTCAAACACTCACATGCACTTACGTAAGCATTTGCAGTATAAACAGATGTAAATAATGTAAGCATATACTTACAAATGTATTCATACAAGGATACACAAAGCCACACACAAGCATGCATCTTTACACACAGTTTTAAGACCACCTGTTGTACCAAGTACTGATGTTAGCAGAAGAAACCTGAGACCTCTGCTGTGGTTCAGGGCCGAACATAAACCTGTAGAATTATCCAGGAGACTCCTCTGTTTCTATGTTGAAGACCATTTTGGACGTCATTTAAAGAAAAACATCAAATGATGATTGAATGAGATTGAGGGCGGGCACCAGTAGCTCCTGCTGCTTTATTGATCACGTTGCTGCAACCAGTAGCATCACCCATCATGCCATCATTACCTCCGCCATGGACGTTGTATCACATTTTACAGAGTATCTAGATAGAACAGGCAGATCCAGGAATTATTATTTGTGCGAGACGGCGTGTTAGCCTTCGTGGAGGTTATACGCTCTCTGAGTTGTAATATTTTTTATATTTTTCTCAATAAATAAATAAGAGCAGGCCTGGATAGTAGGTTGGAAGTCGTACAATTTCTGTATGTGTATGATGCAATAACAACCAAGACCAAGAAAGACAGAATGACCTTCCCTTGTTTCAAAAAGTTGTCGACATGACGCTACGATTGTTTGACAGGAGAATGTCGTCAGTGCTCGAATACAGTGTCGAGTTTTACTCCATACTCACAAGAGTTGTCACTAAAAAGTTCAATTGCATGAAGGTGCTCAGGTGTCTAATACATTAAATAATCTCCTCCTAACTTGGTTCTTCGCTTGAACCCAGCAGCACATTAAGGATTTTGCATGAATAGCTCCGAGATGCTAAATTCCTCTAAGCCTTATTGACGACTGGATTCCGACTGGAGTCTCGACTGCAGCAGGATGCGAGTTCTCCTGGTGTGAACTCCCGCTCTAATCTCTCCCTCCTCCGTCTCTCTCTCTTGCTCTCTCTGGTATCTTGATATGGTCTGTGTTCTGCAGGGACTTCTAAACATTTACATTTCTGCTTTCAAGTGCTGTTTATATATGGCTCTTATCTGCTATCTTACACACACACACACACATACACACGAGTGCACATTCAGACAGGGACAGACGGTGAATCAAACCTTTTTTTCGTCGTGTCGGTAACACTGTCGCTATGTCCATAATAGGACAGGAGGAGAGAGAAAGAGGGAGGCACAAAGAGAAAAGAGTGCCACATAGACAGAAGGAGGGGGAGGCAGATAATTTGCCACCAGAGTGTTTTGTGGTGAGGTGAGGCGTGGAACTTTGGTGACATTTTTTGTTTCTTCTCCACTGATCCCCTGTCAGGAAAATTCTGTTTTCGTTACCCCCCCCCCCCCCTTCGATTGCAGCTTCCGCTACAGAATAGCACCCCGGGGAGCAGGAGGGGCTCTGTGATGTGCTCAAGGACGCTCGGACAGGGGGGGGGGGGGATCCTTACAGTCGCAAGGGGAAATAACTTGGCCTTCTCTATGAAGGATGCTTTTAGTCTTTAGTCATACTGCCACCCTGCCCTGCCACCCTTGGCTTGTGTCTTGATAAACTTCCTGACAAAAACACCCCTGAGACCAGGGGCTCTGTCCTCTTCTTCACTCTGTAAGGCAGAACAGAAAAAGCTACTACAGTACAAACTTTATAATATATTTAGGTTTTGGACTGTGTTTCAGACCAAACAAGTCATTTGAAGATATCTTACTGAGGTGTTGTTACATTTAAACCCTCTTAACACAGACCTCCTGAGTGCAGGTCCCCATCGATGATTGTTTGCCGAAACCAGTTTAAATGGATCTAAAATCAAATTCATAATATCTTTATAATAAGCAAAAATATTAAATTAGGCTCTGGTGGACCACTTCTGTTGAGTTTAAAGGGTTAAATACCAGAATAATTCCCCCATTTTTGGGAAATTTACATGGGAAAATGATACTATAAACCAGAACATGTGGACTTGTGTATGAGAACCCAGTCTTCCCCTGTCCTGTTAATCATCCTTTGACCTAGCATTGTTTGAAAGGAGCACCACTGCACCAGGTTGAAGATTCGGCCTATAACAGGACATGGAGTATGTCACTGTATCCCAGCGGGCTCCAGAAGTGCTGCTCAGAGCTGACCCTGACATTTGATCTTCCTCTTAGACCAGTGAGACATGAGACAATTCCACTACAGGGATCAGTGGAGTATCACATCACAGGGGTCCTCTTCTTGCCATCAGCCACTGTCACATTATCACATGGTTCCAAATCGACAATGTATTTGTTGCTAACTCTATTTGACAGCTCTAATCTGTTCTCTTTATTCCTTTCTTTTTTTAAGGCTGGTTGAATTTATTGCTTCAGGGAGATGTGATGTGAATTGCAGGATGATAGAGCAAGGCAGGCTCATCCAGAGAGAGCGACAGAGACAGAGAGAGAGAGAGAGAGAGAGAGAGGGAGAAAGTCTTGTTACAGTGAAGTTATGGCGAGAGAGTAGAAATAGGGGGAGAGAGAGAGAGAGAGGAAATGACACATAGGTGGAAAGAATCTCATCCCTGCTCCTGTCTCACACTGACTTTCTTCTTCTGTCTGTGACACTTTGCACACACACACACACACACACACACACACACACACACACACACACACACACACACACACACACACACACACACACACACACACACACACACACACACACACACACACACACACACACACACACCATATAATTGAACAGTAATTGAACACTTCTTAAGAGGTTCAAAGTAAAGATTCATGGATCATGTGTGTGTCTGTGTGTTCACGTGCGAGGAGATGTGTGTGTGCGTGCACGTCTGTATGTGCCGTCTGATTCTTATCACACCGTTTGACTGGGAGCTTCTTTTAAGGCAATGAATTTGCATCTCGTCCTCTTTCTGTCTCCTCATCTCTTCCCTTTCTAAATCTCTCTAAGTCTCTTGTTGCGTGTTATTCTCTCTCCCTCTCTCTCTGTCTTTCTGTCTGTCGACCTGTCTGTTGTCTTTCTCTAGTCACGGAACAGTTGTCAGTTATTATCAGTGTTCATTGCCCAAAAGACTTGAAGCTGAATCAAATATAAACCCATGCTCAATATTTGGTATCTGTGCATCTTTGTTTTCAAACTCCACTTATCTATCTAGCTGCTGATCTACTTTCTCTCACAAAGTTATATTTTGTGTGTCGAGACGATGCCTGTATAAACATGCAGAGTTTCAGGTTTGACAGGTAGAAACACTCAAGAAAACAACTCTGCCAGTGAAGCGTTTGTATTTTACTTTGTCCATTTCAGCTTCTCCACAACAATTTAACATTAGCAGAAGCAGAGCACTGTGGTTGTGTAAAACATGTCGCCAACAGATTGTAACAGCTGAAAATTGTTTGGTATTTTGATAGAACAATGAAGGAGAGATACAAGTTTGTCTCAAACAAAGGCCTGTTAACATCTGAAGGCTTTGGTAAATAAGGCCCTGGTCAGTTTCAGAGGAATTATGGTCTTCATGGACTTTTTTGAAAGCACATTTGTCTCTCTGTATGCTGACAATATACTGTATTTCACTTTTTGGACAGATCTGGGTGTAGTTTTGGGATCTTCTCACAAAACACGAGTTGATTAGACTTCAGCGGTGAGAATTTGTCTGACGTCGGAGACTTTCAGGTCTGCTGCCAAACTGCTTTGATATTATCGGTGTAAATCAGTCCCAGAGGATGAACACTGTCAAGCGTTGGCAGAGTTTTCAGTTTTTTTCGTCTTCAAGTTTTTGAATAGTTGCCACAATTGTGGTTTGCTGCTTTTTGATTGATGCATAACTGCAGTTTAATGGTGCACATACAAGTATTAGATGCAAAGGTGATGATTTCTGATAAAGTTCATAGCCGAAAGGGAACAGTTAGATTTACCTCCGGCTTATTCATCCATTAATGCCCCTCTCTATTTGACATTTTACATAATGCTACGGTTCAGCCTCAGGGCTGCAAAATATTTTTCGAAAATTCAAGAGCTGTCACTCGCAGCAAAAATTTTACATGGAGGAAAATCTCACCTGCATACCAAGGGCGTGCTGTTTTATTTTATTCAAATGCCATTCATCAGCCGCATAGATCTGAGAGAGATGGAGAGAACAATAAAAAGATGAAAAGAAGACAGAGGGAGGAGCTGGGTAAAAAAATAAGAGAAGAAAAGATTTAGGGTGTAGTAAGAGATCGAAAGGTTTATGTACTAAACTCTATCTTGGTGCGCGTCCGTGCTTGTAGTTGTGTGTCTCTGTGTGGATTTGAAGGGTGTACCGGCATTTAGATGGGTGTGAGAACTAAAGATTACATACCTGTGCTCTTATTACTGATCCACACCTGAATCTCTTGCAAATCTTTGACCTACTTAAGGTGCCCTGATCGAGGAGAGGTCCCATGATTTATCCTCAGCACACATGATAAACATGCTGATAAGTTCCCACAATACAGGCGAGAATGGTTGAATCCAGATTCATCTTTTTAAAAATGTCAGAATGTCATTGTTTTGTGGCCGGACGAGCTGTTAGATAACACGTACTGCACATCACGCCCTGAGAGACAAATGCTTTCCGAGGTGTGATCAAGAAATCTGCAGATGTCTTTGGAAATTGAGTGTTCGCTGCCAAATCCTCTGAGTAACAGGATCTGTCAAGATTTATTATTGTGTGTTAGCAACTGTCAGACATGGGAACTTGCTTATCTTTTACATTCGGAAACCCAATTACTCCATTTCATAGGTAAAGCCAATGTAAAGGAATATTGAGAGGAGACACAACAGAGCTGGGATGACCTTTCACGCAGGGGCAGCACAGTAGAGTTGTGGGAGATTTGTATCTGTACACAGCGGCAGTAATCCTACATAATGAACTGTGCATGTTGCGTGAATTAGACAAGGCGGGTGTAGTGCTGTGTCTGCCCGCAGGTCAGAACACGGTAAAAGGCACATTTCCACAGAGGGGCTTTCACCGGAGGGCTCTGTTTACACGGCTCAGCTTGCTTTTTTCCCCTCCAGTTATTGTCCAAACCAAAGTGTATTGCAGAGAGCGGGGGGGGGGGGGGGGGGGGGAGGGCACAATGACTCCTCCATTATGCTCAATTAATTTTGTCGATATTTCAGTCAGAGGACCCCATGTCAAGGCAATGCTATCTGAAATCCCCTCCTCCCTAAGCCTCTCTCGTCCAGAAAATCACCCGGGGCATGCCGATACAGATAATCACAAGTGATTGATTTCAGTTTATCACATGGAGAACATGGAGTTTGGATGAATCCCGGTCAATGTGCATCACACTCACCTAGTTGTGCATGAGCAGTTTGATGCTAAGGGCTACGATAACCAAGCCCCTTTAGGTCAAATGAATGGCTTTGATTTGCAGAGTGAAAGCCAGTCTACGAAGTAGCTACTGATTTGTGTTAGATTTTTTAACTCCGCCACGAAGTTCATGTTTTAGTTTTATTATAAGAACCCCATTAAATGGTGATGCAGACAAAGGAGCTGATCCAGGGATTTATACAAATCTTTTATGGGGACATTTTCATCAATTTCCCAAGGTATAATGTGTGGATCTTGATAAAAACAAAAAAAACTTTATTAATATTATTAAATATTTAGAGGACCGACACATGAGTTTCTGCCTTTTGGTTTGGCTCGTCTGAATTAAAGGGGATTGTTGGAGTTTTGCGAGTGCCATTCTTTTGTTCTTTATAACATTTAATTTGGGCTTCAAGACCTCATCATGGTGAACATGAACAAAACAACCCATATTGAATCCATAGGCTGCGATGTGTGTGTGCTCCTCTCTGTGTGACTCAGAGCTTTTATCTCAGAGCTCTGATGTCGCAACGACCTGCAACTTCCCCAAGGCACAGGAAAGATCACCGTGTGTGAGTGTATGCGTGACTGAGTGTGTGTGTGTGTGTGTAAGTGAGTGAGGAAACTAGGGATGACACCGAGCGAGAGAGAAATGGATGTGAGCTCGCCCATGGAGATTTTATTTCTTCAGGCAAACCTTCTCCGTCTCAGTGCAGCTCGACGACAGAGTCGCTGTTTTAATTAGGAAAGTAACTTTTATCACTTCTAAAAGGAAGAGAAGATGATATCCCTGTAAGTTTCCACCTCGTGAAAAATATTTCCCGTGCTCTTTTAGAAAAAGCGATGGGCTAAAGTTAAGAATTTGAAACTTGATGAAGAATTTTAGGTGCCTTTAAACTCCTACTTGACAATTACTCCCCCTCCTGTGTCTTTTATAACTTCTAGAAATCAAAAGATCCAGGTATCGCCTTTTTAGCCCAGAAGCTATAAAGCAAATCCAGTAATTTGCAGGAAACCTCTTCGTTATCTGCACTTTTTTGATCTTTAATTAATGATTAACGATCAGCCATAGTTATCACAGTTGTAAAACAGCTATTTTCTTGTAACTCTAGTGTTTCTGGTTCATTCTTATCCCAGACAGAAATGATGATTGTTCAGTCTGTGTTGTTGAAAATGTTCCTGATAGTTTTAGTGCAGGATCCTGTTGTAATTCTCTGGGAGCGACTTGTCTACCTCCGTCGTCCCTCTGGGGCAGACTGAGGTCTCATAACCATCCGCTGTGCGAGAGCGTATCTGTGTGCATGTGTATCTGTCAGTTGTTATGCAGGATAGAGGAAATGAAAGCTCAGACTGAGCCCCAAGGCTCTCTAAACTGTCTCAGTGTCCTTCACATGCATGTGTGTGTCTGTGTGTGTGTGTGTGTGTGTGTTTGGGGGGGTTGAGCACATCTGCTCCCCTAAATAAGTGTGTGAGAAAACACAAGTTGGTGTCGACAATGAGAAGACAATGCACTCAAGTGCTCTTTCTTTTCCCCTGCTACACTCAAGTACACACACTGATACGTTACAAAAAAAGTACACACACAGATACTTATACTGTACTCACACATGAAGGGATTGAATCTCAGCTTTTGTTGCGAAATACTAGGCAGTGCAGCAGTCTTCTTCCCCTTTTAGGACCTGTGTGTGCACGTGTATGTGTTCTTTTGAGTGGTAGACGTACTGTGTGTAACTTTCAAACTCTCCTCCACACAACCAACAGTTGCTCACATTATGGATCAGTGTATGATGCATTACATCACACTCGTGCTTGTGGCTCTTACTCCTATTATATAACATTTGATTCACTGACTTAAAAACATATTTGTCATTGTTCAGTCTTCTTTAATTTAAGTTGTATTCAACACGACCCAAGCTGCATAGTGTGTGTGTTTGTGTGTAATTTCCTGGTTGTCCCCCAGCAACCCCCGAGCTGTGATCACAGGAAGTTGAGAGGAAGTCTTCGGGTCTCCGCTACACAGACACACACACACAGACACGCACTTCTACTTCCTCCCACGCTTTCACACGAGTCGGAGAAATCTAAGTGGAGTGAGACAGAAAGGGAGGGACTCTGTTCAGGTGTGATGATCTTTTCTTTTTTTTCAACTATTCTCTTTCTCTGTCGAGTGTGAAGTCTGTCGGCTTCTTCACCACCTTCTCTCACACTCTTATCTTCTTTTTCTCGCTCAGTCCTTCTCTGTGAGGCATCAGCAAACTCCTCATCTGAGGATGCAGGGGAAATGCAGTAAAAGCAACCTGCTGAACAGAGACCTGCGTGGTGTACAGATGACAGAGACCACGATACAGGGATTCTTACTTTGACAGGAGTGTGGCAGGATAACTGGACATATTTATAATAAAAAATCAGGTTGGTCCCTGTCAGACTTTTCAATATACTTTGTCCATGTGACCAAAGAAGTCCCTCTTGTTGTCAGGAGGTCCCCATTCAGTCTTGACTAATCAAAGTTTATAGGAATTACTTCGTTCTGCAATAACTCTCCGCCTTGTTGTTTGCGTTGTCCTCATGGACATTTGCCCGACACGTTATCTGGGAGGTACTAAAGACATTTGCTGTCTTCTGGCTTCTTTCTTTTCCAGTTTAGATATACTTGGCTTCCTATGTTTTCCAAAGAATGGTACCATAACAATATATAGTGAGTGTTGTGTGCCCTTAGTGTTCTGATACCCCCATTCTAAATTAATATCCCAAGACATACTCCATCATCCTGTCTTTAAACCAGAGCACAGAAAGTCTCGACCTCTGTTCTGAAACTTACAGAAATGGCTGTTTCTGGGGTTTGGATGTATTATAGGTTGTTTGTCCTTCGGTTGCTTGTAATCACCAGAACCCAAGTACAATGTGTGTCTGGATAAAAAGGCAAGTTGTTGGCAATCTCAGCGGTTGTGCATTGTGATGCTGATATTGTGGATTGTCTTTATTCATTTATTTTCTGCTGCTGTGGTTTTGAGGTGTGTAATCACCAAGAACACCCCCCCCTCCTCTTTCATACACTACTTTGTCCCTTTACTCTGTGAATAAAGGCATTTCAATAAGACACCTTTTTAATACAATAATTTTGAGGATTTGTAGGACGTCCCTTAATTATTTATGAGACACTGCTTTTGATGTGTTTTTCATTTTTGTGTATATGCTGTGATTTGTATCTCTGTACTGTCAGTGTGTTAACTATGATATTAAGGCTGTGATGTAATACTTCTATCAAATTCTCTGCTTTTAGTTTGAAGAATTCTATTTCCCTAGAAAAAAGCCTCAGTTTATTGTTTCTTCAGTTAGTTGTAATACAGCAACAATAGATTTCAAAGCTGTGTGTGTGTGGTGCTTAGCTGAGGCAGGGAGAGAAACTAAATGAGGATTTAATTAACTTATTTTTAAACAATGTAAATGATTGGAGGCAAGTGATGGAACTAATCTTTTAATGTGGTCTCATTACAATCGTTTAGGGCTGAACTCAACCAAAGAAAATCTCAAATTGAACCTGTACTACATCCAGAAGAGCATGGGGGGGGACCTTGTCGGGTTATTCCCCTTAATTATAATAAATATACATAAATTCATTTTAAACCAATCATATTGAAATAAACCAAATTTTAACTAAAAGTGGAGCTTTTCAACAAAACGCAGCCCAAACAGAGTTCTTTTTAAAATGATAGACTGAACTGTAAGAATGAGATCAGATTCAAACTTATGGACCAACCAAACTACCAATCATATCTGCGTCTGTGACTTAGTGACTCCGTCTCTCTATTTGTAATCATTTTGTTTGTGGAGCAGAGCCTGACTTACATTTTCAATCTTCTTTTTTTGAAACTCCACAAGTATATTAATCAGGAAGTCAATGGATGCCTTTTCATATTTCTGATTTCTTGGCTTTTTTTCTGTATCTCAATGGAAACAACTCTAATTTTGACAACATTTTTGAGGAGGCACTCCACTCAGAACTTTTTAGCGGTAAACAACACAAAGATACCAAACAGCTTTCTGTTAACAGGATATGGATATGAACGGATTAAGTTGTTATCACCGGCACTGAACTACAGGATTACTCACTGCCTACACACCTGCACACTAAATAAACACCAAATAAAGGCAAACTGGACCATAGCGTCCCGTGGGCAGCTCTCAGGTTGTAGAGTAAGAAGATTAGTATGGGTGTTCCTCGCTGTATTTATATGATTACTTATCTGAAATGTGTTTTTTCAGTTGTTCTTTATTGCTAAGGGAAATATTACTACTTCAGGTAACGGTGTTTGCACCAACAAATCTGCTCTCTTAAGTTGCCAGCAGGGATATGTCACCTCCTTATGTTGTTTTTGTGAAATAATGTGTTTATTCCTGCTTTACAACATCTCTGGGAGGCACCTTACTGTTTAAATCCATTCTAAATATTATGATTTATTATATGTAGGTGCAAGTCTGTGTGTTGACATGTGTTTTCACTCTCTGTGCCGGTGTGCGATCCATAATGATCACTTCTCGTTGCCAATCTCCATCTCTTTGCAGCCAATTTAACAATCGGTAATTACACACACTCCTGGCTGTGTGTGTGTGTGTGTGTGTGTGTGTGTGTGTGTGTGTGTGTGTGTGTGTGTGTGTGTGTGTGTGTGTGTGTGTGTGTGTGTGTGTGTGTGTGTGTGTGTGTGTGTGTGTGTGTGTGTGTGTGTGTGTGTGTGTGTGTGTGTGTGTGTGTGTGTGTGTGTGTGTTTTCTCCATACTTCCACATGTGTGAAACTGCTCCCTCATGACAGTTGTGTGATTTATCCCTAAAGTTCTTAATGACATTTACACTCACACACAGCTGTTGACCACAACTCCACAACTTTGCCTGCTCACCGCAAAAACAGTGGTTAAGTTGAAATCATCAGTTATGGCGAGAGAGAGAGAGAGATCCATTTTTAAAGTAGCTTTCTCAGACGTGACCACACACACATGGTATGCTCCACACACACACACATTCACGCACAGACAGGGTATGCTCTAAGGACCATAGCAGGGGAGCTGTGTCTGTTAGTCTGTGTCTTTGTGTGCGTGTGTGCGTGTCAAGTTGAAATCCAGACAGCCATTCCAGAGGCGAGACTATTGAGTCTTATAAACTCTCAGGTCACAGATTATTGAAATAGCAGAAGAGATATATAGTCTGTGCCTGTGTGTGTCTTCTGCTCCCACTCTGTCACTAAAAACATCAGCTGAAATCCAGACGCACTCACACACACACACACACACACACACACACACACACACGACCACGTGTATTTATATGTAGTTAATAAAACAACGTACGTGTGTGTGAGGGAAAGATTTTGAAGCAGTTGTCTATGCCAGTATTTAACCTAACAGCTTGAATTTGTGTGTGTGTTGTGACACTGATTTATTTCAGCATCATTTACAGTGCCTTTGGGAAACCGAACTCTTGGCGGCTTTTTCATTGTAATAGTCTAAAATACACAGAGGTAGTCTATTGTGTGGCCTAATCTAACAACACATGCTTTGTTTTAACCTTCTAACCTCCCGTTGTTTTCACTTGAGATGCTCGCACAGGCTAATAGGTTTAAACCCATTCCTTCTGAGGATGAGAGTGATCTGTTTTTATTCTCCTCTGACCCACCTGTGGGCTTCGACACACACACACACACACACTCTTTAAAATAAGGTTTTATACACCACAGTGCTTTCAAATTTGCATTTCCTTGCAGATTGAAACAGCTAGTTTGTGTTGTGCCACGTAAGCCACTGGCCAAGTGGATTGTCGTCGCTTTAAACATTTTCTGTGCAGCTGTCGTTTTTTGTGTGTTGTAAAGTTAAAGAGTCAAAGTGAGCTCGAGTGCAGAAGTTCCGCCGTTTCAATTTGCAGACTAGTTTCAGACAGACTCCCTCTGCGACTTCAGGAACGCTCTTTTCCTAATCTCAGTAGTTTCTGTTCAATAGCCAGACGACTGGGGTCGTAATCGGGCAGCTCCCACTTTGTACATTTGTCTGCATGTCGTGTTAACCAGCGTTCTGCTTTGACTCCCTTAAGGGGTAAATTGCCCTCCCGCAAAGAAACACACGTACACACATACGCACACATATGCACAAAGCCACACGCAGACTACAGTGCTTCCCAGACCCTGTGTGGTGCAGTAATCCAATGTAGCTATTCAAGGTCAGATTCCCCTAATAGACTTTTAATGAAGTTTGTGAGGGGGAGGTTGGGAGTATGTGGTGGTGGGGGTCCATTGCAGTTGTGTGCACTTTGTGTTACATATATATAGCTTCTTTGTTTTTGTTCAAATAAAAAGTCATGCAATATCTCAGGAAATGCAATGACAGTGAAGTAGTAAAGGTACAGTGACTTGCAGACTGAAGTTCACCTGACGGGCTCCCAGCTCACTGTGAATCAGTCCTTTCCCTGCTGTATTCTCACATTGGCTCACTCCGGACCTTTCACTGAGGGCCCGAAAAGTTCTGGAGTGTGTCTGGAGCAAAAATGATGTTCTCACGCACAGTCGTCGTCTCTCCCCCCCCCCTGAAAATTTAGGATAACATGTACATTAATAATACTTAATCACTTAATGTGCAAGGACACAGCAACATTAAACTTTAAATCTTGGATCAAAGTAAACTACAAAAAGCCACTTTAAAACTTTTTTTGGCCCGTATGCGAATCTGCAGAACTGCCTCCTGTCGCCATGTTCACTCTTTTTCTTTAGAATACTTAATCACCATAAGAAGTCTGTTTTCTTTTATCAGGCTCTGGAACGTGTTATTGGAAGCTGTACGTACACTTTGCATTAGGAAATTGAAGCAATGGTGTGATTTACTACTGTTTATACGGAAACTGACGGACACAGGGAGCTTCGGTTTCTCCGCTATGATTCATTACCAGGTGTCTATCCGTCTGTCACATGCAGTGATTGAAGCTGTGCTTTCGACACCTTTACACGTACGCCCAGCAGCGGACTCATCAAGGTTCACGCAGGGATAGGCTCTGCACGAGGCAGGCAGAGAAATAGAGATTAAGAAGACGACAGCCACAGAGGTGGAGGGTGGGGAAGAGCGAGAGATTAATTGAGAGAGAGCCAGATGAAAGATGGACAGATAGCGAGGGGAGGAAGAGGAGGAGCAAAGTGTCTGTGTCTGTGTGTGTCTGTGTCTGTGTGTGAGCAGGATCCAGACCAGAGAGAAGTAAGCAGAGAGAGTGTAGGAGCAGAAATAGGGAGAGAGGCTCATAATGAGAGTGAGGTATTGAAACGTGAAGCTCTGATTAAGTTTGACATCTAAGATGACATATTTTGCATGCTGTTACCCCATTACAAATGAGTTCTACACTCTGGGTTAGTGTGTGTGAGAGACTTCTGGTATTGATTAGGGGCCTTGCTGGCAACTGAAAGCTTTTAGTCTTTAAATGGCAGGTGGACTCCGTCTCACAGTGGTTTTATGTTGACCACCTCCCTCTCCCTCCCTCCTTCTGCTTCTCTCTCGACTCTAACTTCAATTAGACTCCTGCCCCTGCAAAATCAATTCCAAGCTGTTGCTGACACCCCCCCCCCCTTCCTCCAAACCCCCCCCCCCCCCCCCCCCCCCCTGTTTCTGGAAGTGGCCAGACGCACCCCCGCTCCCATGCGGCGCTCCGGTCGTGCACCTGCGGCTGATTTTGATTATTATCCTGCCGCCCCAAATAGGCTCGGTTTCACGGACTGATCTGTTTTGTCTGCACGGGCACTAAAAAAAGCCTCACGTGCACACTTTCAGTAATATTTTCTTCAGCTGCTTCCACTCACTGACACGTAACCCAAAGCCACGGGCCGTTTCATCGCGACTGCCATTTTGTGCATCGGTGGCCTTCTAAGAAGTAACGATCTGTGACATTTGCACATAAATAAATGACTGCCGAGTGATATACGGCACAGCCACGATCATGAAGGCTTTAACATTTGCCACAAACAAGAGCCGGTGTCTGCCAGGACCCTTTCTTTTTTTCACGGAGAGAAAGTGACGTGCTCCTGATTTCTAGCAGCTGCTTCAAGAAACAATGATTTGAGAAAGTTTATCACTCGATGGTTGAATAGACAAATTGGTGGTTGCTCAAAGTGAATATTCAATGTGTTGTGTACTTTTTCTTTCATTTAAATTATCCAGCACTGCTTTATTGAACTGCCAGATTTTGGAACAGGGTTTGGCTGACGTTTATGGCGACAAAAAATTCTGCTTATATCTAAACAAGCCAAGGACTCGACACAGTACTGTTTGGCTGCTCCCACCACATGTCCACATGTCCACATCATAGAGAGCCCCCTGGTAGGTGGCTGGTCACAGGTCATGGACCCTGCCTCCTCAATGTTAGTGGATGGGACATGACCCAAGCACAAAAAAGTCAAGGTATAGGTCAAATGTCTTCTCAAATATAGTTTATGCAATTTTACATTGTACTTAACATCTGACCTGACAAACAAAGTCATCTTGAGTGTTTCACAGCTTTGACAAATGTTCAGCAATCCGTTAAAAAGATTAAAAGAGCAGGAAGTTGTTCTTGTTTTCCTACAGTAACTTGTAATTGTTGCAAATAATCAACATCCTGTTTTCCTTTTTCAAACTTAAACTCTCTTTAGACATTCGGAAAAGTTTCAAGGTAAATCACATACAAGTCACACTCTTTTTGGGAATGCGTATAAGTATGTGGAGCTTATCTGCCCCTTCCCTTTTGCATTTTTCCTTTCTTGCTGCACTCCCTCTCTTTGTTCTTTTCCTCCGCCTATCCATTTCCCCAGACAATCTCCTTTTTCTTCTTAAATAAAGAAAATATATTGTCTCTCCCGTCTAAAACCTCTCCTCCCATCCAAAGCTCCTGTCCTCCTTCCTTCATATTCCACTGTCTTATAGTCATTGCTAGCTTATTTATATTAATCAAGAGTAATTAAGTTCTTTCTCACTCCAGAATTAGCACCTACCATTTGCACGTACATGTACAGGCTAGGTTGGCGAATAAAAAAGCTGACATTGTGATTGGCGGTTGGGGAAATAGGCCTACGTCAGGACAAACTTTCATCGCTTCACCACAAACCAGTTTGACTCTTGCTGTCCAACGTCGCTTACAGCTTGACACAAGAGTCTTGATGATGTCATTTTTGGCACCGCTAACCAAACCTAGCACTAAGTGCTAACCACTAAGAGCGTCAGAGAGTGTGTGGTGGCACATTGCCAGTACTTTATCAGGGTTTCCGCTGGTAACATTGCCCAGTGGCAACCTGCCACTGGGGAAAAATCAATCCAACCAATCAATTATCTAATCTGATGTCTTGGTGATTCGCCCAGTCCGACATTTAGTTGGGTGGAGGGCGTATGGACAAATCTTGTCTCATTTAGGTCCAAGTTGGGTTAACTCAACTCTGATCCGGGGTGTCTTCGCTTTCAGTTACTGTGGCGACAGATGGAACAATTGATTGATGGATGATAACCTGTCCAGAGATGCAGGGTTATTTTTTTTTTTTCATGTTTACAGACATCTGTAATGTAAACAATAAAGTGGGTAGGCTAGTCAATGTGACCGATTCCAGGTATCACGTCAAAGGTTTTGTCCGAGCGCAGTGTGTCGGGTTCCATCTGATTCCAAAGGACTCAGTTCAGTTTATCAACACACTTAACATGTGACTCTGAATATGGGCCTCATACATTTGTCCATCTTTGTGCATCTCCATAACAAGGGGACATGGATTACAGCTGGAAGAGCAGATCAGGGACAGGCAGATGAGATGAAAGAGAGGATGTGAGGAGAGCTGGAGAGGAGAGGAAAGGGAAGAGGAAGATGAGATTACCAAAATACTTCAAGTCTGAATTGGTCTCAGACTGACCTAATTTTCCAAGATTCAAGCCTTGGTTGTGCTTTACTTAAATGTTAATTTTCCTATACGGAATTATAGAGTTGATTATATAAATGAAGACATTTTAATTGAATTAATCTATGATTTAGTACTCCTCTTAATCTCTCCCGTGGTCACATTGCCCCCACATTAAATCTCAGGATCCAAACTCTGACTCACAAAAAGTATTTTGGCCTGTGATTTCTTTTAGTTCACCAGCCATTGGCAGATCCACCAAAAAGTTAATATTTGGACCCTGCCCCCTTATGATAAATCTTCCTAAACTGTTTAAAAACCTCGACTCAGGGAATCAGAGACAGAAGGATGGCATCACACGAAAAAGTAGGGACAGATGATGAAGAGCAGGACATGTTGGTACAAAGACTACGAGGATAATATGAAGAGACATAATGACGCAGATCGAAAAAAGAAACAAGCTACAGAGAGATCTCTGTGTAAAGAGACCTTGCCTTTAGCATTATTTCTTCATATGTTGTGCATTAATCCTTTGTTTATGAAAGCTGGAGATGCCAACTGCAGCTATCCCACGGGGTGGGGAGCACAGATATCTGAAGCCGGCAGAAATATGTGGATGTGTTTCAGTATCGGCATCAAACACAATCCATTACAGTGACTATATAATAATACAGTGGGTAAATAGTTGAGTGGGATATCTATGTTTTTCTGTTAGTAAGAAACTGATCTCTGAATAATAGAGAGTTTCTACTAGTTTTTTCTTTCTTTCAATTTGACGGGCAGATTGCAGGAGCCTGGAGTCAAACCACTGACCTTCTGATTACTGGACGACCCAATCATCCAGCGAGAGCTACAGGCAATTTAAAGATGTCAATCTAAAGTTTATTTATCTTATTTTTTGACTGAATGATGACTTGATTGTCTAATCCCCAAAACATTTGCACTGTGGTCAGATTTTTATTAATAAGCAAAACTCCACGTGATAATGAGTCATTGTTTCACAATGCCTCTGTGATAAATGTCTGTGGCTGTTATCGGCCACATACTGCAGAAACTTACCATGCTCCTCCCGGTCCATCCTTCAGCAGTTGTCTTTGGGTGATAATTGACAATTTCAGATAGAAGCTTCACTGGCGTTGGGGCTAATTGCAGTTGATGGAAGTGATTAACTGTCGCGTTTATCCTCGCTGTGGTTTTGAGGCCTTTGTGGTGTTTAGGGGCTAATTGTAGCTAGTAGCAGTAGTTGTTATGCGGTATGTTGTGGTGGGTTGCACCTAATTGTAGCTGATAGTAATGGTTCCAGTCTGTGTATACAGCCTTAAGCAGACAAAGGCTGTACTGCGACACAGAGGCACACACGCTCAGACACACAGACGCTCAGACACACACGCTGAGACACAGACCCGCACACTACAGCCTGGAAACACATACCTATATTTTCTTGCCCACATCCTGGAGCAAGCAAGTGTGTCTGACGTATATAAAAGAACAAGAAATGATTCTTTTGATGATAACTCTTCTTTAGATTTTATAGGACTTCAATCCAAGTTATTCATAATTTTGTTCCCATCGTACTGATCAACTTTTCAAGCTGTCACTGAAAAAATCATACGGGACAGATGGAAACTCAGTCGGGTCGAGCAGTGCTTCTTAGGTTGGGATCTCAGCTTCATCGCTTTACCACAACGAATCTGTAGTTTTCCACTGTGTGGGTGTGGGTGTGGATGGATGGGTGGGTGGGTGGGTGAGTGGGTGCGTATATATGTATGTGTGTGTGTGTGTAAGTGAATGATGAATTCTGACTGGGTGTGGTGTACATCAGATGAGATTTCACTCTGCTCACTGTTCTCTCTCTCGCTCTCGCGCTCTCGCTCTCTCTCTCTCTCTCTCTCTCTCTCTCTCTCTCTCTCTCTCTCTCTCTCTCTCTCTCTCTCTCTCTCTCTCTCTCTCTCTCACATGCTTGTACTTCTATCTTCTCTCACTCATTGGCATAATGCATTCCCTAGCCCCCCGACCGAACCCTAACCATCAAAACTAAATGCCTAAACCTAGTTTTAACCAAGTCCAAGTCCAAAACTTCGAACAGCCCATTAAAAGTGGGACAGAAAGTAAAGAGTAGCCAAAATGTCGTCATTCTGTAGGTTGGAGGCTCAACATTGTCCCCACCAAGGTACATGTACGAGTACACACACACACACACACACGCAGTGAGTGCCAGGTTCTGGGCGTGGGCCCTGACAGACATAAATTGCTTTATTTTAATTGTTGCATGGTAGAGAAAAATAGGGAAAGAGAAAAAAGGGTGAAACACTAGAAAAATTCATTTTTGAAAGAAAGAGAGCTCTCTCGCTCTCCTTTTTTCTCTTTCATTTTCTCTCCTTTTCTCTGTATTTAATTCTTTCTTTTCTTCCTAATCCTCTAGATTATAACACAGGGTTTGCTAAAATGTGGTCCTGGTCTGTTTTTGTGGATCTCTGTGTTTAAGGTCATTTGATTATTTTGTTTTCAGCTAAATTCTCTTTGACCTTCTTTCGAAGTTTGTGTGTGTGTGTTATCCGTCATGATTTAACTGTTAAGTTAAAATTATTTCTTAGACTAACACACTGGGCTACACACATTCTACATCTCATCCACATGCCTTATCAAACGTGCACTACACACCCACGCACACACCCACACACAGTGTCTTTCCTGTCATATTGCATTGATCTAAAAGTGATCCGAATTTGGCGTCTATCAGGCGTCCTTTGTGTGTGACTGTTTATGAGTGAAGACACACACACAAACGCAGAGTATGGGTCAATGGGTTGACTTTGTTTATGGCTGAATATGAACTGAACAACCACAAATAAACACACACTGGCACGCGCACACACACGCACACCAACACACGCAGTATCTCTCTGTCACGACTGTTGTGAACAGAGCGACCACAATTGTTCTCTTTTCAAACAAAAGAAAGATTATGGCTTAACATAAAACATATGCTTGGTTATTTGATGGCTCTGTATAGTGATTATAAGGGAGGCACGGGAGGGATGGTGGGACGACAAAGGGAGGGAGAGGGAAGGGAGAGAAAGAAAAAGGTTTTAATGATCAAATTACTTAAATTATTGCAGCAATTATTCTTGCATCTGAAAGTGGGCGATGGAGACGGAAAAATGCCTGAAATCCAAGGCCAAGGCCCTGGTAAGCTGCCTTTTTGTTTTGTAGGAGGTATATTTACACTGATAATAAATGAGTGTGGTGGCGGGAAAGACAAGGGAAGAGAGGACAGGCTGAGGGATAGAAAAGAGAGACATGTGCGGGGGGGGGGGGGCAAAGAAAATGGGAGATGATTGTGAAAGAGAATAAAAAGGAGAGAGGAAACCAAGGACAGGAGGTGACGCAGATGAGGCACAAGAGACGGCGAGAGATGTGAAAAATTATATTTTGGACGAAGAGAATGAAAGAAAAGCTTGTGGAAAGAGATGCAAAAGAGGGAGCGATAGAGGGAAATCGCTGGAGGGGCTGGATTGAGGTTCTCCACCTCCCTCATCCATCTTTCTGATATGGGGTGTGCGGTTTGATGTGGTTGAGCGTTGGCCATTCTCCCCGTCTCCTCCTCCTCCCTTCGTCTCCCCCCATTCCTCTCTCTCTCTTTCTCTCCCTCACCCCTCTGTCTACCACCCCTCTCAGCCTCTCTGATATGGTTTGGGTTTTGATGTGGTCATGTGTTGAAGATTCTCACGGATGGTTTCCATAACGATAAAAAGAGTCACTCCCTGGTATGGAAAAAATAAAATAAAAAAGAATTGCACTTAAGGATGCAACGGAGATCGTAACACACACACACACACACACACACACACACACACACACACACAGACACACACACACACACACACACACACAAATATCTCACAGCTAAGATGTTTCTGATTTTATGGGGCTGTTTTTCTTTTGACGAGGTTTGTGGTTGAAGATCGTCACAGATTTCAGCGTTCAAAGAAGTTTGTAAATTGAATCAAAGTTTTTCAGTACACATACACCATTGTAACAAAATTGTATTTGTATGCACATAATCCCCAGTATATTATTCCTGTCGTGCAGACTCCTTGTATCTGTTTATGTCGGGATTTTTATGATTGTGAAAATCTGCATAATATTTTGATCTGTCTTTTAACACAGTGCAGTGTCTTCATGTTTTAGATCATGTCGACATCAATCCATTAATGCAACTTTTTCTGTCTTTTCAGAGATGGTGAGGAAGAAGAACCCCCCTATCCGGAGTGTGGGAGGTGAGGAGGAGGAGGAAGAAGAGGGGAGGAGGCCAGCAGCAGGAGAAGAGGAGGAGGAGGGAGAGGAAGAGGGGAGAGTGGGAGCAGAGGCCGAACGGATAAACCGACCCTCTGAGCCAGAGTCCTCCGAGCGGGTCAGAGGCGATGAGGAGCAGGAGGAGGAGGAGGGAGAAAGTGAGTGTGTTTCCTCATCTGTCTCTCCCTCATCAGTGGGTGAACGCTACGCTAATGAGGAGAGAGGGGGCAGGAGAGGAGGAGGAGGAGGAGGAGGAGGAGGGGGCAGGTCCAAACAAGGCAATGCTGCGTTGACTGACAGACCCGAGAGCCAGTCGGAGCCCGAGGACGGGGAGAAGGGGGTGGTGGAGAAGGAGAGGAGCGACCGCGTCTCACCTCCTCTGCTCTCCGCTCCCCACCTCCTCCCCGGACAGGAAGGAGGGGAGGAGTCGACAACCGACACTCCTCCGCTCTCCTCCAGCCCCTCTCCCAAGCTCCAGGACTTCAAGTGCAACGTGTGCGGTTACGGCTACTATGGCAACGACCCCGCCGACCTGGTGAAGCACTTTAGGAAGTATCACCTGGGTCTGCACAACCGCACACGGCAGGACGCTGCCCTCGACACACACATCCTGGCCCTCCACAACATGGCCCCTCAACACACACCTCTAGGTAACTGCAGCTCTCACATGTTTAAGTTCATATATTAAACATCGCTGCTTATCGTAGTAAACATAGTTCACATCACAAGTTAATGACAGAATCACCACTGATCGAGGCTACTGCATTGGACCGTAAAGTGACGTGTCTGTCCTCTGAGACCATTTGCTTTTTTTAGGCTTTATTTCAGAATCATGTCATGTTTAAAAACAAGAATGGCATCAAGTGGAGCACACAACTCCACCAGGTTGACATCTACTAGATCCAGATTTTTATTTGGATCTGTACCAAAGTGCAAATCCTGATTTCTTCCCCTGACTCATCAAGATCCATCAATTATTCTCTGGGAAATATAAGAATATGTTTAAAAAATGCCCTATCTCACAATATGAAATTCCTGGATGAGTTCTTTACCTGATTCATAACACCTCCTTATACAAACCTACGTGGAAATCTGTGCAATTAATAATTGCATCCTGCAAACTAACTGAAAACTACACACAAAAACATAACCTGAGATAAACACAATGATACAGAAATACAATCATCACAATTTACAAATACACAGGGATTAAAACACATGCTCCAGTGTTTCCAAATATAAGATGAGTACTGTAGCATCATCATTTCATGAACTCACAAACTTATGCATAATATTATTCTACACCAAATCACAGCTGGGCAGAATGATCTAGAAAGTTTTTCTTGCATTATGTTTTTGCAAAGATGTTCTGTTTGGACCGTTGTAAAGTTTGTTTTACAATCATGCCACTGCTTCTTGTTGATCTTTAGGTTTTCCCCTTCTCAGATGTCAGAGCTGTTCAATGATTTTTCTTTGCCACTAGCAACATGACCCCTCCCCCCCCCCCCACACACACACCTTTTTGTTGTTTATCTACTTCCACAAGTTGTGACCCCTCCTTGTATTTCTGCCCCCAGACATACAGACAGGACAAGGGCAGAGGAACCAGGCCAAAGAGTCGGGGAAGACGAGGCCAGATATACACGCTCAACAGCATAGGGCAGTTATGATGAATGGCACATATGACGTACAGGTAAGCAAATACATGTCGATCAATTGATGTTTTTCATGAAGTATAATAAGGGAATTTATTCATTTTTTAGTCGGAACTCATTAAAAAACGGACTCAATACATAACATTTGACAGAAATCAACCACAATGTAGATCTAGAGCCACTTCCACAATTAGTTAAACAAAACTGCAAAGAATAAAGCTACAGAAATATCTTGTGGTGAGACCATGTGGAGTTTATTTGAAGGAATGTTTTGGAGTGGTGGAACAGAGACTCACTAGTTCAGTAAAGCTCTTGTTTTGTTACCTCGGGTGCAAAGGTCTGTCTGAAAGTCGAAGAGTTACTAAATTGTGCACAAGGTCTTTGTACTCTGCTTTTTATTTTGTAAGTACATTGATTCATATCTTTCAGAACTTATGTTACCGACATTTGTGACTGCAAATTACTTTCTTGTCTAATTAATTTTTAATAGCACAAATAAGAAGACCTTGGATCCAGTATGAGTGCATGAATGCTGAATACAAAAGTGTCTTAAAAGTTTAGAGTAATTACTCCAAATGACTTGTTCCAAAACAAGCGACACGTTGCTTTAGTTAACAATCCGCTACAATCAGGACATGCGGTCGTAAATTTGAAAACTGAACGGGATTATTTATCGAGCTGAACAATCTGCAGCTGATTTTTAAAAGAGGGCGTGTGTGTGCGATTTGAACAGTGAGGCTTTGTCTCGCGAGTTATAAAACTTTACAGACTGATGGATGGAAACAGAGAGGAAGAGGAGTAGAGCCCCTGGCAGACAGGCACGTAGCAGTGGGTGTGTGTGCTTAAGTAAAGGTGCACACAGACACACAGGCTTACTAGGTGCGCTGTCTCAGTCATGTGTTGTTTCAATTGCGAATAAATTCATGTTGCACTAATCCCTCATATCCAGTGGTCAATTTGTAAACTTTAAAATCACTCATATTATATAACGTGTGATTTCAATGCTGTCTTTGATTTATAAACCAGTTGGAGGTCAGAAAATATTGTAATTATAAAGCTCATTCTAGGTACAAATGCACACAGTCTCTTTTCAGAAACTTTTCTAACAAGCTGTCTGGATTTCTGTATCTTTCTGAGGTCACAACTATACAATCACTGTCCTCGTACAGGCCACCCAACACAAGACCAAACAGCCGAGCTAGCTACGAGAAAGCAAAGCTGCACTACTGCTGGTGTCAGGAAGCCAATATATCCTAATATTAGAGTCCAGTTTATTTATTCTCAAATACCAGGAAATTTTCGTCTGAATCCGACCATCTGCTCAGCTCGTTTTCGAGCTCACCGACCAGACAATCCATTTCCTGCGGTTGGCCTCGCTGTGCGTCCCTCACAAAACAGTTGGCCAATCAGAGAAGAAGAAACTCAGAGACGGGACCCAAAACGCCCTTTTCTTGCTCGAGCCCCCGAGAGAAGCGTGGGAGAAGAGATTTAATACTCTAATGAGAGTCTATTGAGACTAGAGTCTGCAAAATTGATTCTCAGTACCTCATATTGATATCAAAACTTCAAATAAAACAACGTGAAATATGGGACCTGTAGCAGGAACTAGTGCCTGGTGGGAACTGTTTTTTTTTTTAAAGATATTGCAGAGTGAAGACAGAAATACAGTGAAACTGGTGTGATTTAAAATTCAATCTCCAAGAGAAATGTTGCACACAGAGTTAAAAATCAATCAATTTGACCTTATACGCGATCACATGAAAAGGGTCTGATGCAATTTGCACCTACGATCTGAACATTCAGCCGGCCGAGGAAATAAAGTTATATTTAACTTATTACTGCACTTTTAATCAGGAGATGCTAATAAGTTATATCAAAAGCTGTAGATTGTGGTTAGAACAAAAACATGCTAATTCTCTGGTCAACATGGACGGATTTTCTACACAAGACATTTAAGCCTCACACACAACTTCTCACTTGGCAGTTTAGTTTACTTTGAAACTTTTTCTTTCCAGTTTGCACATATCATATTTATTCCCTTGTGTAAACTTACTGTATGTAGATCTTCCTCCTATAAGCTTTCTAACTTTAAAAATACTTGGAAAACTTGGCTTTAATCTCTCAAAAATCACATTCAGCAGCATGAGGTTTTCACATTGAAATGTGTTTGTGTGTGTGTGAATATCCGTATTCAACATGTAATTTTGTGCGGTTTTTATTTGCAGATATAAAGCTAATGATAGCTGCTAAAATATTGCAAATTGGAAGTGTCTGCATTTTTGCAAACCCGCATCAATCTGCACTGGCAGAGCTCCGTCTCGTTACCCGCAATTATCTCCCGATCTAATGTAGACCCGCCCTGACTTGTTAACACATGTCCCGTCATTGGTGATTAAACACACATGCTACATGCAGAGCCCTTCCCATCAAATGCGATGTCGTCCTGCTCGGGTGGCTGAGTTGTGTTCCTGGAAAAGACGCAGCGCCTGTGCTCCTGCAGCTGTCGATGTGCTAATACTATTTGTCACTTTTTACAATTAGCAAAGCCACTGAGAACGTATTAACCACTGGATAGTTTAGTCTTTATGGGATCCTTTTGATGTACTAACTAGTTTGCTGCGGCGGGGTTAAAAGGTGGTGTCATAGACTTTCAAAATAAAACAAATCCGTGCAGCTAACTAGGCTTCATATGTTCTGAATATGATGTTAAAAATGCTGCACAATCATTTATTTTATATAATTATATTTTTACAAGTGCGAACATTGTTTTCAATAATCTAAATTAGTTCTTCTTTTCTTAATATGAGTGTGATTTCTGAAAGACATATTGTTGAAATAATAACCTCTTAAGTGGTAATTCCTCCATAGTTAATGGTCTTTGAGTACTTTGGTGCGACTCCAGCTTTGGTAACAATTGGGTCAAGGATTAGTACTTAAATTGTGCAGGAACAGTAGGGTTTTGTCTGAAAGCTTTAAACAAGATGATCTAATAAACGTACGAGTGTGTGTGCGCCTGTGAGTGTGCACGTGTGTGTGTGTGTGTGTTTCAAAGAATGTGTATGAGGAATAGCGGAGGAGTTTCATTTCATTTAAACCTGCCAGTCTGTAATGGCTGTAAGTCACGTAATGGACGGAGAAACACACACACACAGTCAGAAATAGAAAATCCAGTGGGCTTAAGTCGTCATTATGAAGAAAAAGTGAAAGTATAAAAAAAAAAAAAAAAAATCGAATGAAAGGGTTCTCTATTCCCTCTGTCCCCCTCTCGCTTTTTCTCTCTCCCGCCCACGTTTGGAAAATTCCATGTTGTCATTTGCTGAGACGAGGTGGCCAGTCGACCAATGAGATGGCAGGGGAAAAGACTCTGGGAGGAGAGGGATACCGGGAAGAGGAAAAGAGAGATAGAGATGGAGGAGGAGGAAAGGAGAGAAGGGAGTGAGAGGGACGGACAGACAGAGGGAGGCTTTGAAAGCAGTGGTTCTAATCAGCTGTTATGCGGCGTAATGAAACAGCTGTCAGACATATTTAACTTTCTTTTTCCCCCCGTCTGTTCTCCAGCCGCCTCTCTCATCATCCGTCTTTGTCTCTCCTTCACCTTCTCCTCCCCGGCCCGCTCATTCTTTCCTTCTCTAATCTCCCTCTTACTCCAACTTCTCAATTTGCATTTCATCTACGTCCCGCTCCCACCTCTTTCTTTTCCCCCCACCTCTATTCCTCATCTTACACATTTTCCCCCTCAACTCGTCCGGCTTGCCCTCTACCTCTTCTCTTTCTTTCTTTCTTTCTCATATTCCCCTCTGTATCTGTCTGTCCTTTCTGCTCTCTAAAAATTACTGGGATGTTTGGCTTCTTTTCTAATTGACTGGGCAGGGTCTGTGGGGGTCGCGTTGATTGGATGATTTGTGTCGTGATCACACGCAGTAATGGCTCTCATGAATTTATTCTTTCTCGTGAAGCTAAAATATACCATCCTTATCTTTTTTTTATTGGGTATTGCTTCCCTCACTCTTTTTAAAGTATCTTTAAATGTTTTGTCTTACACGTCAAAGTAGAGTGTCTGCACTCGGGCGATAGCTGTTAATGAATATAAATTTCCCTTTTCATTGTCCTCTACGCTAAGAGAAGGACTGAGAGGTTTAATTACTCAGCTTTAACTTCCAGGGGAAAAAAAGGGGAGAAAAAAGCAAAGTACCTCAGTGATATTCTCCAAATCTAATCTGGGAAAATGCAATCAGCACCATCTATTGCAATAAATACATTCATGTTTATAAACAAAATTAAGGTGGGAATTGGGACTTAAATACAAATCTATACAACTATATTTAAACTGTAAAATTAAAGCTAAAGGCTCCTTAATGAAAAAAAATTTAAACTAAATATTTGCAGTTTTCCAGTTGCATTTTACTTTTGTAAAACCGTATATTACCTGACAGCCTGCAGTCAGAATCAAACCACAGATGTGTAATGAGAGAAATCCATAGTGTTCAGCATGTACGGCCTGCCAGGTCGCCTGCTCACCTGCACAGCCAGCAGCGCACTGTAATCACTTTCAGTCTGGGAGCTAATCTAATAAAAAAGCAGACGGGTGTCGGGTTGCTCGCTCTGTAATGCGGAGTCTTGGCTTCGTACGGCGCATTCTGCAGTGAAGCCTGTTGATATGTCGGGTTGGTTATATTTAGAGCAGCCTTTTAATTGTCTACAGTTACACGCAGAAGAAATGATGGATTAAGTTTGCTGTTGGTTTAAGTGCTAAAAACAGCTGGAGGGAATTTTCAGCAGAGCATCTACTGGAGGCTTATGTGATATATTCTCAAAATACCTGATGCATAGGAAATAAAAAAAAGAAGAGACTTGCATCTAATTGCTTTACTTTCTTTACTTTTCAATCAGGTCCATCACATGTCTGTACAGTTTTAACACAAGCTGTTGTCAGATAACCAATGTCTTATATGTAATTGTAGTGTTTAGGTCTATCTGTACTGCATCTTTTCAAATTCCTAACCAGAACAAATGACGTAAGCCCAAACATCTCTAATCAACCTTGTTAGGCATACGTCAATTTATGCTAAAAAGGTTTCACACTATAAAATAGGCTTGATTTAAATCTGCAACCCCCCAAAAATAATAACTACTCTTGTCTTTTTTTGTCCACAGGTGACCTTGGGAGGCACGTTAATTGGGATTGGCAGGAAGACCTCTGATTGTCAGGGAAACACTAAGTACTTTCGCTGCAAATTCTGCAACTTCACCTACATGGGCAGCAACTCCTTAGAACTTGAACAGCACTTCCTGTCCTCGCATCCGAACAAAGTGAAATCTCCACCGACCACCCCCCTGCTGGCTACAAACAACGTGGCCAAGCAAGACAACCAGGCGACAGGCAGGAGTCCGATCATCGATGGGGTGGAGCGAGTGGCAGTGAGGGCGGAAGACGACACCGTGGTTGGGTACTGCATCCCGGTCAGGGCGTCTTCGGATTCGTCCAGCTGGACGGGGGAGCCGGGTCGAGGCGGCGTGCAGGCTTATTACTGGTGTAAATTTTGCAGCTGGAGTTGTGAGTGGTCAGGGGGCTCGGCGAAGCTCTTGGAGCACTATGAACAGAGACATAGAACGAACCTGGGAGGCACTATGAGCCCCAGCAACTCTACTCCTGGGGCGCTGGACAGAGAGCGGGAGAGAGGAGGGAGGAGAGAAGGGGGCGAGCGAGACCACACGGCATCCAAGAGCCGCAAAGATCCATCATCGAACCCATCCAGCACCAGCCAAGGTAATAAAATGGGGGAAAGTGCAGTGGTGAATTGCTTTGAGTGATTTTCAGGAGAAGGTAGCTGTTTTTATGGAGCAGGAGATTAATGAGCAAAATTAAATACAAGTCTTTACGGTTTTTACTTCTCCTGTTATGATGCTGCTCGACTTCTTTGAGACTTTAGACACTGCTGGCCTCCACTTTTTCACTTTTACCAGTTCTGTCATTCTCTGCGAACCCTTCTTTTATGCTGTTTCTAGCGCCGTGGACAGAGACCCTCCTTGTTTACTCGCCATCAGAGTCAAGAATACAGTTGAACCCTCCTTAACATGTCTGTACTTTGCTCTACTAAAAGACCCAGACTGTTTCATTTAACAGACCTGATCTGTTTTCCGCTCCTAGGAGATCCGAACAGCAGCGACCCAGAAGCAGTGGTGACCAGTTATAACTGTCAGTTGTGCGATTTCCGGTACTCGATGGCCCACAGCGCTGACGTCATCGTCGTGGCGCCGTTGCTGCTGCACTATCAGCACAACCACTCCATCCACCGGTGCTGCATCCAGCACTGCATGTACTGTCCCCAGGGGCTCTGCCAGCCACACAAACACTTGGGGGAGGTGAGATTGATAAAATATTGAGATGTTTATTCGGTTTACCGTTTCAGTGTTTGCTCGGCACTCGGAAGAAGAAAATTAGCTGGTTTGTTTTGTTGGCAAAAGAAAGTAAAATATGAACAAGTGTCAAGGTAATTGGTCCAATTTCCAGCCTTGTTAAATTCCCTTGCTTCCCCCAGTCCACACACCACAATTATGCGTGCTGCCAAACAGTGCAGCTTAACAATGGAGGATGGTATCATCAGTTAATGATGTACGTTCATACGGCTACATCTGGCTTCCAGCTCTTTGATAGCAAAGAGTTGGAAGCCAATCACAGAACAAAGGTGAGAGATGCAGCAGGACACTAACTGAAAAGTTTCCCACGTAAAGACTAGAGCCAGTCAGATGTACACTGTTTGCTGGCTGGTATAAGTGAGCATACTGCTATCAGTGTTTGCTGGAAACTTTTATTTTATGGAATAAACAATGCAGAAAACAACTTTTTTTGATCTAACTATTTATTTGTGTCGTATTTTAGTTATTCCAACAATTTTCAATTTGCAGTGTAATATAACTTACTGTTTATTCTTAACCTTGTCTGATTTTTCTAAATAGGTGTCCCACCCCTTTGCCTGTCGGAAACCCGCCTGCCCTAAATGCTGTACCAAGCTCTCTCCGTCCACCAAACAGCAGGACGCAGCTGGTCCGAAACCTGCCGCCACCTCCACCTCACCCAGCATGACCCCTCCTAACCCTAGAGCTGAACCAGGTGTGATTTCAGGTTCCACCTTTCCCCCCTCTAACCCTACCCACTCTGTTGTCACCCAAAGTATTAAAAGGAAGATTGTGTCATTCTAACGCAACTATGTCCTGTCTTGGGGATTTTAGAGCTTCAACTACACCTTTATCGTTGTTAATTTGTCAAACATCGTTAGCCTTTCTTAATTTCTTGCCCCTGTTTTTTCTGATCCCAGGCGTCACCCACTTGTGTGACCAGTGTGCGTTCGCCACCACCGACATCGACGTCTTGCTGCAGCACTACGAAACCTGCCATACCCTGATCAACCTAAAGGGGGCGTCCCCACACGTCAAGGCCGAGGAAGAGGTCGACAAAGATGTTGGCGGAGGAGAGAGGGAGTACTCTTGCACAAAGTGTCACTTCATCACAGAAGTGGAGGAAGAGATTTTTAGACACTACAGGTGAGAGGGAGAACATTTGATATATTTTGCTTTTTTCCTGAAAGGTTGATTTGCTCAAATCAGAGGATATTGAAAAGAAACGAGGACATTTTGGTTTCATGCAATTTAGTAAAGTGCTGAAAATGTAAATGTTTATAGATGGAACATGTTTGTTTGTTTTCAGAAGACATTCCGTTTTAGAATCTTTCCAATAACCAGTGATTTTGTGCCAGGCTTTCAGTGAGCGACTGAATGTGGCGTCATGTGACTGCCCAGATGTGAATTAGTGATATCCAAAGAGTCAAGTTTCCAGTTAGAGTGAGTGAATGTTCCACTAAGTGAATGACTGTGTGTAGAAGTATTGCTTGTGTTGGGATTCAAACCCCTGTAATTCTATTCTTTTTTGCACTCAGTATCCGGGAAACGATGACTGAGCCCACTCCTATTTAGCTAAAGCCCATTAAAAAACACACACACGCACTCATTGGCCTCATTTAGACATTACAAAAAATGATTTATTCTTCTTCCTTGTCAAAACATAGTGCCTAGATTTCCCACAATGCAAACCAACCAACTCAATTTGTGATTTGGGTGTGTTTTACTACCAGCAGTTAATGGAGCTTTGAGCCTCTTGGCCTGAGCACAGATTAGGAGCAGGTAACAGAAGTTTGGAAAAGTCTCTACTGATGCAGTTTGTTTTTTGCACAGCTCCCTCTTATACAAGCCCTTGGTCAGATATGTAGAAGTATTCCCGAGACCTGGAAACCGACTTTGGTGGAATAATTATAACAACTTCTAGTATTTCATACTGATTCATTGTCTTTAACAAAGGCCAACCAGCCTGTAAATATACAACCACAATTAACAGTATGCAGAGATTTTCTTCAAAAAGGTAAAATGTTGTTTCAGTGTGTTACAGTGTATGCATGATTGCATCTTGAATAAGTCATGGGCACAGTTCTACAGATCTAAAAGCCTGGAAAGGTCAGAACAGACTCCACAGCAGGTTTGTTGCCCACACAGAGAGACATAGCAAAACACACGCACATACACCAACTCACATGCAAGCAGACACACACACTTTCAAGCTCACTGGGGTTTCAGTGACAGAGCCAGCAAATGATAGAGACCTCGAATGAGTTAGAGCTGGGGTGGAAAGCGTGAGAGTGGTGCTGTGGGAAAGTTTGATTTGAATGAGACAGAGATTCAGAGAACTGTAGATCTTTATCTTCATGAGTTTTACATCTGGACTTGCGTTGGAGTTGCTTATGCAAACATGTACAAGAACATCTTCAGTCTGACGGAGCCACCTTAGCAAGATGTCTGCTGCATATCAAGGTTTTAAAAATGCGATTAATTCAAGGCTGCAAAGTGAAGGAGGCATCGAGACAAAAGGAAATAGAGAAAAGTGTAATGGATAGGGAAGTAGATCAAAGAAGAAAAGCAGAGGAAAAAGAGAGAAATTGCAGAGAAGGCGACAAGGTGATTGAGGTAGAACGAGTAGAGGGGATATAACAATCTATAAACATCATTAATAGAATCTTAACTTTGAATCCTGGAACCGAAATAAAACTTAAATGGAACAAAGCCAAAAAGTTTCACAGCACCTGTGTAGTTTTCCGAACCTTTAATGATTCCAAGGCCAAGTTTTAGGAAACAGAATCAGCAATTATATGAAGCACAGAACAAAAATACCAGAAACAAACTTATCAGGTTCACAGTTTTCTTTTACACTTCCCATTAGACAAAGAAACAAAACACCAATGAGAAGTTAGTACCACATGAAATTGTTGTGCATTACACCAGTATTTGTAGCTCTTAGTGTTGAGGCTAGGTTTAATAGGTGTCAATGTTTGTGGGTGTGTGCAAATATAGTATTAAATATATTAATACTATGAATAAATCAATTTACTTATTTACAGTTGTGAAAAATATATTCTGTAGGTAGATGCTGTACATGTGCAGAGTGAATGATATAAACTTGAAGAGGTCAATGTTTGTGTCCATTTGTGTGAACATGTACGGTGTGTGTATTGCAATGACATAAAAGTGCCAGATGTATCTTTGTGCAGCATCTGTAGACGTTTAAGTCCACGAGGTACGAGGTGTACTTTTGAACACGGACATTATCACTAATTTCTACAAACAGACCTTAGACCTTTTTTTTGGATCAGCTGGAGACACTGTTCAGAGCCTCAGCCTGAATCTGTCATTGCCCAGGACACATCTTTTCCTCAGCAATTTCTTAAGGGTATAGAGGCAGGGAGAGGAGGGAGGAGGCCAGCAATAACAGACACACATGTAAAGCAGACAAATGAGACACACAAATCTGCACAGTTTATGTGTTTCAAGATATCTATTTTGTTTTGACTCCACACAAATTTAAACTATAATGCAAAGTATATTCTTTCATTGTGTGACACTTTCTCGACACACCTTTCCCACAGTCGCCAGCGCTGCTCAGCGGGTATCTAGCACACCCTCTGTTCATTGAGTGCCAGAGAAGCAAACAGAGACACAGGCTAAAGCTGCCTTCGCACATGCACTGCACCCTGGAACTTTTCTAAATGTTATCCAGAGGAGCTGTGTGTGTGAATCAAATATTCCTTCATGTCTAGGATATACGCTTTCATTTAAGTTTTACAAAGTATGAATTTTAACTTTTTGAAATCTGCAGAAAGGCTCGAATATGGTGCAATGCCATCATGAATAATTTTGTCCAAGGCTTTTACCTAATCTAGTTTTTTTTCGGCATTGAAATTTGATGCGTCTGGCTCCAAAGCAGAATCCCACGAGAGATATGAGAACAGAGAACTGAGCGAACTGCTTTAATAGTTAACAAGGGTCCACGTTCTTGGTATTGATTTCCAATTGATTTTGCTCATTAACCTACACATGAGCCACCGATCCTGTTTCCTCAGCCTGGAAATACCCCGGTGCTGTGTTCTGTTTACATTGTGTGTATTGCTGCTCATTCAGGTCCTCGCCAACAGGAAATGAAGGTGGTTTGTCGATGCTTGATTCATTCTTTTCATTCAGATTAATTTACGTTCCTCACGATGTTCTTTTAAATTCATTTTGATTCAGTGGAACACTGAGTCACTTTTTGGCCACTGGCTCGGTGAAATAGCACCGGAGTGGTTGGAGGAGAGCGAGTGGGCCACGACTAATGCACTTTAAATTTGGTCAATTCAGAGAGTGAGTTTTCTTAATAATGTGATCAATAAAAATAACTTGAAAAAATAATACATGTAACATACCGCCCATTAAAAGCCATTAGGAATGAAGGCTTTTTACATTTGGAACTGATGAATTGACTCTCGAGCCTCGAAAGGAAACCAAACCTGTCACATGAATCTTTATTCCTATGTTTCGCTCCATTTTTGTTACTGTTCTGACGTCAGAGTTATTCATTCATTCATCATTAATGTAGATAATTCACTCAACGTTTTTTCTCTCTCCGCAGGCGTGTCCATTCGTGTTGCCGTTGTCGACGCTGCGACTTCACGGCTCCAGATTCATCAGCCCTCCTCGACCATTTTAACTCTGTCCACTGTCACGACTCCTCTCCCTCATTAAGCTCATTTGTTACGACCTCCTTACCCACATCGCTGACGCCTTCATTAACACTCTCTGCCAATGGCTGCTCAGCTCCCTCCACTTTAGCCATTAAAGAAGAGAGCAAGGGGGATCTTCGCCTCCTCTATTCCCTTGCGCCACCTGAGGGTCGGCTGGCAGAAGGTGGCAGAGAAGAGGGAGGAGGGGTGGTGAAAAGCGAGGGAGGGGAGGAGAAAGAAAGAGAGAGGGAGAAAGGCTGGGTCCTTGGGGAGACGAGAGGAATAGGTGAAAGAGGAGGTGAGCAGGCCCATGGTTTGCTGTGGGTGCCCAAGGAGCGAATGGGACCCGACAGAGGAGTAGAAAGAGGAACAGGAGGCGGGAGCCCCTCTCTTTTCCCCTCCCCCCTCCCATTGTCTTTTGTTTCAGCCAATCACGAGGCCTCGCAGCACAAACGGGGCGTGGCTTCGCCGAGCATGGTTTACCTGGGAGACACAAAGTCATTTTTGGGAGATACCAAGTCGTTTTTGGGAGACGCCAAGCTGTACGGAGGGGGGCGGCCAGGAGGAGGAGGTGGCCCTGCAGGTGGAGGGGAGAAGCAGAGCCCGATGCCCTCTCAGCAGTATACAGGAGGCGGAGGACAGGAGGGCAAAGGAGGAGCTGCAAAAGAGGAGTCCCAGTCCCTGCTACGGGTAAGGTGGACACATGCACAACCTCCAACCTCCCTCTGTTCCACTTTCTCTTATTGAGCTGATTCTTCCTTCCTTGTCTCATTAACTCCCTGATTACAGTTTTCATTCTCCTTCATTTTCGATTCCTTTCAACGACCCATGATGATTAGACCACATGCAGTGAGCAGCTACAATGAAATCTATATTTCCTTCATTCGTATTGAAAGTATCGAGTTTGTCCATGTGCATGATTCCATTACGTTTTTTTCTTTCCCATAAGTTGCTTTCGTATATTTTTCTTTCCCACTCACAACACTAAGAAACTCGCCCGTTGCTCTGGGGACAGAGAGGCAAACGGGCGGTTCCCATGGTTACCCACTGTCAGTCAGTTCCCGAATCCTACTTTGTGGCCCACAATGCTTTTCACTTCACAGTGATCTCATGGACTGGCAGGGAACAGACTGTGGTTCGCCAGCGCCACAGAGCTTATTGGCTATGATCACATTAGATCAGAATAGACTGGACTGTGTGTGTGTGTGTGTGTGTGTGTGAGTGAGTGTGCGTGCATATGTGCGTGTGTAAGGGCACTGACATGGGTCTGTGTAAGTGGCAGTATTAAGTGTGAGAGAGTTGTGTTCGTGGTGTGTGTGCATGCACATGTCAGTGTGTCAGTTGAGTGTGTGGCTTCTTTGAACGAGCTGTGGGTTGGCCTGTTGCATGTGTGTGTCTGTGCGTGCATGTGAGTGTGTGAGGTGTTGGCAGTATCTTGGCAGACTGGGAAGGGTGGGGCAGCAAGAGTTTTACTCATTATCGTGGGTGGGGCAGTTTGTGTCTGAGAGAGAGTGAGACAGACAGAGAGACTTCATGCGTGAGAGAGAGAAGGAGGGAGAAACTGAGAAGAAGAAAGGATGATAGGGAGAGTCCCAAAGGATAAAAGTTTAAAGCAAAAAAACTTTACATCTCACAAGTCCTGGCTAAAGAAGATTGTCATTTCTATTTGTACACCAATAATACAACTCAATTACATTGTGTTGTGTAGTGAGACTAAGACATGTTTGTTGACATATTTTCACATTTTCAAAGATATATTTGGACACTATGGCCTTTACTGGTAGGCTGAGCAGGTTCTGACTTCTCACTTAACCCACAAAAAGCATATTTCCCAAAATGTTCAATTATTACTTTTAAGCAGTAAAGTTGACTGACCATCATTCCTCTGTTTTACCGTGAAATAACTTCTACGTATATAAACGTTGTGTATAACTATGTCTTTCATTCACACAGTTTCATTCCTGCTCAGTATTGACCTTAAGCAGTGTTTACACTGAGTGAGACATTCCTATATAAGGCTCATTTTTTAATACGTCCATTAAATGGACATATGAAAAATGAGTTTCAGTCCTTTAAAAAATAATATGGTGGGTCAGTAAGAGTTGAAGCTCAGCTTTTACTTTAAATGTCCACGAGGGTCGTTGCAGGCTTGTACATTCAAAGACATGTAGACACCTTGTGTCGTGAAAACGATGTCCCAGTTAAACCACATCTGCCGCCTGTGTCCATTTTTCCATTTTTGGGGTCCTTCAGGGCCTTGAGGTGTTTAACTGCTCAGTAAGTGAGAGGGTGTAAAGGTGAGAAGAGGAAAGCGACAGAGAGCGAGGGAAGAGACAAACAATTAAACAATTTATTAGAGAGGAGAAACATGACTCATTACTTTAATAGTTTCATAAGATTTGGCCTCTGCTGCTTTCTTTCTCTTCCTCCTCTCAGAACAATATTTATTCTTAGTTTCTATGGCATACACTTACAGGTCCCGCACACACGCACACGGACACACACACGCACACACATCACTGACTCATCACTGACTCATCACTGGGCAGGGTCAGGGAGGGGCACTGATGCAAAAGATCCTCAGAAATAGCTAAGTACACACACACATACACACACACGCACACGCAGGCGTTTAGTCCAATTTAAATGTGGCCTTTGACGCAACAGGGCAGATTCGGAATTATAAAAGGTAGAATCCGCCCAAAATACAAATCGACTCTTAAATGGCAAGAAAGAGGCAGTGAGGGGGGGGAGCTTGCAGGACATGATGGAGGGAGGATTGAGGATGATGGAAGGATGCAGGGAGTGGGTCATTTGGAAGGAGGACACGGATTAAAAAAGTGACAAAAGTAGAAACAAATGGTCAGTCATATTTCATCTTAACGCGTGTGTGTGTGTGTTTTTTTCCCCTCAGCGCGTGTGTGCGGTTCTGCTTCTTGTGCGTTTTCCTCATCCTCACCTCTCTCCTCTGCATCGATCTGTCTCTCCCCCTTTCCCTTCTTTTTTTTTCTTTCATTTCCGTTCTTTTCTACAAAGGACAACTCACCTGATACACACGGATCTCGCGCGGCGCACACACACACAAACACACAGTCTGAGTTCTTAGTATTCTGCTGTGGAAGGCTGCTTGCTGCGTACTGACGGGAAAATATTTTCTTTTGAAAGGCCTGATCTACGTATAATTGCTGCACAGTGCTGCCCTGTTGAGACACTGCTCTGCTATAGGCTTGGTTTTCATAGTGATTTATTGCAATGAAGACATTTTCTCAGTCTGAAATTGTATTTTCTGGCTGTTTGACTGACTCCATGAGACAGGGACAGAGAGCGCATGAGGTTCAGAGATGAAATTAAAGTAAAAGCCCGGTTGACGTTTTAGTTTATAAATGGAACGAGACAGTCTTTGAGTAATGGTGGTTTTTCGAGTTAAGCAGGGCTGAGAAGGGTCCACCTCTGAGCCAAACATATGTGAATCTACCCAAACATGCGAATCAGCCCCCAACATTTGGCTCATCTAATACTTCCCAGATTGCTTTCAAAGGGAACTCCACCTCAAGGACGGCAGAGAGGAGCAGATAAATGGACGCAAGCGGGGGAGAGGAAGGAATTGTGGATCTGACCTTACAAACATAATATAATTGTCTTCATCTCATGTGGTCATAATGCACTGCTGAAATGTGAACCTTCGGGGTTTTAAAAGTCCCATGCGTGACATTCAATTCCGTTTGAGTGGAGAGACGGACAGAGAGAGCAGAGGAGACGAGCTGCGAGTGATGAACGGGGATGTGTGCTTTCAGCAGATCAGAGAGGAGTTTCATTAAAGTTTCTCTCGTTTACATTTCTGCCCGACCAAGCTAATTATGTTTAAAAGACGCACATATGCACTCACACACGCGCTCACTCTCTCACACTGTATTACTTATTATTTTGTGTCTCATTTTCCTCCTTCCCTTGCATTAATTGTGTGTCAGTGTACATCTGTGTGACCGTATGTGTGCGCTTTCTGCTGCTCGTGTACCTAATTATGTGTGATGCGTCTGCATCGGCATTCTACCCGAGTGTGAGTGAGTGTATGTGGTTTGTGAGGAAATTAAACCATGAATTGAACTTATTTACCATGCAGATAATTTAAAAACCACTTTATATCCGCTACAGGAAATAATGAATCTCCTGCTCCACTCAGCCTGTGTTGGTCACATGGTGCGTGTGTGTTTAATGCTGTTTTAAATTGCCTGCATGTAACTTTCCTTTGCCTTGGCTGCATAGCTAATGTTAGCATTAATGGGTGATTACTTACCAATCCAAGAGAAAGGTGTATCCTGCTGTGCAAGCCAGTGCCAATGTTAACAGTGGTTTTGTTTTATCTCGTCACGTTAAAGAAAGTGATGAAGACTAGACTTTCTGGAACTGCCCCCTTATCTGCATCCATGCCATTTTCTAATGGGTTCCTTCTTTGACCATAACCCATCCTTCCACCAAGTTTCACAGGAATCCATTTAGTTGTTTTTTGTGCACTCCTATTGAAAATCCAACCAACCAACAAACAAACAAATGAACACGGTGTGAAACCCTAGCATCCTTGGCAGAAATAATAACCAAAGGAAAAAGGATCAAAACTATCTGCCAATGTTATGTGTTCAATGTTATTCCTGCCTATTAAGAGAAAATAATACTAGATTATTGATTTCACAATTAGATGTTCCTTGTTCCTCCTCTGACATTTGCCCAACCTCGACAGAAGTGCACAATGATCACTGTCTCATCAGGTCAATTTCACCTTTGTGTCTTTATTGCTTTATTTGTTTATGTGATACATTTTGGCACGAACTGAGTCTAGGTGAAAACGCACCGAACCGTTGCTCTGTTATTATACTGTAAAGGCTTCAATACGCACCACCATAACCACCACTGCTCCGACAGCCATTAAACATCAATATTCTAGCACAGTTAAGAGCAGCCTGAGCCCAGAGCTCATATACCAAGATGCTCTGCTAAGGAGGGTTGGCATACTACACACTGCCCCTTATGGAAAGATGAAGAAGACCTGGCTTTATTTTCTCTAGTCTGTTTGCATATGTTTATGAGTGTGTGTGTGGGTGTGTTTGTGTGCTGGAAAAAGATAGATGCTGATATTCGCCAAACTCTCTCTCTCTCTCTCTCTCTGTCTCTCTCTTTCTCTCTCTCTCTCTCTCTCTCTCTCTCTCTCTCTCTCTCTCTCTCTCTCTCTCTCTCTCTCTCTCTCTCTCTCTCTCTCTCTCTCTCTCTCTCTCTCTCTCTCTCTCTCTCTCTCTCTCTCTCTCTCTCTCTCTCTCTCTCACACATACACGGTTGTCTGTTCTGGCCTGTTCCGTTTGTTTGTGTAGCAGTCACATTTCCCATCAGGACATAGACTCAAATAAACACAGTCATCCTGGAAAAAAAAGTGTGTGTGGTAGTGTGTCTGTGTGGTACCAAGTCTTGTGTGTTAAATCCAGGCTGTGCTTAGTGTACCAGAAACATAATCAGACAACCTGTTTGCTGTAATTTCGACCTCTTTACGTCTGTTTGTCTGTGGAAAGACTGTCTCTATGTGTGTGTGTTTCTGCTCTGTGTGTGACTGTGTGTGTGTGTGTGTGGTAGAGTTACAACCCATGCGTGGCTTTACGCTGTGTGACAGTCCACAGCAGTCGTATTGTCTGCTCGGAATATTACATTTGGCTTGAAAAACAAATTACACCATTTTAACCACATTTCAACCTATTTTTGGCTGTTCCACACGTTTGGGCGCTCGCACACATATTGCAGCTGACAACATGTGTAGCGGGCAAAGGTGACAGCTTGGCATCTTTGGCGCCACTCACCACAAAAATTTGCTTATTTGTTTGACTTCATTCTGGCTCACGTTTCGAATGTTAATCCTCTTTTCAAGGTCTGATTGACTGATTCTGACTCGTGTTTGAAAAATAAATAGAGAAATACTAAATGTAATGTTCCCTTTCAACCGGCTTGGAAAACATGATTTGCTTCTGCATCAGACAACATCTAAACGTGTAAAGTCAATCATCAGTCATAGAAAGTGAAACAAATTGACTTTAAAATTCCAGAATTTGGCAGAGTGGCTTTTTTTTTGGGGGGGGGGGGGGTAAATTCTGGCAGCAGTGTGGCAAAGGGATTACTCACATGTTCCTCATTTACAAACACAGGGTTTCAGTCCCCTTGTGCCTGAAGAGTCCCTGCTGCTGAAGCGTCCTTGAGCAAGACATTGAATCCCCGTTTCCTCCCGGGCTGCTGCTGGGCAGTTGACCCTGCAGCCGGACCTTCCTGTGTAGTGGAGTCAGCGAGATAAGGAGTTACTCCTTCTGGAATCAGTGGAGAATAAAACCGACCTTCCTGTGATTATCTCAACTTTTTCTGGCTTGCACTCGGAGAGCTGTCCTATTTGTGACGAACCGCAGTAATCTGGCGCCAAAGTAGGAAAAACCATTAAAAGTATTCATATAGTTTTTGCCCTGCCCTCTCGATTAAGTATGATTACACAAGAATCCTGATCTTAAATGCCCTTTATAGAACAAACAGAGCCAACCAACATGCGGTAGTTTATATCACATAATATCATGTAATGTGATATAATGAGTTTGACTGGAGCCTAACATGCCGTCTCTTCAGATCCCTTCTCAATCCACTGAGTGTTTCATTGGTTAGGACACATGTCGCTAACACACACGGCCTCCTCATTGGTTGGTCGGGGCACCCATGACACAGATGTTCCACCTTCCCCGCCAGTGAACCAACCAGGTGTTTTTTCATCATGTCGATATGGCAACGGTAAAACACAGTGGTTATTTTAGCTCCTAGCTGTAATTTAGACGTTTACATCAATTACTGTTACAATCAACTTACACACACACACACACTTCCAGTAGTGTGTGTGTGTGCACATGCATGTGCTTTTTCTATTTCTCGCTGTTTAGCAGCCATGGCTTTTACATTACAGTCATTCTATGTCTCTCTTTTTCTCTTTCTCTCCCTCGCTTCCCTCCCACCCCCTCTCCTCTCTCTACATTTTGTGTAAGGCAGGAGCCATTTACAACAGGCTCTGTGTGTTTGTGTGTGTGTGCGCATGTGCCTGTGGACGCAAACGCAGACGTGCATTTGCGTGTGTGTTCACACATGGAACTAATATTGAGGCCAGATGTTCCTTTTGCTACAACAAGAACTCTACACGCAGTGCCAGCCAGCTACACGCACACACACACACGCACACACACAGAAATGCATAGGGTACACCATTCTGGCAGCATTTGTGTAATTAGGAAGCTGATTGGTTAGATTAAAATTCCATCTGACCCCTGACCAATGGTTAATTTGAAAACCATGCCAACCTTATCCTTCCCTCCCTCTCCTGGCTCGTGTCTCCTTTCCTCATCTCCTATTTTAATCGGGGGTTCTTTCACACAATCAGGCCTTTTAGCCCTTTTTTTTTTAATGGTGACTGATGTAATTTGACAAACAAGGGAAAAAGTGGCTGGAGAAAATGATGGTGAATAGTATGTGTAAAACTGCTTCCAGTAAATGACTGAAAGTAGAAAATGAGTACAAATGACTGTTTCCCCGTTTATCCATTAGTGTGTCCGAGGCCACGTATTGTAAAAGTGCCTTGCTTAGCAGAAACACTTAATGAAGAACAATGTGCCTCTGTTTGACACACGATGTTAGCTGAACGATTTTCTTGTATTTAACTTTTTTATTTTAACTCTTCTGTTTGTATTTGTTTTTGTGAGCTTATGCCTCCACACTCCTTTTACTTCCTCCTGTATTCAAGTGCAGTGTAGATCCCCTGTCAACCCACAACTGTAAAACAAATATGAAGACTAGTTAATTACCTCAGCCAGAGAGGCTATGATTTAGTCCCTGTCAATTTGTTGGTTGGTGGGTTTGTCAGCAGGATTATTTCAGATTTCCACAAAATGTTGTCTAAAGATTTTTTTTTAAATTACATGTTGGGTCATTTTATATATAATATTTTAGCATTTTTAATTTTACCAATTTCCCAGGGAAAATCAGGTTCATTCAGGGGACTGATATTTATGATTGTGCGCAATTTTAATTGAATTAAGGGGACTGTTGCACTCTCCTGAGTTCCATTCAAACTGCATATCGAACTTCATTTGCATCCCTGTGAGTATCCGCCCCCCCCCCCCCCCCCCCCCCCCCAAACACACACACACCCACACACACACACACACTCTGTCTGCCCCCCCTTCACAGCTTTCTCCCTCTTTCCTCTCCACATACAATAATTAAAAAAAGGAAAAAGATATGCAATACAGACATGCACACATACAGGCCTGACCAGTCATTCTGACGCTTTAATCCACTCTAGGACACATAGTCACACCCTGCTTTGGTGTGTGCAGTATGTGTGTGTTTGTGTGAGACAAACAGTGGGAGAGAAAGTGTGTATATATCTGTGTGTTTGTGAGTCAGCAATGCCATGGCAACCTTGCGATCCAAGGCCCTCTTGGCAAAGCAGCAAGTTTGCCCTGGGAACGTGAGTGTGCAACAGATTTTGCCATCCAAGTGTATGTGTGTGTGTTTGTGTGTGTTTGTGCACATGTGAGTTGAATGTAAAGTGTAGAGTGGAGATTTGCACTCTTCTTCACACTCATCCGCTGTTACAGTCACACACACTCGCGGTGCCATGCATACTTGATAGGGTGGTAAAGCTAGACTAAGGGTGCATCAGTTTTCTCTCCTTCTCCCTCTGTCTCTCTGTCTCTCTCCCACTGACTCCCCCTTTACTCCCTCCTCTATCTCTCTCTGCCTGTCTTTTCCTGTGTGTCCCCAATGAGGTGTTCACTCATTATGAATTCTCCAAAAGTGTGTGTGGGTGTGTGTGTCTCTGTGCGAGTTTGTTTTTGAATTCTGCTCCACCGGCATGATGCATCTTGTATACTCGATTTCCCTTAAGACCATTTCTTTTCTGTTCTCTCACTCTCTCTCTCTCTCTGTCTCCCTCTTACTGTGCTGTGCAACACAACAGGACCTGACACAACTCGGTACAGCTTTGACTGTTCAAGACTTGTTTGCTCCCACAGTGTATCAACTGGTATTGTGTTCCTGTGGTCCTGTGTAGCTCAGTGCTGAAGATGTTTTGGCTGGTTGTGCTGCGAGAGCCTTGTTTTTTTTCCATCTTCACAGCTAAGAAGTTTTGATGGGCGCCATAAAGAGACGTTTTGCGCAAGTTACATTTTTGGTTTTGGGCCACTGCTACTTCAGTAAATCTATGGGCGACTTTCTCATAACAAAGAATGTGTCTAACAGACGAAACGAATGAGGCTGTCTGTCAGCAGAGACGTGGGACTTCTTTTGTAGATTTTGAATATGCACAAAAGGAGGATTGAAAGATTGACAAAACAGTGTTCACATAAAATCAGTACTACATTTGTAATTATCTTGAAGGCATTGTTTTCACCCCTGTCCATTTGTTTGTTGGTGTTCTGCTTGGTTGGTTTGTTTGTTGGCAAGATTACCCAAAACCTATTCAACAAATTTCCATGAAACTTGGTGGGAGGTTGGGACATGAAACAGATCATTAAGATTCCTTGTTGATCTGAACGGAGGTGATGAAGTTTAACAGGTTAAAAGTCTCGGTAGATAAGATGCTCAGACTCTTGGAGTTGGTACAGGATGCTTTTATTGTCTGTAGCTTGCTTTGCCACCTTTCTCTTGCGGCTCAAATAGTTTTTCCAGTGTCTCATTTTTGAGCAGTGATAGAGCGATGCAAGAAGAGGCAGTCATCTTCCACCAAACCACAAAAACTTAAAAGACTCGTCACTCTTCATGTGAGGTGAGTCTGCTCTATTTCAAAGATTGGATCAGTCTACTCTTTACTCAACTAAAGCAACATATACTTGTCAAACCAGTTGGATTTCCCCTGTTGTGTACTTATCATTGAGAATCACTATATTAAGTATATGTGACATTTCTAAGCTTTTTATTAATCACCTGTATATTAAAATATTTATCTTGGCCAAGGCTTGCGGTTTGGCACCGTTCTAAAAAGGTCATTTTCCATCTGAAGTTTGAGCTCAAAGTCAAAGCAAAGGAATTTTAAATACCCCAATAATTACAGCATGTAATTAATGACACAAGTGTTCCTCCTTTTCCATTAAGGGAGACTATTATAACAAGTTTGTTTAAATCCTGTGTTTTTATTGGGGCCCACACTCATAGCTAATAGTGTTTTAGTGGGAAATCTCTTCTTGGATGTGACGTGACTCAGTAAGGGCGTTATTTTTTAACCAGATAGATTTGAACAAGAGTGAAGGGAAAAGGGAGTTTTTATTGGGAGAAGGTGACAGACTACTCTAAATATGTTTGTAAACATCGGTGTAATGATGGTGTAATTGTGTGTGTGTGTGTGTGTGTCAACTAGAGCTGTTACTTGAAGATGCGTCATTGCTGCAGGTGTTTGGCTTCTGAGGTTGTACAGACTCACACAGAAAGACACACATATTCACTCTGACACAAACATTCACACACTCATGTCCCCTAGTCCCAACTATCCTGTTTCTTAATACACCAGGTGCAGCCAAACAATGGGCGTGCATGTGTGTATGTGTGTGTGTGTCTGCGTGGCTCACACGTCCTTGAGCATTTTTTTTGTTTGCCTAGTTGTCCTTATGATTTGGCAGCATGAATATCTAAGAGCTAAAAAATCGTATGAAAGTTGGACTCACGGAGGACACACGTTTACTCGCACTGTGTTTATTGAGTCTGGCTGTATCTCCAGTCTATGTTTATGTTTCCCATTAGAGCAAAACATAGCAACTGACCTCATGTCCATTCGCACTAGATCAACACAATTACAACACTGTAATCTCCTCTCCTCGCTGAAATGTCGGACCCCTGCTCCATCTTGCTCACTGTAACCAGATATATGTTTTATAATTCAAGCCAAGTCAGATAGCATCCGCATCCATTCCGACATTAACTCCTCTCTTTTGGAGCTCAGGTCACTAAGATAACCAAACATGTTTTAGAGGGGAAAGAATTCCTCTGAAAGTGGACCCATGTTATTCTTTTGATACAACACAGTTTCCTAATTAAGAGCAACTGTCTCTCTCAAATACGCAGACCTGAGAGGCGCAGATTAAATGTTTGCTGGTAATCAGAGACTGAAAAATCTCCACTGACAATAAACAGAAGACTGAAACATTTTTTTAGTGGGAAAGTAAAATATTGTCTTTTGTGTCATGTAATACTGGCTGTTCAAGAAATGATAATTCCTGGTTATTGCTATTTTGATTTTACTTTGATATGTTAAACCATAATGAGTCCAGAGTTGCTCTCCAAGGATATAACTAAGATCTTTGCTGGCAATAAGTCAGCGATGTCAAGGAATATGAGCAGATAAAAGTTCATGCAAAATGTAATGAAAGCCCCAGGTTAGCTTTGTATTAGAGAGAAAAGTAGTAGATGGTATAATTGCAGTTAAAGGTACAATTATGACTCAAACTGTTGAAATCATCCAAAACAGTTTACAGTAAGATCTTTGTCTTCAAACATGGACTGTACATAATAATGGATGATGCATCTTCGCAACCTCCCACTTATCAATAATGAAGCTAAAATATCTAGGGTAAGAATGCCCCCATCTCGCACCTCTGCGATGGGGGCAACTAGCAGTCTGCCAGCTAGCAATCGGGATGGAGCCATGGTGGCGACATTTCACCGATACATATTTGACGCATCATAAAGCTATTTAAAATGAATCTCGCTAAAAAAAAAACGCTTTAAAAAAACATCACTGGGATAAGCGAAAATGACTGGTTCTTGTTCCATTAACATGAAGAAAGCAGGATTTTTAACCTATACTGCAGCCAGCCACCAGGCGGTTCGAATTAAACTTTGAGGAGTTGTCATGTCATACATCCTCTTGTACAGTCTTTGGGTTCCACCTTATTTCCAGAAGTTCCGAAGAAGAGATATAAACGTGCAGATATTAGATCTAACAATTTCCCAATTTGAAAATTGGGATCTTTGTCATTTTAAGCTATTTAAAGGTGCCCTGTGTAAGTCGATCATAGTCAGGGTTTTTCACAGAAATAAATGGCCTGTATCCTGGAGGTTCAACAAATGTGCTGAGGTTCTTTCTTTTCGTTTGGCATAAAACATGTTTTTAAATGTTTAAACCCATGCATTATTTACAGCCATATTTTATCACTAGCTCTCTTCTTCGTCTTCAGTAGTCTTGTTAGTGCTTCACTATGTTTGTTAGCATGATGCCACAACCAAAACAGTCAGTCAGTGAAATGGAAAGAAATCAGTTGTGTAGAAATCACAAAGACAAACATGAGCAGAACAGTGACCTACTCAGGAAAACACTGCTCAATAGTGCTCCTAGTGGTCAAAAACTCCACAAGGAACCTTTAATCACAAATTAACCACAAATATGCCAATGCTATAAAACAGTGTAATTGTTAACAAATGTCTGTATACAAAATAGAAGTCACTAAAGATGAATACAAGTGAATATGTATAAAACATGCAAACAAACAAGCAAACATGTACAGGCCTTGCAAACACATGTGAAGGATCATCATTATCTAAAGCCCCTTATTTGTAGATCAACCAGGAAACAAGTGTTGCATTACCTCAAGACCACCGAGTGAGCGACCCGCAGACATAGAGAGAGAGAGAGAGAAGGAGAGAAAAGGGAGTGCCAAAGGAGACAAGAAAAAGAGACGGAAAGAGTTAGGGAGGGACGACAAAGACAGAAAGATGAGAGAGAAGACGGAGGGAGGCAGGGTAGATAGAAATAATGGCAGACAGAGAGAGAGAGAGATGGTAGCAGCTGCCAAACTCTGAGTGGGGTTAAGCATCACCACAAGTACAACCTAATAAGGTCTGAAAATACACACACACACAAACACACACACTTGGCCAGTGTTCAGACTCTGTATTTCTGCAGTAAGCAACTGTAAGCAGTAACTCACATCTGGCCCCAGAGCCTCTAAAGCTGAACACTGTTGTGATGCATAATGTTGAAGTCTTGTTTGAGGAATATCCCTGTGTTGGTCTGACAGCTACTTCAGTTTCATGTTGCTGTTCTACAACACCAAATTCAATTAGCATTAACATACCTGTTTGGATTTGACCTAAATGTGTGTTTGTTCTGAAAAGAAAACAAATTACCGTGCGAGACGATCAACTATTTATCACAGTCTGCTTCAATATGTCCCGCTCAGATCCTGCAGTGTGCATCAGAGTGGCAGCTATAAGCCATTTAGGTTTAAAACTTTTTAAGGAATTTTTTAAAACCACTAGACACAACTTGTAAGACCTAACCACATCCAAAAAGGGTATCCACCTGGTGCTTTAGTAGGAAAAGCTTTCAACACAGTGCCCCGGAGGGGCAACATGAGCCCCTCCGGTTCTTGGATTTAACCACCACGACCACTCGTCATTCTCAACCCCCTTAGCGTTAAAACTTGCATTTCGACATGTTAATTTACTAGCTAGCAGGCTGGCTACAAACATACCCAGAAAGAGACTAACGATACCGGGCTCAACAGAGCTAATAATTGTTATCAATTGTTTGCGAAGTGGAGAAACGTTCACTTTGACCTTCGGGGGGGCGACGTGCCAAAACAATTGAGACTTGCCAGGAACTGTTGCCCCTAGACATATATATATATATATATATATAAGGCTAGATGTCTCGTCCGTGTTTCCGGCCAACGGAGTTGAACGTCGCACATGGGGGCCATCTTGCGTAAGGGGCTCGCTCACCCATAACATTGTGTTGGTAGTGGTACATGTACTTTTTAGAGAAAATAAAAGAAAATAATTCTTGATGTATATTTGTAAAGGGAAATCTTGTACCTATTTAACAACATTTTTCAATTAAATTTCTTAGAAAATAACATAATTATTCGTAAGTATACAGTGTCATAACTTCATCTCTGACGTTTATAAAAAACAAACCGTTTAAATATCGGTTGAAAGTTGAACAAGTTATGGCTATTAAAAGCTGTGACCATTACATCATAATGTTATGGGTGAGCGAGCCCCCTGACGCAAGATGGCCGCCATATACGGACGTTGGACACCATTTGCCGAGACATCTAGCCTTATATATTTATATCTATGCTGTGGCCACCCTGTGTATAGTCTGTTGTCTACATGTCTTCCGTCTATGTTGTTCTTTAATAGTGTGAACCTGATAGAGGTGTGACAAAAGGGTTTTTAGTCTGCAGAGAACAAAACAAATACAAGATTGCTTGTCTTCCAATGTATGTGAATGTACGTGATTGTAGTTGAGTTACTCATGATAGGAATCAAAGTTAAAAAGGACAAAATGCCTCGAATTGTGACGGCAATATTTCTATTGAATCCATTCCTCGTGTCTCCTACTCTACAGCAGATATCATATCTTCAAGGCTCTTTCTACCTGTGCTGATAGCGACACCTGGCTCTGCGTGTGCGTTTACTCTGAGTCACAGAGAAGTATTTAGCAGACAGCGTCATGCAGTTTTATCAGCGTACGGAACATCACATGAATTGTTATTAAGCTGTTAACGTTTCCCAGATGTCGTTCCATGACTCAGCCATAGTGTTACAAATATTTAAACTCGGCTTTTCTGATAGTCTTTTTGTATAATGTGAAGGTGCAGCCCATACAGTTGGAGCGTCTGCTTTATTTATTTCCAAACAGCCCCAGAACTGGATCGAAGATTGTGCGTCTCTGCTCCTCAGCTCTCCAAACCCTCTATTTAGTGCTCACAATCCATTTAAATATTATTAAGCCCCTGCAGCACTTTACAGCTGTTACGTTAAAGTCGAGACCCATTGCGGACTGCATCAGGTACAAATCACGTTATCTGGTCTGAGCAATAAGAGGTGATCTAGTTTTGAGGCCGAACGCGAGAAAGTAGGAGAGAAACACTTCGACTCCTCTATTATTTGACATTAATCTGATTTAAAGTCTTTAACGTTGCATCGTCCAGAGTTTAGGATTTATCTCGTCTGTGTTTATATGTGTTTTTATCTGATTTTTTTTTTTTTAGGGGTGAAACAGTTAAACATCCAGATACTGGCCAAATTATGGAGTGGTAATGGTTTTAGTGCAAATCGCTGTGTGTCTTTGTGTATGTTTTCTACCCTTGAGCCACAAAAAGTGTGGACACGGGGCTTCTAGCGTACGTGTCTTTGAATGACAACTCCTCATGTAAACTATAACACAAACATGAACGCCGCAGAGGCTGCTTTGCGTGTCGGTACAGCAACATTACTGTGAAAGGTCTAAACAAACTTAGTGATTCGCCGGTTCTATGCTAAATAAAAGCTGTTGAGTACCGCGCCAGTGAGGTGAGGAATGAAAGTTGACATTGCTGCCTGCAGCTCAGCCCTCCGGAGTAACCTAAGACGCCACAATGCGAATCGTCATCTCCTGCATGTATGCGCACAATGAAAATTAAAACACACACACAGACAGTCACACACAAGACAACTTTGCTCTCTTGTTCTCTTTGCCCCTGGAGGCAGGAAAAAAAAGCCAAGAAGCCTTATAAAACAAAGTGAATAACGGGAGGATGGAGAGATAGAGGATAACTTTGTGCCGCTCTCCCTCACTGAACAGTTATCACTTTCTTCACTGAGTGTACCTTGGTCTCCTCTCTCTCTCTCTCTCTCTCTCTCGCTCTCTCTCTCTCTCTCTCTCCCTCCACCCCTTTCTCCACTGATGGGAGATTAAAAGCTGATAGGAGATCGCAAAGACATGTTGCACTCCTGTTCTAACACACACACACACATGCATATAGACGGTAACATTAGCTCTTGTATAGCGGGGAGCTCCTGATGTAAAACACATGTTCCTGCCTCAGCAGTGTGTGCTGGTGTGTCTACGGCTGTTTAAACCAACTTTATCGCTCCATCAGTTCAGAGACAAGGAACGATTCATTCAGCGAGAGAGAGAGAAAGGAGGGAGGGGTGGAGGGTAGAGGAGAAGAGTGTGTAAGTTACTCCGCGTGTGTGTGTGTGTGTGTAGATGTGTGTTAGGGAGACAGTGAGTGACATTTTTTTTCCCTTCTGTATTAATCAAACCTCTGGAAAGTCGGCCCGCTGTTATTGAGACTACGGATAATCCCAGAAATCCAGTGTTGTACAAGCCTGATACCTTTTCTGTGTTTTCACTTTAAAGACGGATGACTTTGGCCTCCTATGTGCAGTAAAATGTTTGACAGCGTTACAGACTGTGAGAACACGTCTCCGTGGTTCCATTGCTTTTGAGCCAAAAGTGATTCCACAGATGCAGAATAAATCATCGCTAAGTACCGTTTGTTTTTCTCCATTGATCGAGTCAATCAAAATCTGCCCTTAAAACCAGATAAAATGAGGTGTTTTTTGCCATTTGCACTGATAGGAGACCAATAAACAGTTTATCAACTCTGGAACTTCTCTCTACATTTCTTTCCTTTCTGAGGGTTTTGGTGCCAAAAGGGTTCCTGATCGTTTTCTGTGGCTCACGAGGGAATGGGGTGGATTTTTTTAGGCCTGAAGGTAGAAAACAGTAACATGTTGAGTGCAGCTTCATTCAAAAAAATAGGGAAGCACACCTAATGTCAATATCGATGTGAAGAATGGACATTTCTGATAATTTACTATATATTAATCTTAAATCAAACTTATAAAATAGTGTTGTCTATTTAAGTCATCAGGCTGGAAGATGCCCTTTTCGCCACAAACTCTTGAATCACAGTGTCTTTCCATGTTGGCATCTACGGCGGTGTCTTCAACGTGCATAGCACCTCTTTTTAATTTAATTTCTTTTTGTGAGGATTTTTTCAGTTTTGCGTCAATCGCATGTTCGAAACATCATCAATCTGTCCTCACATGGGCTCATCGGACATTTTCCACCCTCATTACTTGAGATATGGGAGGAAAAGTACTGTAAAATGGCATTTGTGTTCTCCCACACACAGCGCCTCTGAAAACCTTTGATAATCCATTACCAGGCTAATTTACCAGATGGTCACAGCACTTTAGATTCAGTGAAAAAGCAAAGAAGTAAAGAAAATTACTTTTAGGTTTCCTGAGTTCAATTCCTGATGCGCCTTCGTACCTGGAACTGCTCAGTCGGAAAGTGCTGGGGGTTGAGTCATGTCGTTTAAATTGAAACACTGGAGCTGACGTGAAAACGACCAGCGGTAAAGTCATGTCTGCTTTTGCCTTTTTTTTCTGGGCCCAACAGCTTCAACAAAAAGAAAGAAAGAAAGAAAGAAAGAAAGAAAGAAAGAAATAACAGACAGTTAGTCGTCTGAAAGGTGTAATCCATCAAAGAGAAATCAGCAAATTAGTCTTTTTCTTTTCCTCAAGTTAACGTGGTGCCATCGGTTTAGTTCTGTTCCCCCCCCAGCTTGACAATAGAGTGTTACTGACTCACTGGATCAGAACTGTTCACATTTTAACTAAATCGCAGGGTGCTGTGAAATTAAAGCTACAAAGCACACATGTCGATAACATTTTGTTGAACCCATTGATGGGATGGTCGAGCGCGGTGAGCGAAATAGCAGAAAACAAATAGATTTGCTTGATAAAGGTTTCTTCTTGCCGCCAGTCGTTCTAGCAGAGGGAACTCATCTACATTTAAATTCAGCGGCCAATGTGTGTGGTCATCCGTGCCTTTTGATTAAGTGTGTGTGAGCGCTTTATTGACCGGCAGATGAAGGCTGGGTGTGTGTGTGTGATGAAAAGCAGGCGACCAGATGGACTTATGGGAAATAAAAACCTTTTATTTATTTATACCATTTGATTAAATGGCATTTGTTTCCATCTCTTGGGGTGTGTGTGTGTGTGTGTGTGTGTGTGTGTGTGTGTGTGTGTGTGTGTGTGTGTGTGTGTGTGTGTGTGTGTGTGTGTGTGTGTGTGTGTGTGTGTGTGTGTGTGTGTGTGTGTGTGTGTGTGTGTGTGTGTGTGTGTGTGTGTGTGTGTGTGTGTGTGTGTGTGTGTGTGTGTGTTGTATTTAATGACAAATAGAATAGAGGGATCAGAGCAATCAGGTTTGAATGATTACTATGGGAATGAGGGAGAGCAACTGATAGAGGGGGAGAGAAAGGGGAGCAAAAGAGACTAAGTCAGATTAAAGAATCAACAAATACTTCCACGTCAACACTGAAAATATTGCCTCTGTTGGTTCATCTCTCTCTCTCTCTCTCCCTCTCTCTCTCTCTCTCCAGATAATACCATCGTTGACTTTTCACTTCATGCTGAATGAGCCCCTATTTATTTTTAAAGATATCAGATACGTGAAACTGGCATTATTAGATATAACAGTCTAATAATATATCAGTCTTTCAGCTAAAAAGCTTTTTTGTCTGAAAGGTGGCGCCCTCAGTTTGACCAGCCAACTAAGGGTGCAGTTACTTTTAATCATTGGTTAAACTATTGATAATTTTTTATTGAGTTTTTTAAAGTGAATAGTTTAATTTTAAATATACAATATAATGCCTTTCCCCGATTTCCTAAAGCTCAGTGCTACTTCAGATTTCTAGTTTTGTGACCAACAACAATACAATAATTTACTTAAATGTGAGAGAAAAGCAAGACAACCTCAAATCATCTAATATTTTTTCAAAACATTTAATTAACTAATCAAGATGAATTTGTTCCCGATCAAAAGTTGGTTCAAAGACTAATCATTGCAGCATATTCCTTTTTCAGTGATTTAACAAACATGTGTGCACATTTTCTGCTTTTTACTGTTTCACTAATTGTTTTTGCTGTTGTGAGTGAAATATAATTAATGTACAATGAGTAGTTTCTGCAGTACGGCTTCACCTTTGGTCAGATTTATTTAAAATCGGTGTCAAGTGCATGAGTCTGCCTGAAAGACATTTGTTCGGCCGAACGGATTTAATATTCAGGGACGTTCTTGTGGTTAACGGTGCAGCGTCCAAAGGTCACCCCCCCATCACTTCATAAATATTTGGTGTATATTAATTCCAGGCTGGGAACTGAGAAGGATTTTTATGCACCTTCCTCATTAGTCAGAGTCAGACTGCAGCTGAAGTGGCTGGTATAGAAAACTATGCAGATTCCAAAGTCAACACTGATGTTTTGTGAGCAGCACAATAAACAGAGGGTTTATTAAACAAGTGCCAACATTCATTTGCAGTAAAACACACTTAGGTTAATTAAGTGTTGAAGCATTCACGTTTATTTGGTAATAAAGTCATTCATTTTATTAATATACACAAAGTATATCATTTTTGGGGGGTGCATGTTTCAAGGTAGATGACGGCTTCTTTCAGTTGATAAATTATATCCCTGTTCTATAATTTGTTGTATCTATAATATTCAGCAGAAGCGACATCACACAGTGCATATCTAACAGATGACAGTTGTCGCATAAATAATCTCACAAACTGTCATCAGTGCTTTTGCGGCTCATCTCAGTGTGTTCCTTTTTTAATGTACAGACATAAACACAATGAGGAAGATCAAAGTAAAGAAACAATAACCCCCCCCCAAAGAGTTTGAGGTCAGTCACATTGCTCTGTGTGATTTTTGTGGTGTTCTTTTGTCTCGCTTGATTTTTCTCATTAAGATAATTTTAGGTTGGATGCTTTTCTAGGAAAGTTTGTTGGATCATAGCTGAGATGATTTAGAAATGTGGCTCCCTGGAGACGCTGAGCAGCCTGAGCCTGCCAGCACACGATGTGCATGTGTGCGTGAGTGCTTAGCTCAGTTCATGAGTCATAGCTGTAACTTACAGAGAGTGTAGTGTGTGACTTCACAACGTATGTGTCTATACTGAACACCGACTAACAACCTGCGGCCTGCTGGACACACTTGTGTGAGTGCGTGCGTGTGTGTGTGTTCTGGAGGGGGAAAAAAAACGACGGAAGACGAGGACTGTCTACATATGTTCCAGCACAGATTCCAACCTCATAAATCACTTCAACTGGTGTTCAACAGTCAATCTCTCTTTCTCTCCCTCTCTCTCTCTCTCTCCCTCCGTAGAAACACACTGTTCTTCCTCTGCCAACAGAGAGATTTGTGTTCCGTCTCTCTGTCGTATAAGATTAGTGAAGAGACGGACAGAACTGAAGGAGGAGAGGGAAAATGAGTAGGAAGTAGATGATGGGAGGGATGTAATGGAGGGAGGAGAAAAGACAGAGAAGGAGAGATAGAGGAAAGCAAGGTTTTTGCCTTATTCTTGGCAACATGTGATTGTGTATGTGTTTGTGTGTATGTAGCGTGTGTGCTCTTGTGGTCATCTCTCTTCTTCGATATCATCTCTATACTTCTCAATTAATCTTCTTGTGTATGTGCATCTGGTACATACGTGTGTGCGTGTGTGTGAGTCTTTATCTGTGTGTCCTGATGTTATCCAGATGTGCAGCAACGGTGGGCTGTAAAACTCAGAGTTATTGTCATAACATTGTTGCTCACTGTGTGCGTGTGTGTGCGCGTATGTGTGTTGCTTCCTGTCGTCGTTCTAGCACTTTATTACAGAGCTGATGGAGAGCCAGCCCACGGACACTCTCTCTCTCTCTCTCAAACTAACACACACACGCACACACACGCACACACACGCACACACACGCACACACACACGCATATACTGTATGAGCAAACACAAGAGTCAGTTTTCTCTGGTGTAATTGGTTCCAATATCTATTTACACACTCTTTACTCCATCTGTGTCCAGGATGTTGAGCTCCTGCTCTGTTTGCTCATCTGTGTTGGTCCTGTTGGGATCGCTGGCAGTGATTAGGAATCAATCGCTGTAGCAAGGCCCAGCCAGAGCATGGATGTACATTATATGATATATAGGGTTAAACTATAAGGTTTTGTCAAAATCGCAATTTTAAAGAGTGACATTTTCCAATTATAACTTAACACACATACCAGTGTTAACCAGCTTACAGTGTGGAGCTGACTTTTCTGTCACTGACCATGGGAGTAACATGCATTAAAACTTTGATAACATTCTATATCAACACTTCTCATAATAAATGTTGCATTATTTTATCTTTGTAAAATCAGAAAAAATATTTAAAACATCTTATATAGATAATTGATCACTGTGTACATTGCATTAGCTTTATAACAGTATATATTGAAGCTCATATTTCTATTGAAATGAAATTGCAATAATTAATGATGTTGTTTCATTGCTCAGCCCTTATATGTTATCATAATACATATTTCTCAAATCATTCACCCTCACTGCTATATGAACAAGGCACTGTGTGAAGAAAACAGACTGTGAAAAGTGTAAGCACAACAAATGCTGAACACAAAGTAGCTGCAATGATTTTTCCTAAATCTTTGTTTCTACAACTTCTTTACCTCACACCTGCTGAGATATGATGGCTATTATTCTTGCTTTTAAAACCTGACTTTTGTGTCATGTCTTCATGCTCAGTGAGAAAAACAGTTTAAGATGACTAATGATGTGTCACATGGAGCCTTAATGTGGTTAAGTCTCAGTTTCTGCATAGTTTTTCTTGTTCCCCACAACACCATCTTAAGTCAATTACTGTCAATCACATGATGCAGTGGCAAAAAAACCCCTGAAAATAATCCTTCGCCAGTCTCTCTCTCCTTCCCCCCCCCCCCATCTCTATCTTTTCTCTCCCCTCTTCTCCACCCACCTCTCCTCTCCCCCCCATTTGTCTCTGCTCAGCCCAACCGGTCGAGGCGGGCGGTCACCCACGTGGAGTCTGGGTCTGCTCGAGGTTTCTTCCGATTAATGAGGAAGTCATCAAATCCTTTATAATTTGGAATGTCTCGACCTTCTATGTAGAGTGCCTTCAAATGATGTCTGTCATGTTATGGTGCTATACAGATACAAGTGAATTCAAATAATCTCTTAAAAATATGTGATTGTGGACGAAAGTACATCTGTCACCTTGAAGGCTGTCATTTAAAAAGAATGTCCCACTTTGGAGTTTCACTTTGATGATGTCTCATCCAACCTGTCGTCTTCTGTCTAAAGTCTCTTCGAGGGAGGGTTGGGGCGGGGGGGCTGTACATCACTAAATGAAGCTATGGGCCACCAGAGGGTGCATCGAGCTGTGGCTTCCTGCACAAAAATATAAAACCTGTGTCCCATATGTCTACAAAATAATACAGACTGTGTTTAATGGAGTGATAGAGAGAGGAGCTGGAGGTGTCATCGGTTTGTGTGACACTTGACTTTTTATCTTTTATTTTTCCATCCCTACATCCTGCTCTGCATGATATACTCAGGAGAGAGTTTGACCAACTGCTCTGGATTTCAGCGGCGGCCCGTCTGCCCCTGTAGCTCAGTGCCACAGCTCCTGTTGGAAACAATCGGTATCTCTCCTCCGCGCCCTTCTGTCGACTCCACTGTGTCCGCTTAGCGCCCTCCATTGTTTTATTTGTTTTCTCGCTGTGAGGAGACGAGAGAAAAATGTAGCCACGGATGAAATAATGTTAGAAAACTGGAGAAAAGAAAGGAGAAGAGAGAATCAGAGCTGTGACTAGATTTATCGTTTTCTTCTCATGTGATTGTTTTTCTCCCGCTCTCCACCCTCCTTTCTGCCTCGATCCCCCCTCGTCTCCTCCCGTCCCTCTGTCCCTTCTTTCTCAGTAATGACTACGTGCTAAGTATCACTTTGAAGGTCATGATATTTGCTACCTGGAGGTGTCTTTAGTGAGTGTGTGTGTCTCATTATGAGAACTGTGTGTAACAGTGTGAGGGGAATAAGTCATCCCTCAGGCTGTATCTGGATGAATGTGTCTGTGTGGGTATGCTGGATATCAAGCTGTTCGTACAAAATCTTTTTCACTGGTGGTAATTTGTTCACTCTCTTCCCCTGTTTCTTTCCTCAGTTTGCCTCTTGTTCTTCCTCTCCACCTCTCGCTGTCCCGCCTCTCCGTCTCTCTGTTTCTTTTTCAAACAGATTGCTTTCTGCAGGGGTGGTAGAGAAGAAGAAGAGCAGATAGACACAGAGAGAAATTGAGATTCCTTGTCCTTGAGTGACCCAGTTCCATTTCTTGCTGAAAATGAAAAAAAAAAAAAAAAAAGAGTCTGCTTTGTAGTTTTCTTCAACCACTGTCTCCATTACAAGGTTTTTTTCTTATTGTTTTTTTCGAATTTAATACATTTTGCTCAGTGTTCCTTTTTCTTTTCTTTTTACCTCCCCTGAATGATCCATACAGCCGATCCAGGATATTGAAGTCCAGACTGGAGTTATTACTGAAAGGGAAGCAGGGATCTAATACCATTAAAATGGTTTACCTCTAAGAATGCTCTTTAACATCGTTCTTTTTTTTCAAAATATGTGAATTTAGCGTCACGTTGGGGTTTTAGCCTTTATAGTAATCTCAACAGGTCGTTTCTGCAGCTCTTTTACCAGTGCATTACCACACCCAGTAAACGCACTGCAATTTAAAATCAGTTTACACCAATGTTTGAGGCACTGTGACATTTTAGGATTGGTGAAATTGAGTTAAAACACTCCTCCACCCATCCAGCAGCTGTAGTGCTTATCCTGTGAGTGTTGCAAGGAGGATCAAATTGTTCCCAGGTGACATTGGGTGAGAGGCGGCGTACACCTAAGAGAAGTCATCAGTTTACCGCAGAGGCGACATGTAGACACTGACTTAAAGCACTTCTGTTTAAAAACAAACTGCAGTCTCACAAGTTCCCCTTCAAAACACTTCATACTTGATTTTCACACTTAAGAGTGTCTTTGTTACATTGTTTACATTTGAATCGGTTGGTTTTGGTTTCACTTTGTAATTCAGGGAGCGGACTTAAGAGTTTTGTATGACATAGGTCTGTCCTGTTGTCGTCATCACCTACGTGCCTCTACCAAACTTTTTGAATAAGGTGCTGCTGTCTCTCGGTTAGAATGGAGAAAATTAAAAAACCTGTTCATAGGGTTAATTTAGTTGCCACTGTATCGTGATGCTATTACAACCAGCCAAATGAAGACTACCAGTAATCCCGCGGGCAGCTTTCGTTTCTTTGTCTTCCTCAACTGTTTAATGCTGTCTTAACTTCCTGCAATTGGTCCAGAAGACCGAACCATCCCCAAAAAAGTGTTTTCAAGACCACTTCTTATGGTCGGATGAAAGCCAGGTCCATGAAAGTGCCCCAATGGAACCTGGCAACCTCTTCATCTGCATGTAAAGCTGAGATTAAGAAGTGCACAGTGGCTGCTACTGTGGCTTTCATTGAGAACTATATCATCCCTAAAAGCTGCATTTTGCAGAAACACAATAAGTATAAATAGAACACTAAGCCTTAATTTACTTATCGTCTGAGGATGTGGCTTTTACTGTCGCTTTTTCCATTAGCTGCCTGTGGAGGTGTCGGGGCACAGTTTGTTTCTCCGCCAGGTTTCCAACCTGTTGATGTATCTGAGTGTTTGGCGGTGGCTGTGTGCCACGTGCAAGTCTAATTAAGGCCTCAGATAAAGTGAAGCCTGATAGGACACCTCTTTCCTTTTCTTTTGTTCACCTCCTCTTCAGTGGATCGAGAGCTGTGTGAGGCACATTTGAAAATCTCCCCACAAACAGGATGTCAGGTGATACTCCCAGAGCAGCCATCCCTCTCCCTCCGTCCCTGATAACGAGAGGTTATCATACATGGTGCTACCTGGAGCAAATGGAACAGAGATGGGACATTGATAACATGTGCGCCCATGCACATGCACACACACACACACACACACACATACACACTCCATTGAGAATATCTGATCCGTTTGGTTTCTCTTGACAGCGAGAGCATGGCCATCAACACCCTGAGAATGGGTTTCCATCTTCTTTTTTTTTTTTAAAGAGTGTGTGTTTGTGTGTGGCCTCAGTGCAGTGAGAGGATTTTGAGAAAGAGAGGGGGATGAAGGGATGAAGGGGGGGGTTAGAGTAATTCAGATATTGATGTGGTTGTACTGCCAAACATCATTGGAGCCTCAGCGGTGGCTTAGAAAAAAATACAAGCCGAATTCAAAATGAAGTTGAGAATTAAACTATATAGATATTTAGAGGAGCAGGGACATAATTAAAATTCTACAGCTCACATTTTCTAATATTTCACCCCCACACAATTTGCATACTTAAGTCGTTTATATCTGCACAGCCCAGGATCGTTCGTTAAAGGGCTCCGGATGCTTGAACTTATGATATGGATGAGGAAGACTTGCACCAAAACAATCTGCAGTATAAAGCTGATGCCTTTTGCAGTAGGAAAAACTGACAAAATACATACATGAAACACTAGTTTATTGACTAGCACTTTGAAATTTACTAGAAAAAATAAATTCATTAAAATTGCCAACAAGTCCAATCATTATGAATTATCAGCTTCTAAAATATGATACTTGCTGCTTTTTCCATGTAACACAGCTACATTTTCATTCATTTTACAAGAGTTTTGAACTAAAGACATGTATTTATGGCCCCGGAAAATAATGAAGGAATGTATGAATATCAACCACAGTGAATTTACAGATTCATAGAGATGTTCATTTTGCCATCAGGAAGAATGTGAGCACCTCTCTACTTGTCAGCATTATCATGGCGTCATATTGGACTAGGTTTACTACAAGGTCCTCGTAAAAACTCGTCGGACTCAACTCCACTTTGCTCAAACATCAATAAGCCAGTGTTAAAAAAATATAACCAAGATGTTGAACATGAGCTAAAATCTGCACTGTCACTCTGCCATGTTGATGATGTGAACTATGTGTGTAGCTCAGAGCATGGATGTGTCTGAGCTTCACAGAGTCGTTACCACACCTGTTGAGTCGATCCCCTATCTTAACCAAAGCTAACGTCTCATTTCACAGCGTTTAAGTAAAATCCTGGATCTGCGCATTTTTCCAGAGATGCTCCAAAATTTAACGGGTTCTTCTTTAGTTCAAGCCCCACCCCTCCGTAGAATTTATTGGAGATTGGCTCTGTAGTAAATAATCCTGCTGGCACGAAAACATTAACTCCTCTGCGAAGGTGAATATTTACTAGGAGCGTGAACAGTCAACTCGACTAAGCTTTGCTTCTCACCCTCCCTGGTACAGCTGGAGGTCCTCTGTTGAGTCACCTCCCCGTTTTAATTCAAGAAAATACCCAACAGATTTGTTGATAATGAACACGGCTCTATACTCACAATGTTATTTATTTTTCCCAGAATATGACTCCATACTGTCTTTGTCTTTTTTTAATCCTTAAACCATTTTGAGCGCACTGACTTTCCCCATTGCTCTATAGGAATTCACAGCAACAAGCCCACGGGCAACTTTTATATCAAGCCACATTTAAATGACCGGCTTTTTATGTGGGAGCATTGTAAACTACTTAGACATGCTTTAAGCTTTTCAGTGTGTGTCTGTGTATAGCGAGCAGCACTTCCACATATCTCTCTCTCTCTCTATCTCTCTCCCTCTCTTTCTCTCGCTCTCTCTCTCTTGCTCTCACACATTCTTAAACCTGGCGAATCATGCAAAGCAGCTCCTACTCGACAAACTGGCCCCCCCCATCGTTGACACTGCTCAGCATACAGTCAACAGCACTCAGCAATATTCTGAAGGGTCGCCGGCGGTTCCGTGCGGTCACACTGAGGCCTACATAACGAAATGCTACAGCGCTGTCACTTCCACAGTAATGATGGTTAAAGGTCACAGTATTTCATTAATTTCAGGTCCTCTTTATCACTGGCAGTAGTGCTCTCGGGTGTGAATTGCCTCCGCTGCCCAAGTGAATACGAGGGGAAACTCGACTAGTTAGATTGAGCCGTCACAAGACAGAGATTTGGATTGACAGAGTGAAGAGGTTGTAAAACTCTTATTCTGTCAGATTTAAAGTCAATACCCTGGTATAACCCCTCGGTGGATATTTGAATTCATACTCTCCTTTTGTGGCTGAGCTGTTTTTTTACACAATGCTGTTGGAGTAAAAGCTTTTTTCGGCTCTCAATATAGCTGTGGGAGTATTCATTTATTTTGCTAGGAGTCCAATATGTCCCATGCATTTTGATGAGTGGGCCTTAATGAGCTGCCGAGCCTTATCATTTGTCCTTTTGGCTTCAATTTGATGGAGCTCTTTGAGGTTGCCGAGCTGCTCATTTGGGTTTGGAGAATACAGGGTGGGTATCTTTTTATTTTTGGGTTATTTTTGTAGTTTGTTGATATTTTTTTTTCTGGCTGTGGTTGAAGACCGGATGTTTTATGGGGATAAATATTGATATTACAGATTTAATTGTTTATAAGGCAGCTGAATAATAGTAAACAGTGAATTTGAACTATATTGCTTACCTCATATTTCCCTACCTGTGTGTTTGTGTGTGTGTGTTACGGTTTTCCCACTGTCTTCCTGTACTCCGTGTTCACCTTGACCTGTGCATCTACTCATTTCCCACCACTGTGACCTCTGACACTTACATGCGCTCACACACATACACAAATGGCCATCCAACCGAGGCTGAGAGAGACTAGGTTTTTTGGGGGGGCCATTTTATTTTATTGTTCTGTTTCTCAACTCGTTATTGAACAGATTTATCCGTGACACTTTGGCAATATTGTCCTCCTGACATTCATGCCAATAAAGCTTATTCAATTGAATTGCTTTAAATTGACTCTGAAAATGCTGTGAACCGTCCAAACTCCTCTAGCTCGTCCGTCTCGCTCTCTCTTTCTTTGCTACGGCCATAAATTCGGTGTTTGCCTCGCTTGTCAATACGTGTATTGACAGCACCCTGAGAAACAGACAGGCGGGTCACCAGGTGGGCGAGAAGGTGGGAAAACAGCTAAATTTGGGCGACAGGCTGAGTGAGTGATGAATGTAAAGGTTCATTCTAATAATTCATCCTGCCATGTTGGGACATAAATTTAAAAACCTGGCGAGAGGAGCTTCTTTCAGCACTGCTGTGGAATTTAAAGCCTAAAAAAACCGCAGTGATATCGATAATAGTCCCTCTGTTCTTGTCGATTCATTTTAATCTTACCCTCTTCTCTCCTCATCACCGGTTTTCTCCTCCTCCTCTTCTCCCTTCCATAGTCTTCATCACTAGTGCTAATTGGGGAGATAAAGTCATTTGGCAAAGCTTGGTGTGTGTGTGTGCGGGTCTGAATGTGAGGTCGTTTAGAGGTGTAATACTCTAAAGTGCCATCCATTATGCAGTTTGGTTGGGACCTCACTCCTCTTCCTCTCTCTTCTTCCCTCTCAATAATTTTAACATATTCCCCCACTTTTTACTTTTCAGTTCTCTTATCTTATTGTCTCACTCCTCATTCGTTTTATTTCCTTATCTTCTTCCGTTTCTCACCTCAATTAAGCAAACCTTAACTTTCCAAGGTTGTCTGGCGAAGATGTATGGCCATTGTGCGTGTTTTAGTGCACGTCCTTACCTTGTTTAATTTAAACCTATATCAAACTATTGGCTCCACAGCTGTTAGCATGAGTCTTAAATGTAAATGTAAGAAATGGTGTGAAATGGGAGAAATAAGTTTGTTTGTCTGGTGTCTGTGGTGGTGAAATGGTCCTTTTCAGTCCTCTGAATTATTAGAATCATTCCATTCAAATAGATTTATTCACTGACTGGTTCAGTGTTTGACCAGAGCTTTGACTGCATAGTTCTATTCAGTGAACTGAACATTCAGCTGAGCTTGCTCATTATAGTGTGTTGATAATTGATGAAAGCCAACGAGCTTAAGTTGAATGAAGATGGCGTTTATACACTGAAAGCTGATATGATACATTTTTAAATTAAGCCTCCAACTTATATTTTCCCAACACCAAACCATTAAGAAGATATTTGTAAAATTAAATCCCTTTCACAACCGTTTGAATATTGTACATTAAGTTTGGTATCGCAATCATTAATTCAGGAAAATTTGTAACAGGATACGTCATCAATCAGGTGAAAATGCTTCACTTCAAGTTGAAGATAAGACTTACATAAGAATTAGGCTGACATTATGACCTGCAGACCTCATCCATTCATGAACTCCGGTTAGTTCTCTTATTTGACAACACACTTTGGTGTTTTAGTTTTCAGTTCGACTGGGAGTGTTGATTTCTAACCCGTTTAACAGGCAGTTTCAACCTCTCAGCAGTACCAGCATATAACTCCTACCTTAAAGGGTCATGAGGGTCTTTGCTACGTGGGAATCACCCCACTGGACCATTCTCAGATAAACAAGAAAATGGAGTCCAGGACAGTTAATAAGACTTAATACCAATGGATAAGAGCGCAGGTATAAAGGATGCACTTTATAATAACTCTCTCTCTCTCTCTACATCACTCTCTCTCTCTTTTGCTCTGGGCAGTGGGGTGAGTTAAGGTTTCAGTGTCCTGGTTTCCACACCCGATTATGTGCTCTGTCTGTGCATGGGAGAGTGTGTGTGTGTGTTGCAGTAATGTGTGTTAATGTCAACCTTCAGGGCCTTCCCATGAAGACACTCTACACGCACACGCACACACAGACATGCTACTTTACTGGTCAGTGTGAAGTGGGCCCCTGCTCCACATATACAAATTTGAAAAAGTTTTATAAGGAAGAAAGTATAATTTTAGATAAGGAGTATAACTTCTAACCAAGGAATTACACATTTAGCTCTAAAATTTCCGAATAAGTTTTACACAGAACCGTATACAAGTAAAAATGATTAGTTTGAGTAGAATATATATATTTTAATTTATAATGAGAAAAGACTACTAATCAATTGCAGTTCAAAGAGCTTTACAAACGTGTAAATACAGAAAGTCTTTGTACAGAATAAACCTTTTTGCTTTAAGTTAATTGTATGAACTTGAGAAAAAGTGGTTCAGAGGCTGTGAAGCATTGAATCATTTCTATTACAGATATAAGACAGTATCTTATCAAAATGATAAGGTACCTAGGATCATTTGCTTGATAAACACAAACCCATTTAACTGGATATCAGTAGTTCAGACATAGACACACACACACACACACATAATACACATGAGCACACAAAGAAGAGCACGCACTCATACACTGCATGCATTGAGGCTGTTAATCAAAATTAGATCAACGTGGAACGTTTTCCTCTTTTTCTCCGTTTGCTAATGTGCTTCGGTGGCACTCTCTCCCCCTCTCTCCCTTTCCCTCTCTCCCCAACAGTTCACTGGTTATCAGCGTTTTACCCAGAACACAGAACTGAGAAGTCGATATGACCGCGATCCTTTATCAAAATTAGATCAATGAAAATAGGATTTTGCTTAACTGCGGGCCACTTTTTTGTTTATGTACGAAGTTGTGCACGCTTCCTCCTCGTAAGCTGACACTCTCCCATTGCTGTGTAACAGAAAGGAGCAGCTACTGTACAAACTGATCCCCAGAAGGAAGAAAAGGCCTCGGAAGTGAGAGGAAAAAGGGCCGGAAAAGAGTGATAGCGCAGGGTGAAAGAAAGAAAGGAGGTTGAATGGAGGGAAGTGGGCCACACACAGTTTGACCCACATCTGTGTGTGGGAAAGAAAGACTATGACCTCACCCCTTTTGTGTCAGGTGGAAATGTGTGTGTATCATGATCATGTCATCTTGTTCCGGTGTTTTCTGCTGCTTTTCTTAAGACGCTCATCGGTCTCTCTCAGTCCCCCTCCTCATTCACTGTTAACACACTTACCCACACACACAAACACACACTCTAAGACACTTGTATATGCACACACTCGCATGTAAACCAATATGCAAACACTCACACTCATACATGGGAATTACCACACACACATAATGACAGGCCTGTTGTGAAAGATGACACCTCTCCCACAAGGCTGTGTGTATGTGTGTGTGCGTGTGTGTGTGCATGCATGTGTGTGCTGTAAATCTTATTAACAAAGGAACTGGGTTGTTGTTTCTTCTGCTACCTTATCCAGCCCCTCCGCTGTGCAGAGACTATCCTTGTCTTTTTGTATATTTATGAAGCAGTTGCGTTGGTTTATTTACAATATTGTCATTGCACGTCCTGTTATCATGCACCTGCACATTACAGTTCCTGTTTCAACTTTATTTTATTCCAGTAGACAATGAATTTTGCAAAAGTAATTTGCATAAACTGGTGAAAGTCAAATACCATCGTCACCATAATCACTGTCGTCTTGGACATCAGCACCAATCAATGACAAGCTATCATCCCCTTCCCCCTGCCTCAAATACAGTCAGAGCTGATTTCCTCTGTCAGCAATGGAACAGACTTGTTTGTTGGTGGATAACTCATTCTGACAATAGCGTAGACTTAAGTAATAACGAAGCAAACGCAGAAGACGAGGTAGAAATTTCAAAGAAGAATTCACATGTCGCAAATTATATAACGGCTGCACAGACACCACCTACGATGGGGCTGCGTTCATCACAGCTTCCTCCAACGTTGCCCTCTTGTGGATGAGTTGCTTAAAAATCGTTCTAACATAGAGGACACATGGAAGAAAGTGGGCAGTGACGGTCAAATGGTTTGAAACAGATGTCAAGAAAGGTACTATATGAAGAAAGTGTATTATCATATAACTGTATTAACTAAGTTTCAGCTCTCTCCAGGATAACATCCAGGGAGCTATAGTTGTTTTAAAGAAGACTTTTCAGTAACGATAGACGCACAGTTCTGGGCTTTATCCTCAAACCCTCTGACATCATTATCGGGTATATATAAACAGTAAGCAGAGGATGCTCTTCTGAGTGTTGTTGTAGCAGAAGACTACAAATCCAGCATCTTATCGCCGCACAGGAGCCTTCCAGCTCCTCTGCTGCTCACTGCATAGCTAATGTCTGAAGATGGATTTTTATTCTGCGAATCCTCCTCACCTCCAGCCTTGGTTTTTAAATAGTCTCATGTCATCACCAAGGTTTTTATGTGTCCGGAAATTTGATTTTCTAGCCTCTTCAGATGGTAGACGCAGCTGAATGTGCTGCACTGGTTTTATTGTGCAGGGAGTGTGAGGGCGGCCGGAGCAGAGTGTTGGAGGAGGGCTGCAGGCCGTGGCTGGAGGGAGGGAGAGCTCAGAGCGGCCACATGTTGAGCTGAAGGTCACGCCCGGGCTGGCTGGGCAGTGGGCATGGTGTCAGGACCCACACCGGCCATTTTCCATCGAGCAACAGTTTCAATCCGCCAATTATTATGTTTCCATGTAGTTTCACAGTTTTATCACCAAAGAAATCCTTAAGACATTTTGAGAAAGCGTCGACATGCTGCGACAACTTGATGAGACATTCACTGTGATTATTGATGATTATATTGATGATTATGTTGATGCTCCGAAACAGAGCACGTGGTTCCTATGTGGGACAAGAACTACTCCACAGAATACAACAAACCACACCAGCATGTTCCCCTCTGACCTTTGCACCGTTTGCTACAACGGCACGGCCTCCCCCTGTTGGCTCTTGGAATGGAAGCGTGTATTATTTGCTCGTGTTTCAATGCAGCTTCTGAAGAAGGCTGCCCTTGAATCGAGGCACAGCTTATTTTGCCATCCTTTTTGTTTGTCAAATATCTGTTGATCGCTTAATGGAGGTGTTTGGTTGCCCCCGTAACAGAGTAACAAAGCTCAGGGCACCATGTTACTGGCTTTGAGCCATCTGTGCTGTACCTCGCTTTTACTTATTGCCCGTGTTGTTGTTGGTTTTTCGTTTCTCCCTGTTGAATAAGAATAAACTTGCCGAATAAATTTAGAGTCTGTTCGCCTTAAATCCGTTCAACTCAAACCCAATTATTCTATTAGGAGACGCAATTTAAATGCACACAGTAGTCTGAGAAACCACACACATAGAGCCATGTGCGTAACACACACAGAAATAGTTGATGGTTGGTAGCACCTCCACTCGATTGGTCCCAGATGCCAACCCAAACCCTGGGTGTGTGTCTGTGTGGATGCACAAGCTTGTGTTTGTGTGTGGGCATGTTGAAAGGATGCATTTGGAGAATCTTTATCTGAAACTACCCCTGCATCCTTGTGCACACTTCCATTTTCTACTCTTTTGTGTGTTTGTGTGTGTGTTAGGGAGAGAGCAAGAGACTGATACAGTGTATAGGATATTAGACTTGGCAGTATGGAATTTAGTTAATTCCTCCAGCTAGTTTTCTGGCTTGATTAAATAATCGCTGATTTAATGCAAGTCAGTGCATGTATTAGTGTGTGTGTGTATGACTGTGTTTGTGCATGTATGCATCTGTGTTTGTGTGTCCGCGTCTTTGTGTTTAAAGCAAGGCTGACTTACTCTTTAAGTGAATTAAATGTAATTTCATTTTGAAAGACTTGTTTAGAGAGCCCTCTTTTTTTAATTTATTTAAGACCGCAGGGAACCTCAGTCTATCTCTGTCTTCTTTTCTCACTGTTTTATTCTGCACATCCCTCTTCATCTATTTTGATGAAAAAATTCAATCCAAGGATTTCAGAACCTTAAAATGTTTATTTCTTTGACCCTGCTCGTAGAAAGTTGCCATCTTCTCCCAAGACTCAAAGCTGACCGTCTGTGACAACTATGTTTTTATAAGCTGGGAGATGACCATTAACTTTAATTTTGTTTTTATAATGGAAGCATTGCATTTAGACGTCCGGCAGCTCATGCGTTTCATCTCCAGCTCCACCAGCAGTTCAGAGATGTCACCGCACATTGGTTGCAGATGGCAGCTGCAACGTCGGGGGGAGGTAAATTTGAGGGACTCTATATAACAGAACCAAATCAATGGACACTTATCTATTCGGGCCAGCTCTTCCATAAAGATCTAAACGGCCGTGCAGTGTAAACAGTTTGTATAACATCTATAAATTTATGGCTACGAGAGAATGTCGGAACGGACTCAAAGCCACAGCTGAGAGCTCGGGCCACTGTGCGGTTCCTCCAGATGTTTTGATGTTTGCATAAAAATCTGATTCTCATGGATGAAGCTATAATTTATTAGTTGGTTTTATGAGCCGAGTCACGAAAACAGTCACAGAGAACAGCCCATAACTTCTGTTTGAATTTAAAGGATGGCAATCATTTTAACCCATTTAACGGGATGCTGGCATGGCAGCATGAACCCAATAAAGAGCAAAAACAAAATGTTAAATTGGGGAATTAGACTTGATCACAAACAAGCCATGAAACATTATAGGGAGACTATTTTTAAAGATATTTCGCCCAAACAAACTGTTATGTATTGAATTTACTGTCAGGAGGGTATGAAGGTCTGTTAGAGCTTCTGTGCATGAGAGCAGAGAGACGGGCCAAACCGATTGTGAAGGTTATTAAACCAGTAAATGTTATTTTATGTGCAGACTGCCACTGAGGAGAATGTACTCTTAATTTCTGCTGGCCTTTT